>NW_024751660.1:3585395-3600728 GCF_018991925.1 Homarus americanus | reverse complement strand
CTGTCATAATGTACAATGTATACCCGCACTGTCATAATGTACAAATACCCTGCACTGTCATAATGTACAATGTATACCTGCACTGTCATAATGTACAATGTATACCTGCACTGTCATAATGTACAATGTATACCTGCACTGTCATAATGTACAATGTATACCTGCACTGTCATAATGTACAATGTATACCTGCACTGTCTGTCACAATATACCTACACTGTTATGTACAGTGTATACCTGCACTGTCATAATGTACAATGTATACCTGCACTGTCTATGTACAATGTATACCTGCACTGTCATAATGTACAATGTACCTGCACCTGTCATAATGTACAATGTATACCTGCACTGTCATAATGTACAATGTATACCTGCACTGTCATAATAATGTATACCTGCACTGTCATAATGTACAATGTATACCTGCACTGTCATAATGTACAATGTATACCTGCACTGTCATAATGTAGAATGTATACCTACACTTATGTACAGTGTATACCTCACTGTCATAATGTACAGTGTATACCCACTGTCATAATGTACAATGTATACCTGCATCGCAATGCACCTGCACTGTCATAATGTACAATATACCTGCACTGTCATAATGTACAATGTATACCTACACTGTTATGTACGTTGTATACCTGCACTGTCATAATGTACAGTGTATACCTGCACTGTCATTATGCAGTATATACCTGCACTGTCATAATGTACAATGTATACTACACTGTTATGTACAGTGTATACCTGCACTGTCTATGTACAGTGTATACCTGCACTGTCATAATGTGTATACCTGCACTGTCTATGTACAATGTATACCTCACTGTCATAATGTACAATGTATACCTACACTGTTATGTACAGTGTATACCTGCTATAATATACAGTGTATACCTGCACTGTCATAATGTACAATGTATACCTGCACTGTCATAATGTACAATATACCTGCACTGTTATGTACAGTGTATACCTGCACTCATAATGACAATGTATACCTACACTGTTATGTACAGTGTATACCTGCACTGTCATAATGTACAGTGTATACCTGCACTGTCATAATGTACAGTGTATACCTGCACTGTCATAATGTACAATGTATACCTGCACTGTCATAATGTACAATGTATACCACTGTCATAATGTACAATATACCTACACTGTTATGTACAGTGTATACCTCACTATTAATGTACAGTGTATACCTGCACTCATAATGTACAGTGTATACCTGCACTGTCATAATGTACAATGTATACCTACACTGTTATGCAGTGTATACCTGCACTGTCATAATGTACAGTGTATACCTGCACTGTCATAATGTACAGTGTATACCTGCACTGTCATAATGTACATGTATACCTGCACTGTGTACAGTGTATACCTGCACTGTCATAATGTACAATGTATACCTACTGTTGTGTACAGTGTATACCTGCACTGTCATAATGTACAGTGTATACCTACTGTCATAATGTACAGTGTATACCTGCCTGTCATAATGTACAATGTATACCTACACTGTTATGTACAGTGTATACCTGCACTGTCATAATGTACAGTGTATACCTGCACTGTCATAATGTACAGTGTATACCTGCACTGTCATAATGTACAATGTATACCTGCACTGTCATAATGTAAGTGTATACCTGCACTGTCATAATGTACAATGTATACCTGCACTGTCATAATGTACAATGTATACCTGCACTGTCATAATGTACAATGTATACCTGCACTGTCATAATGTACATGTATACCTGCACTGTCATAATGTACAATGTATACCTGCACTGTCATAATGTAATGTATACCTGCACTGTCATAATGTACAATGTATACCTGCACTGTCATAATGTACAATGTATACCACACTGTTATGTACAGTGTATACCTGCACTGTCATAATGTACAGTGTATACCTGCACTGTCATATGTACAATGTATACCTGCACTGTCATAATGTACAATGTATACCTGCACTGTCATAATGTACAATGTATACCTGCACTGTCATAATGTACAATGTATACCTGCACTGTCATAATGTACAATGTATACCTGCACTGTCATAATGTACAATGTATACCGCACTGTCATATGTACAATGTATACCTGCACTGTCATATAATGTACAATGTATACCACACTGTTATGTACAGTGTATACCTGCACTGTCATAATGTACAATGTATACCTGCACTGTCATAATGTACAATGTATACCTGCACTGTCATAATGTACAATGTATACCTGCACTGTCATAATGTACAATGTATACCTGCACTGTCATAATGTACAATGTATACCTGCACTGTCATAATGTACAATGTATACCTGCACTGTCATAATGTACAATGTATACCTGCACTGTCATAATGTACAATGTATACCTGCACTGTCATAATGTACAAGTATACCTACACTGTTATGTACAGTGTATACCTGCACTGTCATACGTACAGTGTATACCTGCACTGTCATAATGTACAATGTATACCTGCACTGTCATAATGTACAATGTATACCTGCACTGTCATAATGTACAATGTATACCTGCACTGTCATAATGTACAATGTATACCTACACTGTTATGTACGTTGTATACCCGCACCGTCATAATGTACAGTGTATACCTGCACTGTCATAATGTACAGTGTATACCTGCACTGTCATAATGTACAATGTATACCTACACTGTTATGTACAGTGTATACCTGCACTGTCATAATGTACAATGTATACCTACACTGTTAAGGTACAGTGTACCTGCACTGTCATAATGTACAGTGTATACCTGCACTGTCATAATGTACAGTGTATACCTGCACTGTCATAATGTACAATGTATACCTACTGTTATGTACAGTGTATACCTGCACTGTCATAATGTACAGTGTATACCTGCACTGTCATAATGTACAGTGTATACCTGCACTGTCATAATGTACAATGTATACCTGCACTGTCATAATGTACAGTGTATACCTGCACTGTCATAATGTACAATGTATACCTGCACTGTCATAATGTACAATGTATACCTGCACTGTCATAATGTACAATGTATACCTGCACTGTCATAATGTACAATGTATACCTGCACTGTCATAATGTACAATGTATACCTGCACTGTCATAATGTACAATGTATACCTGCACTGTCATAATGTACAATGTATACCTGCACTGTCATAATGTACAATGTATACCTGCACTGTCATAATGTACAATGTATACCTGCACTGTCATAATGTACAATGTATACCTGCACTGTCATAATGTACAATGTATACCTGCACTGTCATAATGTACAATGTATACCTGCACTGTCATAATGTACAATGTATACCTGCACTGTCATAATGTACAATGTATACCTGCACTGTCATAATGTACAATGTATACCTGCACTGTCATAATGTACAATGTATACCTGCACTGTCATAATGTACAATGTATACCTGCACTGTCATAATGTACAATGTATACCTGCACTGTCATAATGTACAATGTATACCTGCACTATCATAATGTACAATGTATACCTGCACTGTCATAATGTACAATGTATACCTGCACTGTCATAATGTACAATGTATACCTGCACTGTCATAATGTACAATGTATACCTGCACTGTCATAATGTACAGTGTATACCTGCAATATCTGTGTACATGCTGAAAGAATCCGAACATTGTAATACGATTTTACTGAATAAATTTTCTATCTAGCCATCTGCAGTATATCTAGGGAGGAAGTGAATGTACAGTAGGAATGCGGGCTCTCCGTCCTTGTGTCCGGGAGGGAGCTGTCAGCCACAAAGGCTCTCACAAATAGTATTGGATTTTAGCCAAACCTGGCAGGTGGATGTACCACAAAAACATCTCACACGAATTTAATAACAAGTATTTTTTCACCATTGTTTCGAGTTATGGCACCTGACCAACACAATCTTATTTCATGGGATTTTGCCTTAGAACTGTCAACAGACACGACAAGAATACAAAAATAAAGTATGGACGCCTCTTTTATGTAATTTTTCTAGTTTTTTATTTATTATATTTTTACTTTTAATAACTAATGCATCAGTCTTGAAATTTGGGCCGTAACTTGAGTCTTGATAATAAGTTTAGTCTAGAAATAAGCGACACTGTCACCCGGTACACAGAAGCCGTCTACATTACGAGTCAGATTACGGTATTATGAGTGTTAATAAAATCGTTTATATTCCGGCTTGAGAAGATTATTCGTTTTGTGGTTTCAAATAATCATTCATATCACAGCTTCAGATGACAATTCGTGTCAATGTGTCAGGACAAGATGCAGTAATCTCGTTGCAGTGTGTGTTGCAAGAGTAATTATTATTGACCATTAGAGGGAAGCTGACAGATACAGGCTGACAAATGGCCATGATACAGGCTGACACATGGCCATGATACAGGCTGACACATGGACATAGTAGCATACCATGTACCACACGATTTAAGAGACCTAAATCCAACTATGAAACCTATTTATCTTCTTGACAAAGTAGATAATTTTCACGTATCTTTAACCCACAAGAATTAAAATGGTTGTTAGATCTTGTTAGGTGTGTGTGTGTGTGTGTGTGTGTGTGTGTGTGTGTGTGTGTGTGTGTGTGTGTGTGTGTGTGTGTGTGTGTGTGTGTGTGTGTGTGTGTGTGTGTGTGTGTGTGTGTGTGTGTGTGTGTGTGTGTGTGTGTGTGTGTGTGTGTGTGTGTGTGTGTGTGTGTGTGTGTGTGTGTGTGTGTGTGTGTGTGTGTGTGTGTGTGTGTGTGTGTGTGTGTGTGTGTGTGTGTGTGTGTGTGTGTGTGTGTGTGTGTGTGTGTGTGTGTGTGTGTGTGTGTGTGTGTGTGTGTGTGTGTGTGTGTGTGTGTGTGTGTGTGTGTGTGTGTGTGTGTGTGTGTGTGTGTGTGTGTGTGTGTGTGTGTGTGTGTGTGTGTGTGTGTGTGTGTGTGTGTGTGTGTGTGTGTGTGTGTGTGTGTGTGTGTGTGTGTGTGGTATGTACAGTACACCCCGTCAGGTACTGTACTGAGGCACACCCAATAAAACATTGTTCCAGACTATCCATTGTTAATGATATTTTCTCAATGATTTTAAGCCACAAAAGTTGACACATCCTCTGGTCAGTGTGATATCGTGTATGTTGAAGCGGCCAGGGAGTGTTTGTTCTGTCCTCTGTGTGACTTGAAGAAATGAACAGATTTTCCTGAAACTTGATAAGGATATTGATACGCCTGGGGAGGGAGGGTGAATTAGATTAGAACCACGACTCGATTCTCTGCGTTGGGTTTAGATCGACTGGTAGAATGTTATCGAATACACACACACACACACACACACACACACACACACACACACACACACACACACAGTCCCTTTATTCATTTATTATTCAACTACACTCTTAAGAAAACTATACCAGACAAGAAGTAAACCATTAACTATCACCAGAGTAGTTAATTGAGAGAGTTGAGTACCCTGTCACCAAATAGCTTTTCCAAGGAGAGGAGAGGAGGAGGAGGAGGGGGGGAGTCTGGCCTCTTCCATCTCCGCCAACACCTGCTGCCTCGGTGTTTGTTTACTTATGATTAAGACGTCGTTCCCGGGAGGTTAAGTTGTCGTATTCAGGGTTTTAAGGGGGTAAGACTTTCGGGGATTAGTGTACACAAGGGTTTTACTGCCGTCATCAAGTGGTAGGTAAAGCATCTTACTGTTAAAGAATTAGTTTATCGTAGGCTGCCGTCATCAAGTGGTAGGTAAAGCATCTTACTGTTAAAGAGTTAGTTTATCGTAGGCTGCCGTCATCAAGTGGTAGGTAAAGCATCTTACTGTTAAAGAGTTAGTTTATCGTAGGCGTCATCAAGTGGAAAGCATCTTACTGTTAAAGAATTAGTTTATCGTAGGCTGCCGTCATCAAGTGGTAGGTAAAGCATCTTACTGTTAAAGAGTTAGTTTATCGTAGGCTGCCGTCATCAAGTGGTAGGTAAAGCATCTTACTGTTAAAGAGTTAGTTTATCGTAGGCTGCCGTCATCAAGGTGTAAAGCCATCTTTTACTGTTAAAAGAGTTAGCTTATCGTAGGCTGCCGTCATCAAGTGGTGGTAAAGATCATGTTAAAGAGTTAGCTTCTATCGTGGTATTGCCGTCATCATGGTAGGTAAAGCATCATAGCCGTTAAAGAGTTAGTTTTATCGAGCTGCCGTCACTGGCGGTAGGTAAAGCATCATACTGTTAAAAGAGTTAGTTTATCATAGGTTGCCGTCATCAAGTGGTAGGTAAAGCATCATACTGTTAAAGAGTTAGTTTATCATAGGCTGCCGTCAGTCAAGTGGTGGTAGGTAAAGCATCATACTGTTAAAAGAGTTAGTTTATCGTAGGCTGTCAATAACAAGGGTGGTAGGTAAAGCATCATACTGTTAAAAGAGTTATTTTATCATAGGGCTGCCGTCATCAAGTGGTAGGTAAAAGCATCATACTGTTAAAGAGTTAGTTTATCGTAGGCTGCCGCTAATAAGTGGTAGGTAAAGCATCATACTGTTAAAGTTAGTTTATCAGTAGGCTGCCGTCATCAAGTGGTAGGTAAAGCATCATACTGTTAAAGAGTTAGTTTATCGTAGGCTGCCGTCATCAAGTAGTAGGAAGCATCATACTGTTAAAGAGTTATTTATCGCTATTGCCGTCATCATGGTAGGTAAAGCATCATACTGTTAAAGAGTTAGTTTATCGTAGGCTGCCGTCATCAAGTGGTAGTAAAGCATCATACTGTTAAAGAGTTAGTTTATCATAGGGCTGCCGTCATCGCTAGCGGGTAGGTAAAGTATCATACTGTTAAAGAGTTAGTTTATCAGGCTGCCGTCATCAAGTGGTAGGTAAAGCATCATACTGTTAAAGAGTTAGTTTTCATCATAGGTTGCCGTCAAGTGATAGGTAAAGCATCATACTGTTAAAGGAATTAGTTTATCGTAGGTTGCCGTCAAGTGGTAGGTAAAGCATCTTACTGTTAAAGAGTTAGTTTATCGTAGGCTGCCGTCATCAAGTGGTAGGTAAAGCATCTTACTGTTAAAGAGTTAGTTTATCATAGGCTGCCGTCATCAAGTGGTAGGTAAAGCATCATACTGTTAAAGAGTTAGTTTATCGTAGGCTGCCGTCATCAAGTGGTAGGTAAAGCATCTTACTGTTAAAGAGTTAGTTTATCGTAGGCTGGAGAATGATTATTATACTCTTTTTAAAACTCTTGTCGACTACCAGTGAATTAATCAGACTCATCTGTTGACGTTATCGTACTTGAGAATTATCGTACTCGAGAGGTAAAAATAGTACTATGTGAGAGTTCAAGTTATTAAAATCAAGGCTTGAATATATCGTACTCAAAGTAGATAATATTATTGTACTTTAGATTGAAAGTTGTACCCAGGGATTGAAGTTATCGTATTCGTGTGAAGAAAATGATCGTACTTAAAAGAGAAAGTTGTCGTACTCGGGAGCCAAACTTGTCGTACATGTTCATTTATGTCTCGTGTGTCAAGGAAGTTCTCTGGTGTTTTATAAAGCTGTGATTCCTGACAATGTCCTCAAATAGCGAGAGAGAGAGAAAGACCTCCTTGATAGGGTCGTTAACTCATATTAGCCAATGTTAGATGGTGATTAGCGGGGCTGGTTGTTAAGAGAGAGTGGTGAAGAGTGATAGATTCGTTCTTTGTTACTTTGTGGTGTTGTTCATGTTTCAATTATATATTTACTGTATTAATATTGTATTTTTTATGTGTATTTCAGTATTACGTGTCGTCTCCCTTGTGTATATTTCATGTTCCATTCACGTATTTGTGGTGTTGTGTAATATCCTGTACTCTTCACATATGGCTAGTATCCTGTACACGTGTCCTGTACCATTGCTGTATTAACTGTGTAAGAGTTCTATCTCGTTTTTGTATTTTGTGTATGTATGTATGTATGTATGTATGTATGTATGTATGTATGTATGTATGTATGTATGTGTGTATGTATGTATGTATGTATGTATGTATGTATGTATGTATGTATGTATGTCAGTCAATTGCAATCATGTCTTTCTCTGGCAAGTTGTTAGTATTCAATCCTCGTCTGCTTATTGAGTTGTCGCTGAGTTTAGCACTGGTGGTGATGGTGGTAGTAGTGGTGATGGTGGTAGTAGTGGTTGTTATGATGGTGGTGGGGGAGATGATGATGGTGGTAGTAGTAGTGGTGGTGATGGTGGTAGTAGTGGTTGTTATGATGGTGGTGGGGGAGATGATGATGGTGGTAGTAGTAGTGGTGGTGATGGTGGTAGTAGTAGTGGTGGTGATGGTGGTAGTAGTGTTGTTATGATGGTGGTGGGGGATGCTGGTGGTGGTGGTGAGTTTCCTACCAGCATACTTCACGATGGTGGTCGTGATCTCTCTCTCCCCATTAAAGTAAAAACAGAATATATATAGATTAACTAGCGTCCATCAGGGTAATCAAGGTGCACTAAGGCTGGTTCCCCTTACTAACTCTTCATGCAGTTTATTTCGGTTTTAGATCAAGAATTAATACCACCAATTGGATGAAGCTCTGAGCTGTGAGTCACTTGGGTGGGATGGTGTTAAGTTAGTTAATGAAGGGTAGTACACACACACACACACACACATAACGCACGTGCACACAAATTGAAAAATGTATGTACGTGCGTTATGTGTGTAAAATAACCACGAACTTCCGGCATGTCCTGTTATACAAGCCTGAGAGTATTGTAAATCGTCGAAAGTTGTGACGTGTTGCAGCGTGATTGGCAGTATTCTTAGTAACTTCTATGACGTTACATCGCGTGATTGGTTGGTATTTCGTGTTAGTTCCGCCCTCTGTGACGTCACGCTTTCTTGCCTTGGATACAACAGTTTTTGGAATCGTAAAAAATATTGACATTTAGAAATACAGCCTTTCGCACCACCATCACCACTCAGAATCCTGCCAGTCAGAACAACTTCCATTAGCCACCACTCAGATTAATGTAATGCAGAAGATTGTCAGTCAGTTCATTATCTGTCAGTCACCACTCAGATTGCTGCTAGGACACCAGTCAGATTAAATCACTCAACATTATCAATTACACCTTACCATTCAGAACACTGTACATCAGATGGATAAAGCACAGCCCTCAAAAGATCTTGATTATGACGTACAGGTAGATGACACAGACAGGTCTTCACAGGTATATCACACACAGGTACTCACAGGTAGACACACACAATAGGTAATTATCACTAAACTGCACCTTATCACAACCAAACTTAAGGCTCAAATTCTCAAAAGTTCGTAAGATTGAAATTTCCCTTAATTACAGGTGTGAGAAAGCAATTACCTGTCTGATTTCAGCTATGTGACGAAGATAAATTCTCAAAGGTTCTCACTATAAATCTCTCTTAACTACAGGTGCCAGAATACATTTAATTGGCTGACATAATCTACTACGTATATAGATTCTCAAAGCTTCACACGTTACGACTTTTTCTTAACCTGAGATGAGAGAAAGTATTTGACTAACTCTCTTAACTTACGACGCCAAGCTGGACTCTCAAAGGTTCACTAGCTTATAAATGTTGAATCACCTGAAGATTAGTCCTCTCAGCTTAATTCACCTGATGATTGAACACCTTAACGCTACGGAGGGTGGTGGTGGTGGGGGGGGGTAAGTTGTTAGATTAGGTTAGATTATTTTAGATTAAGTTAGTTTAGGTTTGGATATGTTAGATAAGGTTAAGTTAGATTAGGTTAGGTCAAGTTAGGATATGTTAGATTAGAGTAGGACTTAATCTTATTTAACTCGCATACCTGACACAATACCTGACTCATAATAGCGTTGAATTTACCTGGAGACTAAGGAGTTGTGGCCCCACTCGTCACCAGGTGGGTGTTACTAGGGTCGTATAGTATCAGGTCGGTGTTACTAGGGTCGTATAGTATCAGGTGGGTGTTACTAGGGTCGTATAGTATCAGGTGGGTGTTACTAGGGTCGTATAGTATCAGGTCGGTGTTACTAGGGTCGTATAGTATCAGGTGGGTGTTACTAGGTCGGCAAAACAGGTCGGATTATTTTATTCTTTACCTGTCGATACCTGGTCCAATTTGTACAGCCTGAGTCCTCTTGTATTTTTTTAACTTTTCTGATCGAAATTATTACATATTGTGTGTGTGGGAGGGGGGGAGGGGTGGGGGGCAGGGGTGTGTGTAGGGGGGAGGGGTGTGGGGAGGGGTGTGTGTGGGGAGGTGTGTGTGTGTGGGGAGGTGTGTGGGTGGGGAGGGTGTGTGGGGGAGGGTGTGTGTGTGGGGGGAGGGTGTGTGTGGGGGGGGAGGTGTGTGTGTCTTTGTTGTGGGGAGGAAGAGTGTAAGTGTGGTGGTGAGTGTGTTGTGATGGTGAGGAGAGGTGCGTGAGGAGGAGGAGGAGGACCGTGTCAACACCTGTACCTGCCCTGACTCACCTGACCAATCATGGATTACTGTGATTTAACTCTTGACTAAGCACTTGAGCCGTCACTGCCACTCACACTACCACGGTAGCTCACTCTCCCATGGTAACTCACTCTCCCATGGTTACTCACACTACCATAGTAACTCATTCTATCATGGTAACTCACACTACCATGGTAACTCTCTCTACCATGGTAACTCACACTACCATGTTAACTCGCTCTACCATGGTAACTCACACAACCATGGTAACTCACTCCCATGGGTAACTACCATGGGATAACTGATGGTAACTCACTCTACCATGGATACTATGTAATCACTACCACCAGGGTAACTCACACTACCACGCTCTCGTGGTAACTCGCTCTACCATGGTGGGTTGGTCAACGTGGTAACTCGCTCTACCATGGTAACTCACCACTAACACCATGGGTCTCTACCATGTGGTAACTCACACCACCATGGTACTGCTGTACCATGGCTCGCCTCTACCATGGTAACTGACACCATGGTAACTACCATGGTAACTCGCCTCTACCATGGTAACTCACACTACCATGGTAACTCACACTACCGTGGTAACTACTACCATGGTAACACATATGTCAGACTACTAGTAAGAACAAGTGGACAGTTATTGATCAGTGAGGTGCAGAGGGAGGAGGGGAGGGAGGGTGAGGAGGGAGGAGGAGGGGTGAGGGAGGGAGGGGGGAGGAGTGAGGTCATTCTCTCAAACCACCCCCCCTACACCTTCCTCCCTCTCATATTCCCTCTGTCACCCTCCCCCTTCTTTCTCTCCTGCCTCCTGTTCCTCTCTCTCTACTTATCCTCCCCTCATCCCCTCTCCTTCCCCCACCCCCATCCCTCTCCTTCCCCCACTCCCTCCCCCTCCATCCCCCCTCATCCCTCCCCTCCCATCCCTCCCTTCCCATCTCCTTCCCCCACCCTCATCCCTCCTTCCCCCACCCCCTCATCCCTCCTTCCCCCACCCTCATTCCTCTCCATCCCTCTCCTTCCCCCCTCATCCCTCTCCCCCCTCTCATCCCCTCTCCTTCCCCCACCCCCTCATCCCTCTCCTTCCACTCCCCATCTCCCTCCCATCCTTCCCCCTCCCCCCCTTCACCCCCCATCCCCTCCTCCCCACCCTCCTCCCCCTCTCCTTCCCCCCCCCTCATCCCTCTCCCCCCCCCATCCCTCCCACCCCCTCATCCCTCTCCTTCCCCCACTCCCTCATCCCCTCCTTCCCCCACTCCCCATCCCTCCTCCTTCCCCCACCCCCCCACCCCCCACCCCCCCATCCCCTCCTCCCCCCATCCCCCATCCTCTCCTTCCCCCCACTCCCCCACCCCCCATCCCTCCTTCCCACATCCCCCACCCTCACTTCCCCACATCCTCTCCCTTCCCATCCCCCATCCCTCCTTCCCCCACTCCTCATCCCTCTCCTTCCCCACCCTCATCCCTCCTTCCCCCCACCCTCATCCCTCTCCTTCCCCACTCCCTCATCCCCCTCCTTCCCCCACCCCCTCATCCCTCCTTCCCCCTCATCCCTCCCTCTCATCCCCCTCCTTCCCCACTCCCCCATCCCTGGTTCTGCTGTTTGAAGAATCTTGATTAATTGTTATTATTTTTCGTGGGTTAAAATATCTCGTGGTGTTTGTGCCAGTTGAAGGTGAAATGAAACCCAACCTGACCTGACCTGACCTGACCTGACGTATTTTAACCTGATGATGACGTCACAGCACCCTCCCTCCTTCCCTCTCGTTGTCTCTTCACCCTCCTCACACTCCCTCCCTCCCTCTCGCCCCCTCTCCCCCCCAGGCCCACACTGACGCACACACCTGCCGGATTATTGAGCCGTGTACGAAGACGACTAAAAACAAAATTAGTTTAAGAGTAATTATGATAAAAACGAAAACAAATTACAGTAATAATTATAATAGTAGTAGTAGCTGTGTTAGTATTAGCAGTGACCAGGGTGCTGTAGTAATAGTAGTAATAGCAGTAGTAATAGTAGATACACACGTAATAGTAATAATTGAAGTAGTAGTAATAATAAAAGTATCAGCAGTATCAGTGACCAAGGTGTTATAACCAGACAATATACTACAAGGGTAACAGTGAGTTAGAGGGAGGGGCAGTCACCACACTACCACAGTCACGTCCCCACCACCACCACCTTGAGAATGAGCGCCATCTATCGGCCACATCCTCGAGCTTTCTTTCAGTGTGCCTTACAGATTAAAGATTACCTCTGACGTCAGCACCTTAGGAGGGTTGTAATTGGTCTGCAGTTGATTGTGATTGGATATTCTTAGAGAGGGCCATGATTGGTTGGCATGTCCCAGCTTGTTAGTCTAAAGCTTCCAGTCATTCTATGGAACCCTCAGAAGCTTAAAATTCATATTCTCTCTCTCTCTCTCTCTCTCTCTCTCTCTCTCTCTCTGTTTATATACGATCACTGAAATAATTTACCCTCAACCTTCCTTTCCCTCTCCTCTTCCCTTCTACCCATCTCTCCTCTTCCCTTCTACCCATCTTCCCCTCTTCCCGCTTCCCCTGCTCTTCCCCACTTCTCTCCCCCTCACAGTTCTCTGGGACAAACATGAATCCCTATGTGATAAAAATAGCCAAGCAACCCCTTCTACCTTTGTGTGTGTGTGTGTGTGTGTGGTCGTGTGTGTGTGTGTGTGTGTGTGTGTGTGTGTGTGTGTGTGTGTGTGTGTGTGTGTGTGTGTGTGTGTGTGTTTGCAAAGGTTCCCACCCGCAGTTTGCCGTGTTCAGACGCTCAAGTGCTCATAATCACACACATGTGTTTGTCCGTGTGTTCCCCACCTGCCCACTGCCCCCTTCCTTGACCCCCCCCCCCCCCACTGCTCCCCTCTCCTTTGCTCCCCCCTCTACCGCTCCCTCCTCCGCCCCCCCTACTGCCCCTCTCTCCTATGCCCCCTCTACTGCTCCCTCCTATGTGCCGCCCCCCTCCCCCTCACTTTCACCCGCAGTCAAACGCATCCAAATTGTACATGTACTGTGTATACCAAAGGGGTATTTTCAACACACACACACACACACACACACACACACTGAGTATAGTGGAGGAGAGAGAGAGAGAGAGAGAGAGAGAGAGAGAGCGAGAGAGAGAGCTCTGTCGTTGCTGTTTTCATTGTTTATTCTAGATAATTATGGATGATTTGGTATAATTTCTTCTGAGGTAATCGTTTTGCCTCACCCCGGATTATCGACCGTGCACGAGTCACACACACATGCACACACACGCACACACACGCGCGCGCCTTGTTTAACCTTCCTGGGTAGACGAAACTTAAACTAACCCAACATGCTTCCGAGGCACGCGGCTGTGGGGTGCTGGGGGGAAGGGGGTGTGGAGTGCCAGGGGAGGGGTGGAGGTGGAGTGCCGGGGTGGAAGTGTGGAGTGCCAGGGGAGGGGTGGAGGTGTGGAGTGCCGGGGTGGAGGTGTGGATTGCCAGGGGAGGGGGTTTGTATTGGCACTGTCACTATCGCAATCACTATGAACATAACCACAAATACCATCATCATCACCTGTACATCACAACCATCACCACCCACCACTGTTATCACCACTATCATACTACAACCCTCCTTATCACCACCACCAATACTATTATGACCAATATCACCATCAACAAAACCCTCCCAGTCACCACCACCATCTATCGCACCACTGAGGGAGAGTTTTACTGTAGAGCTACACACAGGAAGCAGCTGAGAACGAGAGCTGAGATGATAGCGGAGTAAAGCCCCCCCAGCCCTCCCTCACTCCCTCCTCCCTCACACCTCCTCCCTCCCTCACTCCCTCCCTCCCTCCCTCCCTCGGCCTCCCCACTCCACCCCTGCGCCTCCCGAACGTCACAAGACTCACAACACGTTGGAGCCAGTATAACGTGGTGCCTGCCTCTGGCACCACGTGCACCTGCTGAGTGTGTGTGTGTGGTGTAAGTGTTTATATGGAACAGTGATCACCTATTCGCCTGCTGGTGATGCCAAGATGCAGTTGTTCTCTTCTTTCTAAACGTCTGCTCTGACACCAGCAGTGGAATTCTGACGTAGTCAGGTGGTGTTGGTTGTGTACTAGACATGATGAGGACAGTAAGTGTTGTGGGTGAGAGGGACAGTGTCGTGGTGAGAGGGACAGTGCCGTGGTGAGAGAGGGTTTCACGTGCAGAGGGCAGTGGCCGTGGTCATGGGGACAGTGTCGTGGTGAGAGGGTTTACCGTGGCAGAGAGGCAGTGTCGTGGTCATGGGGACAGTGCCGTGGTGAGAGGGACAGTGCCGTGGTGAGAGGGACAGTGCCGTGGTGAGAGGTAAGGGAGAGTATTGTGGTGTAGAGAACATATTAGCGATTTTTGTTTTGAAGACTCTCTTGGTCACACAAGCCTCCGTCCTACAGTGTGGTGTGTCTTATCCTCACAGCACGATCCCCAGTGTAGTGTGTCCTTTGCTCATAACACAACTCCCAATGTGCTGTGTCTCATCCTCACAGCATAACCCTCAGCGTTATGTCGTGTGCAGACAAAAACATTATCTACTGGAGCGAGGCGCACGTGGTGGGTGTTCCTGTAGGCTGTTAACAGTGAACAGCAGCTGTGAACATGTTGTTATAGATGATAACAATAACACATACTGTGTCCGGAACTCACCAAGATTACTGTTTTTGTTTTGTTTACTTGAACCAAACAACTGCCAGATTTTTGCTGTAATCGAGAAACTGTCGTGTCTTGTGTGGGGTTGGCTGAAAGCTCATCACGTGAAACTTCAGTCAAGAAATTAGTTTTTCTTTCTA
>NW_024751660.1:3497895-3582895 GCF_018991925.1 Homarus americanus | reverse complement strand
TGTGTGTGTGTGTCAGTGTCATTGAGCTGTGTGTGTATCTCGATAACACTCTTCACATCCGTTCTCCAGGAAGGCACTTCCGGTCCCTCTCTTCTCGGATTCTCTCTCCCCGCTTCATTTCTTCTCACCTCACCTCACATACAGTATTCCCTTTTCACCCGCCATCCTCTTCTCCCTTCCCTCCTCCTCTCGCTCGCTCCATTGTTTACCAGGAACTGTCCTTCTTTGTTGACGTGGGTGTGGCTGCTTCCTCTTCACAGATCATACGGAGGGGCGGGAGGAGGTGGGTGATGGACGGAGGGGACAGGGGTAGTTAAGAGGGAGGGGTGGGGCGACGGAGGGGACAGGGGTGTGGGAGCAGTGAGGGAGGTGGTGATACTTGAGGACAGGGGGTAGTTAAGTGAGGAGGGGTGGGTGATGGACGGAGGGGACAGGGGGGTGAAGCAGCAGAGGGAGGTGGTGATGGACGGGAGGGACAGGGGGGGTGTAGTTAAGGAGGGAGGGGTGGTGGATGACGGAGGGACAGGGGGTTGCTGGAGAGAGGGGTGTGATGGATGGAGAGGACAGGGGGCAGCAGCAGGTAGATGGAGGGAGAGGGAGGGTGATAGAAGGAGGGATAAAAAGCATAAATGAGGCAGGTACGGTACGTCAGGTGGTATTAAAAGACCTTTGAACTAACTTAACTTACCCGCGTTAACACCAATGGCTTTAGTTTCTTAGGATGGAAAACATGGAAAGATAAGATGAAATATTCCCCTACCCTAAGGAACCTCAGGTAGACACACGTAAACAAACACACCTGAGTTCACACACTTCTGGTGACCATCTAATTCTATATAGGAATCCCTCACTTGCGAGAAACTTCTACCAGTCAGGTCAGGAAAAGTGGGATTGAGCTGACTTAAAAACAACTAGAAACCGTGAATTTTTTTTATCAGATGTAAAGATGTTTTTAAAAAGTGAATCGTTACGAAATACGTTGTAAAATTTGTTATAAAATAGTGTGAAAATATTCTTACGTACTGATATTGAACGAGAGGCATATGTTTACTTGGGAGTGTGTATAACGTATGTGTGTTCAACTCTGTGTATATATGTATGTTAACACAAATGGCCATGAATTTTCAGCAACCTATAAAAGAACAGTGTTTATGTGAACTCTTAGCCCCTTAAATGACCTTTATGGCCAGTGCTTTGTGATGTATTGAGGCGGTCTGCAGGTACACGGGTCAGATACTGCAGCCATTAGTGTATAGTGTTGTTGATGGGTGACACTATATCTGCAGTGCCTGGGTGATATGTGACACTATTGCTGCAGTGCCTGGGTGATATGTGACACTATAGCTGCAGTGCCTGGGTGATATGTGACACTATAGCTGCAGTGCCTGGGTGATATGTGACACTATAGCTGCAGTGCCTGGGTGATGTGACACCAGCTGCAGTGCCTGGGTGATATGTGACACTATAGCTGCAGTGCCTGGGTGATGTGACACCAGCTGCAGTGCCTGGGTGACAATGCTTATGTGACACCAGCTACAGCGCCTAGGAAACATGTGACACCAGCTGCAGTGCCTGGGAGATAAGTGACACCATCTGCAGTGCCTGGGTGATAAGTGACACCATCTGCAGTGCCTGGGTGATAAGTGACACCAGCTACAGCGTATGGAAGATACGTGACACCAGCTGCGGTACCTTAGAGACACATGAAACTAGCTGGAGATACGTGACACCAGCTACAGTGTCACGTGTCACCAGCTGTGGGAGGATGGTAACGGCAGAGGCAGAGAGGAACAGTGTAAGTACCATCCAGCTGGTGACAGGTGGCTACGTGTGAGTACCAGCTGTGCCACATGACTTTTTGAGGTGGAAAGGAGGAGGGAAGATATTTTTGAAAGAATTATATTTTCTAAAGAAGGAAAGCAGATATGTTGACAGAAGTAAATTAAAAAAAGATATTTAGATATTATATATATATTTTGAAAAGTATGAAGGAAGATGATTATTATTAAAGAAAGTACTGAAAGAATTGTCATAGTTAAAATACTCTAGTTTATAAAAAAAAATAGGTATCGTTACTTAGACATGGAATGGGTTCGTAATATCCCCTCTTGGTTCAGAGGTTCGCGGGTTCGGTAGTGGGATTCATACTTGATGTTTGTAGAGTAAGACGATCTGCCTGTGTTGTCTTGTGTGTTTTAGTGTCTTATTTAATCCCTTTCTTTTCAGGCTCTTAATATATTTAGCTTTTTAATTAGAAATATAGATTATATTTACCTATATTTGTCTTAGATAAATTCCTACTCGTAATACAACCCTGTGTGTATATACATATAAACATAGAATGAATATAATTTTTAAACTAGAATGACTTAATTTTTTAACTAGAAGAATATTAATTTTTAAGACGAATTGGACATCCGTCTCTCTTTCTCTCCCTCTCCCCCCCACTCTGTGCACACCCCATGTTACCCCTCCCCCCTCCCTCTAGCATGTGTTACGTCACTCACCACACACACCTAAAGCTCCTCACTCTGAGATCACGACAAGCAAAAAAAATAAATAATTGATTGGTTTAAGGGATTTTTTGTTTAATGGCGCTGGTTCGCCTCTCTAGACAAATGCGATGTTTTGCCCTTATAATGATTTTTCCCAGGACGAACGAGGATATTCACACAAGTTTAACCATTAATGAAAATACTGATATAATGAACGTTAGACTGGGTTAGGTTATAAGTGTAATGTCTGGTAGAACTTTTAAAACTGTGTCTTTTGGTCACTGACGGAGCAAAATGGAATTATCACTTAAATAAAATACGAATATCTATTACCTTTCTTTGGTATATCACTGATTGGCCAAACTATCAAACCTAAACCTGATTAGATTATATCGGTTGGATAATTTCTTAGCCATTTAATTGAGATGACCTTGTTCGTCCTCGGGAGGTAGGGGCGGCCTGTCGTTATTAAGGAGTGGTGGAGGTGGTTACTCCTGTATGGGACACGACTCCTCTATGCTATGTCCGGTACTTGTCACTTTGCAGGGTTGGCGACGACCGAAAACCCGAACTGTTATGCCCCGGGCAGCCAATCACAAGGCGAATGGGGGCGGGGCCACCAGCAACGGCTCCACCCCCTCCACGCCCATTGGTCAGAATCAACAAGTTTCAACCAATCAGACGCCTTCTTCGCCACCGGACATGCCGTCCACTAATAAAAATAAGAATAAAAAGGTGATGGGAGGTTGCTTACTGTCCCACTTGATGATGCATGTTGACTGTAGGTAGTCTCGAGTAATACCTTCTAGTAGAAATAGTAAAGGCAGCAGTAGTGCATGTCACAGCACCCAGTACCCTCTTTGCTTCCACTTTTTATCCTGCTTGTTTGTTGTGCCTCCAGGTGTTGACCATGGGTGACAGTTGGCTTATGCCCGACACTGCTTCACCCTCTAGTGGATGCCTCTCACTGCTTCACCCTCTAGTGGATGCCTCTTAACCTCATGCACAGTCTGCCTAGTGTGT
The DNA here is from genome assembly GCF_018991925.1 of Homarus americanus. Classification (NCBI taxonomy): domain Eukaryota; kingdom Metazoa; phylum Arthropoda; class Malacostraca; order Decapoda; family Nephropidae; genus Homarus; species Homarus americanus. The sequence goes on along the minus strand of NW_024751660.1, from coordinate 3,579,377 downwards.
GTGTAAACTAATCCTTGGAATTGTACTTTACGTCACAACAGAAAACGGAATGTAACAACTACTTAATTACTTCTCATAATAGCAGGAGAGAGTCATCACAGCACCACTGACCATCTGATTATCACGTACAGTAGATATGTGAGTTGTAAAACTATACACCACCACACCTGCGACACACACACACACACACTTGCTACACCTGTCCTTATACACTGACGGCACCTGTTAACCCGCCGGCCCCTTTGGCTGCTGCACCGGGAAGCGACATGGATTTGACTCCAACGTCCTCGACACGGTAACAAGGACCAGGTGACCATCCAGCCTTCATAACGTGGTTGGTTCCTGGACACTGGCTCCTTCATACTGTGGTCCCATCCCTACCGCACCTCACAGCCCTTCCCTGCCGCACCTCACAGCCCTTCCCTGCCGTACCTCACTACCTATTCCCACTCCACTCGGTCCGACTAATTACCCAAATGTAGCCGTAATGAAGTCAAATAATGGTCCTACATGAATAAATCGGGTTACCAATCACTTCTCGACTAGTATTTGGTGTCACAAAGTCAAAAAAAATTGGTAAACTTAATTTAATCTGAGTTGTGTTAGGTTAGGTTAGGTTAGGTTCGGTACATGCACTCGATCTATTAACTCAAATTAAATTACGTTTTCCAATTTTTTTTTTACTTCGTGACACCAAATACTAGTCGAGAAGTGATTGGTAACCCGATTTATACCTGAAGGACCATTATTTGACTTCATTGCGGCTACATTCGGGTAATTAATCGGACCCCCACTCCACTTGCCCATACCCTTCTACCCAATCTCATCCCGCTGCCATACCCTCTACTCTAAACCAATCACAGTCCGGCTATCGTACTATCTGTAGCTCTAAACCAATCACAGTCCGTTTAACATGAAGTCTGTAGCTCTAAACCAATCACACTCCGTTTAACATGAAGTCTGTAGCTCTAAACCAATCACACTCCGTTTAACATGAAGTCTGTAGCTCTAAACCAATCACACTCCGTTTAACATGAAGTCTGTAGCTCTAAACCAATCACAGTCCGGCTAACATGCAGACTGTAGTCATTATGTAAACTCTGGTCTTGGCCCCACTAAGTAAACTCTGGTCTTGGCCCCACTAAGTAAACTCTGGTCTTAGCCCCACTAAGTAAACTCTGGTCTTGGCCCCACTAAGTAAACTCTGGTCTTGGCCCCACTAAGTAAACTCTGATCTTGGCCCCACTAAGTAAACTCTGGTCTTGGCCCCACTAAGTAAACTCTGGTCTTGGCCCCACTAAGTAAACTATGCCAATAAACGCCGCTAATATGCTAAAAAGAGCTTCTGTTGCCTCATGTTGAATTATCCAGGTAAACTGTCTTCGGTGTTCAGAAATATTGTCTTAAATTATACTGTTATTATTAGTAGTATAATCTGTGAATGATGATAATTAGTAAAGTGAATAATGGTACAGTAATTAGTTATCTGAATGATGGTACAGTAATTAGTTATCTCTGAATGATGATGGTAAGAATTAGTTATCTGAATGATGGTAAGAATTAGTTATATCTGAATGATGATGGTAAGAATTAGTTATGTATGTATGATTGTAATTATTAATTTTTGGAATGATATATTTTCGAATGTATTTTTTTTTATTTGTATGTGATATTTTGGTATAATTTTACTTTCAGGTTTACGTATTTTATATTGAAACTTTCTCTTAAATGTTACGTGTTTCATAAGTTTGTGTTATTATGATGCATTTCTTTTCTACCCCAACAGATTTTGCATCATTTGTTAATTTCTGTAGTTTTACCACACAAGGAATTATTCTCCAACATTCTTCAGTGGTCGTCTTTGTCAATTATTCTGTTTTTAACCTAAGATATGAAAATTTTCCCCAACTTACGTATCCTGAAGCCCTCATGCAGGAAACAGTATTGTGTTTGGTGTCTTTATTAAGAAGTGTTTAATGTTACATTGTCATTTAGTAAGTCAGGTCTTGAGATTATTCACATCCGTTCTCACCTGACCAGACAACGGTATGTACTGTAGAGCTGAGAATATTGTAATTATTCACGGCGACGACCAGATGTTAGTTATATTAATAATTTCCAGTTACGTATGCAAAGGCGGCTAACTTAACCTACTATAACAGTATTGGTTTGGTGAAGTAAGGGTGCATAGGTAATGAAACACGGAGAGAGGAGAGACCACACAACGGAATTACCAGATGCCATGATCTTAAGCTTCCCAATCCTTGTCCGCACATGAAGCTTAGATAAAAATAACTTTACATTGTGCTTTGTGGACGTGTGGAGCAGCTTAACCCAGGCAGTTAATAACGTCACTAATCACAATGACCTTCAGCTACTGGGCGTTAAATACGTGTGGTAGACCCGCTGGCTCACAGTGTCATTGAGGAACACCAGAGAAGGGATTGAAGAGCTGGAGAATGGACTGAACTTTAGAAAGGCCTTTAGTGTTAACTGTTATATGTCAAGAGTAAAGCTAACTGTCAGTCAAGCAGTCACCAAATTTAAGAAGAAATATGGAATAGATACGACTTGCAAATAAAATGACTACAGACGTGAAAATTTATGTACAATTTTAGTTTGTTTAAATTTATAGCATGCTATCTAAAACGGTTTATATAAATTAATTTAATGATTGCTGACATAATATATTATCTAGATGCTGTATATTCAAGATGACAATGAAAGGACAAATTTGGTTTGCATTTGTGAGGTTGAAGCGCAGTAATTTAGTTATTTATTATTCAGTATATATATTTCTACCTCGTAACAGCCATTGGTACAGAAATCTGAATTTCCTGACACCATTTAAGAATAGTATTTTGCCTATTATGATTTAATAAAAAATAACCTGCAATTTGGAGACATTTGTTTGTTTTGCAGGTCGTCGACAGCTTAGGTCATTACGGCCGTCCTGGAATTTAAAGACCCTTTAATCCAAGTGAATTAAAAACAAAAACGATATAATGAAATAAATAGTGTTAACTAAAAGATACAATAAAGTGTTAGAAGAAAAATAAGTTTCATTATTAGGGAATATGCTGCCGCGTAAGTTCAAATTACACTTTTTTCTTCAGCTCCATTGTCTTGCACTAAAATTTTTCTTATATTTATATTTCCCTTCAAACAGAATAATGTACAGATCTGATGAAATTGAGTAATGGAGGTAGAACAGCACAAACACAAGGGGGCGTAAGGTAAAATTGTAGATGGACCCCTGGTTATTAGTATGAAATTGCTTATGAAACATTAATCGAGTTTTTCTGTAATTGTTTATAGTGGAAAAAGTAAGCATACACAAAATCGGTAAAACCTCTTATTTCCTTCGAGTTAATATTGACGAAATACCCGTTGCAGCGTAATTTGGTCTGGTGGATATTTTTTTACTTTATTTTAATCGCCGTGATCGGATATTATATTAATTTCTTGGGCAAATTCATTGTTTGGTAGATAATTTGGCCCCATGGCTTGCACTAACGGCACTTTGTTTTTGTGGCGATTAAACAGTAATATGGTCTGATCCAAGCTCGATTTTGTCCTCCGCTCAGTGCATGTTTACCCGAGCGGCTTCTCTCAAATTCGCAAAAAATAAATTTAATTACCCCATATCAAAGTAAGTCCTTTCTGTTAAATATGTCGTGGGGGGTCCCCCAGCTAGGAAGTTAGGTAAGGTTAAGTAGGTTTCTTTGGTTAGGTTTGTGCTATCTTCTAAGAATGCTTCGGCCCCTTGTGTTCCTTATCAACTAAGGTTAGGTCAGGTCTAGTTTAGAAATAACCCCATTTTAAGACATTTGCCCAAACTACGACAGTGTCCACTGCAAAACACAATGAAATTGCGGTGTTTTTAAATTCATTTTCTATGAAAAATCGGCGTCGGGGACATCATCAATAATTACCGATAGCTAAATGCTTTCTTGCCTCATGAAAATTCCCTAAATTATTATTTATGATATATTCCTCCTGAACATGGTAATACTTGACTAAGGTTGCCACCTGAACCAGCAGCTTGAGGCATTATTCATTATAAGCTGAATACTTTCTTACCTGGTGAGAAGTACAAAAAGGTGAATGAAACTGTTTCGTAATGAAGTGCAAATAATAATTTTGGTATTTATACCAAATTTCTGCACTGACTAACCGATCCCGGATAATATTGACGACTGACCCCTGGACATGGTATTTGTGTTGATGTTTATTTTCGTACTATATTTTCATCAGTGAGTTGTAATATGATAATCATTTCTTGTACAAATGCTTTGTTTGGTCGATAATTAGGCACCTAGGTGGACACTAGCTTGTCTTCTCAGCGGTAATGCAGCGGTGACGTCATCCCAGGATGTAATAAATATAATGGTTGCCCCTCGTGTGATGAGGATGGCCACCAAGGCGTGAATTTGTTTAAGGTGTAGAAACTGTCGCCAACACAATAACCATTCTCTAAGTTAACGAGCTCAGTGACCCAGTGTCGAGGAATAGCCTGAGAAGACCGGACAATTCGCCAACTGCAACGGGTAACCATTACCCCGGAACACGATCCACAAATCGATTAACATCCAGGTCCCCAATTACTGGTTGGTAGACAGAGGCAAATGGCATAAAGAAACTTGACCTTGGTTTCACCTTGCCTGGGAATTTAACCCGGGTCCTCTCGCTTCCAAGGCGAGCATGCTGACCATTACACCACAGGTCTCCACCAGGATGTAAACAGCCAATCATATGACGTACTGTATTTCAAAACACTCCGCCGCCGGGGGCCAGATCGACTCCGATGCTCAGTGTATGCTAATGAGCCATTCGGAAGGTAAGTTTGTTAGGTTAGGTTGGTGAGGTCTGATAACAATGCTTCTGCTGCTTGATTTTCTTATCAACTAAGGTTAGGTTTAATTTAATTTAGAAATAACCACTTTTTAACACCTTTGCACAAACTACAACAGTGTCCACTATAAAACATAGTGAAATTGCAGTGTTTTTATAATCGTTTTCTATGAAATATCGGTCGCGGGTCAATCGTCAATAATTATCCCAATCCCTTTGGTGACGAGAATCGGGTGCAAAAAGTGAAACCATTATTTGAACCCGAGTTATCGACACTATTATAGAATATTATAAGAATTTTGCATGGACAAAACTCAGCTGCAGATAACAGTTTCACTCTCTCTTAAACAAACTAATAATAAGTAGGCTAGGTAGGTTTCTTTGATTAGGTTTGTTAGGTACCATATATCAAAGTAAGTTTTTCTGCCTAAAATGGCAGAGGGTACGGGGCGCGGAGCCCCACGAATAGGGAGTTAGGTAAGGTTAAGTTGGGTTAGGTTCTGTACCAAATATCAAAGTAATTTCTACTGTACCTTATTGTACTGTATATTAATGGGAAATGAGCGGTTTTGGTATTTCTTTGCCTTACAACATAAATGCCATACTAGTGTTCTGGTGTGAACCATGTTCGAGCATGTCCTGTGTATGGATTGTGTGGTTTTGTAAGTTCCTGTAGTATGATGGGGGTACATTAATCCCTTTACAAATGCTGTACAGTAATCAGGTACAATAATTCATGTATTGTATTGTACAGTATAAATAACGGGGTACATTCATCTGTGTACATATAATGGGATGCAACAGTCCATGTACAGAATTGATGGGTTATATTAATGGTTGAGCAAAACTGATGGGTTGAATTAAGCAGTGGGAAGCAATATGACTGTGGCTGTGTTTTGTTTCTCTGTTAGACTCCCCAAACTGGTCTTAATGCTTGTGTTCTCATCAGTACTCTGTCCAATCATCATTCTTGGCAAAGTTTGGAACATAATGTAGATGCAACGAAGAAGAAAAAATGAAGCCAAACAGTTGTGATGGATAGTGTTTGATCTTCCAGGGATGTGTAGACACAGACTGCTAGTTGTGATTAAATGGAGATTCAGAATTTGCTGTAATATTTGTGGTACATTATTTGGATAATGGAATCTTATATTTATTGATGGATTTGGTTATGCACCTACACGTATTGTCTTCGTCATTTGTCAGCATATTAGCCTAGCTGTCCAGTGCAGGTGATTACTGACTTTTCCATCTCTCTTTGTCAGCACGTACTGGATATGTAGCTCTTGATTGTGCCTGAACATGTATCTGTACTAGTTAATTTACAAACAGTATTTCATGCAATTAAAATGTTTTTTATTATTATTTTATTAAAACTATATTTTTTCATCATATCAACAGAGCTCTAGAAATCCTTTTATACAAGAGATCAAGACATAAAAGGAGGCCTAGCATATGCACAGAGGCATAAACAGATGTCTGAATGGTATTAGATGGTATTTGAAAATTTCCAGTGCTTAAGACACTAATTGGATGTCTTTGTTTTCACAGGAGAAGGAAGCCAACAAGAAGAAAGGCCGCTCAAAAGAAGGTAATGAACAAATCTTCTCTGATGAATCTTACTGGAGTATTGTGAGTTATTTTTGCACACTACACACACACACACTGCTTGCACACTGACTGGGTGCACAGTTGCAATAATGAGCTTTCCACACATCAGTATACTGTACCATTGAAGCTTTTTTTTGTAATTTCTCAACTGTTTTGTAAAAATTTGATCTCAAATACTAAAGTCCCCACATACTGTATTATTTATGTATTTAGTAAATATGTACTGTATAGTTACACAATACAGTTGTACCCCACTTAACGCGGTCAATAGAACCCAGAGGGTCCCGCGTTAAGTGAACAACAGAACATACGGGATTAATTCCAATAGAAACCAGCCCGACCCCCAAACTCCACTTTTTGAAGACATAACTATGTTGTAGTAAAAATAACATCTTAATTTTATGATGGTACATGCACACAATTAATACTTAAGAGAATTAGAGAAATACAGTCGCCAAGTTAATGTTCATTCAAATAATGGACTCAACTCCCTCCCCCTCTTCTCACACTACACTGCTGGCTCTTCCCTCTCTGAGAAATTTTTGGGGGAAAACCACTAAATTTTAATAAATTATACCTCAAACTAAAGTTAGGATAATACAATTGACATTGCTGGATTCCTTGTAAGACCAGGAATATTTTGAATATATATGTCATATATTTTGCACAAAAGATAACATATTTACTCAGAGAAAACATTTTATCTAAAATTTGTATGTCTAATGCAAAATATATGATGTTTATATTCAAAATGATCACCAAATTATAAGAATTCCAGCAATGTAAATTATATTCTGGCCGGGTAATTTGTATGAATTTTATGAGCTAAAACAGGCAGTCAGGCAGGGTGGCGGGTGGGGCAAATCTAAAAATAGCGTTTCCAGCCGGACACTCACCGCGTATATGTGGAAAAAATTCGTGTTAAGTGAAAGTTCAGCTCTGGCGAGGCACTGCGTATATGAAAAAACGCGTTAAGTGAAACCGCGTTAGGCGGGGTAATACTGTATACATAAACATTATCTAAGTGTGTACAGTACTTATTGTATATAGATTTGGGCCATTTTTTGAAGCTGAACACACATTCTTTATGATATTTATGGTAATTAAGTTAATGTTAGTTAATGATGTAAGCAATGTCACACATATAGCTATAGATTAATTGACACAAAGTACCATATGTTAAAGAACTTACCTTAATTGGTTTAAGGAATTTTAAGTTTATCTTTGGGGTGCCATGGAAGTTTCTTTACTCACAATTCAGTTTATTATCCTATAGGTGGGGCTCTGTGAAATTCTTTATTGAAGTTCCAGAAAGCTTGCTTCTAGTGCTCCAAGGAACCATTGTGTAATGTCCTAAGGACCCAACCTGGGGGGTTCCAGGGAAGTTACACAAGTGGTTTCTGAAAGTCTTATAAGGATATTTTAGGAAATCTACCATATGAATCTATTAGAACCTGCTCATAGGGTTCCAGGAAACTTTTCTTGGAATTTCCTGCAGCTTCTCTAAATGTTTCATGAAGTTTACTTTTGGAATTCCTGGATGCCTGGAAATCAGATTCCAGGGAACCTTTCCTTAGAGTTCCATGGGGCCTATCTGTCAGATTCCAAGAAACCTACATGTAGGGTGCTCAGAGGCATACTTATGGGGCTCTAGGAAAGTATTCTCTGGAGGTTCTATTATTACATGAAGACCACTTTGACTCAATTCCAATTATATCACTTGAGATACCTTACCAACACATTGTAGAGGCCCTAAGGTCCATAATGAACCTTAAAACACCTACCTAATTTTTATACAGGTATCCAATATTGATCTACAGTTGTTCTTCACTGTATGTTGATTGTCTCATGGTACTCATGAGGTTAATTACTAATTGACGTATGCAGGTTAAAGTTATTATCAATATTCTACATCTTTACTCAGCCAATTAAATAGGATATTATTGCTGATGCTTACACTTTATAAACTCCACTCATAACGACCAGCAGCATTTAATGTTAGCTATGTGGTCTTGAAATAAATTCCTCCTCTGTTATGTAATAGAATCTCCTACAGTTTCTATCCTTTGCTGTCACTTCTGCCACTTCTATACCTTTTAGTGGTCAAATTACCAGTTCTGCCATACCCTCTGCAACTATTTTTTTCATAATACAGTAGTACCTGTAGATGTTGTTAACACCGTATTAGATTTCTTGTATCATTCCCTGCTCCCTTTACTTATGGCGTCCCTAGTTGTAGTGTTGACTTATCCTTACTTTGATGATGAACAAGCACCACATGGACACTTCTCTCAACTATCTTCACATAGTATTCATTAAGTGTGTTTCCTGTCATTACAGTCGTCTCTTCGCTTAACCTTTACTGTCACTTTAAACAAAAATTATTTATTGCTTTTTTTTTCATCTTATAAATAGACTTTCTGGACACTACAATAGAGTCAGCTATCCACTTGGTAACCAATTTAAGTGGCTCACTAAGAAATGGATTTAATTTTAATATACAGTATAAATGGTGCCAACATTTTTATAGTGTGGAATCGTACACATGATCTAATTTTAACAACTATAAATGATGCCAACATTTTTATAATTTGGGATATTACACATAACTTTTTTTTTATAAGATAAATAAGTAGAGCAGTTTCTTTGCCTTGAAGGGGAGCTATCCTCTTGGACCCTCCATTATGGCCAGCTCTCTGCACATAACTTTCAGATTTTTGCACCTAACCTGCACACTCCAGCCTACAGTATTTGCACTTTCAATATTTGGCTTATGGTTGATATTTTTAAAGAGAACTTTACTTCCAGAGAGCAAGTGGAAGCCCAGAGAAACATAAACTATTCTTATTTATATTTTGTGCATAAACAAACACTGTTCTCTGTTTTAGGCTGATGTATATTTTGATGGTATGAGGTAGGTGCCATTAGTGAAAAGACCGCATAGATCTCAGGATGCTATTTTATTTTAATTGATATTGGTAAAGCACATACAATCAGATTGTCTATGACTAACTGAAGCACCCCTTCCCTCCCTTATTGCACAATGGTGGTGGTTGTACTCATCTTGTGACACCACCTGGGGGTGAGTCTCAGTCCGCTGGTGCATGTCTTGCCTGACTGTCTGATGTGTGCGTAGCTACTTGGAACGAGACAATTACTGACTGCCTGTGTATGACAGACTCTTGAGATAACTTCCTATTTCCCTTAGTGTTGTATAGAGTAGCTACACTACCTAAATATTTCCTTATGCATTATTACTGTGTTGAAGATAGGATAGTTACTTGTTAACTTTTTAGCTATGTAATTTACTTTGGGTGAATGGACATTACTGTACTTTCTAGATTAATGGAGTTTGTGATGAAGGGGTTTTAAAAGAAAAAGTACTGCACACCTTTAATTGCCATTTTTAGCATGACTTATCTGTTTTTGTGTAAGGGGGAACTGTTTTTCTGGTAACTGGTCAGATGGGCCCCAGTCTAACAGTTCGGATTAGTGCCCAATCCTAAATGTCCCTTATGGTTAGGTTAAATAGAGGTTTTTAGGACTGGTTCCTATATGACCTGAAACCTTTTGGATTGGTTACCATACATAGTCCCTAATGTTATAGCTTTTGTCTATTTAGCTCGTCTTGATTTTTTAATACCCGGTGCATAGAATCTCTTCTAAACTTTATAACTTTTGATCAAACTGAAATTTGATGTTCGATAATGAATGTTACATTTTTTTGTATTAATTTTTATGCCGTTTTGGATAAGGAATGAATGACTTTTGCAGTTAGTGTTCCATGTTGCCTGAAATAATATAATGTATCTTTATATGTTAGAATGGTGGACCAGAAGTAGAATTTATTCACATCATAACTACGCTGGTATGTTTGTTCCCTTGTAGATGACTTGACAGTAAAAAAATTAATATTCTGATCATGAGTCCACAGGCATGGGTTCTGTCCTGTTAATCTGTTAATCATCAGGAAGGCAACTCATATTTTATGTCATAAGGGAAGGGGGGGGGGGATGTTCAATTCCCCTTTCCTCCCCTTGAAAACCATGTACCAGTACAGTACAGTACTGTACTGTATAGAAAATCAGACACTGCTGATATCATCTAAAAGCTCAAGACAATAGGATTTAATTGGGATCAAATTTTACCCAGAGAATTTCAATGTCAAACTTGATTGCCATTTTATTATGACCCCCCACCCCAAAAAAAAAGGACCAAAAGTTTTAGGATACATTTTGCTGTCAACTTAACTATGCTGGATATGTTCATATTGTCTTGCCAAACATAGAGGCTCTCAGCCATATGATTTAGGCTGTTTTAAGTTTGGTCTCTTTGTATATGTAGAGGAAAGCACACCTTGAGCACACACTTAATACACCATGTGAACAAACTGCCAACTGGAAATATGAGAGAGCCTGTTGAAACTACTTTTAGTGTCCTGAATGAATGGGTACACAGCGTATGTGACATTAATGGGTTCGTGCCACGGTCATTATGTATGCAGCCACTTCATTAAAAGATGTGTTTTTGCAAATTAACACGGTACTGTACTGGGAAAATTATGCTGCTTTTTTTCTAGGATGTACTATAATTGATCAATTAAATTTCGTTTGAACTGTACTGCATAAAATATTTAAACTATATATACAGTACATATATAAAAAAGATTTTTTCGGTAATATTTTGCTTTGAATGATATTTTAGAATGGGGGCATATGTCCACCATTGTGCATGGTTGTAGTGTACAATATTGCATGTATCCTAGAGCTTGTTAATCCTGGCTAGCTTTACACATGCATAAAGAATTAATAAATAATAAACCCCAGCATACTGCTGCGTGGCCACTGGGTTAGTTAAGAGCCTTCAGTTCAGGGTTTTCACCTGAACTGGACATCAGCCAAACAGTTTCAGCCGATGTTTCCGATTATACATAAAATTCCTGGAATAAAATGTTCATTTATGCCCGTAGAAATTTTATAGCAACCTTTGATAATCTCTAAACATGTATGTATGTACCTCATCTCTTAAAGGTACTGTAAGTTGGTCTGTCTATTTAATGATTTACAATGGGTAAGCCACAGCCTCCTTGAGCTCTAGCCTTTTCTAATCCTCTTTGGGTCTTCTACCAAAACACACAGCCCAGTGTAAGGTAACCAGTGAATTCGACGTAGAGCTATGAAGTGATACAGTAAGCCTTTGATTGAAGCAAGGAATACACCCTTGAAAACCTTTGTGTATATTGAATTTGCATAAATAAATCTGGGAATAGGGTGATGTATTCCTGAAAAAAAGTTATACAGCTCCTCCCCGACTTATGACGGGGTTAGGGATCCAAATCCAGGTCGTAAGTCGAAATGGTTTTAAGTCGAAAATGCTTAAATAATACAGTACATAGAAAATCTAAAATGGGTGTCTCTTTTTCTTCTCAGCACCACAAAACTCTCACTTTTAAGCTTGCCAGCCATTTTAAAGTGAATTACAAACGAAAATTTTGTCAGTACACAGCGCAATCACTGACGTTGGGACTCGAAAATACGTAATTTGACAAAATTTTGGTACGACTGAGGCAGGTCGTAAGTCGGGGAGGAGCTTTATATATATGTATGTATGTATGTATGTATGTATGAATGAATGTATGTACACACACACACCGTGTTTTCTTCTTTCCTTGTGGTTATCAGCATATACCTAGATCATGCGCACCTACAGTGATTTACTTGCATATATATATATATATATATTAAGGTCTTCAGTCATAGAGATATGTTATTCCAGCTCACACACTAATGTACCCTACTTTATACTTAATAATTAAAGTGCCTTCAAACATAATTGTACAGTACTGAAATTGAGGTGAATACAATATTGTACACAAGAATTCTAGGATGTACAGATGATGATACATGGTGGGCAGTGTACAAATGAAGATAGAATATGAGAAGTGGAATGTTTCAGATATCTGGGAGTGTACTGTATTTGCTAGCAATGGAATGACAAGTGATGAACCACAGGGTAGTGAAAAAAGGAAAATACAGTAGTGGGCAAACTGAAAACTGTGTCAAAGGAGGCTAAGAAAGGAAAATACTGTACACTCGCTCCAAAAAGTATCTTTATGATTTTGTGTTAGACAATGACACAATGGACGGAGGATTTTGACAACCTTATCGCAACAGTAGGATTCATAGTACTTGTACTGTACTCTTTTATTTATTCACTGGATCCCTCTGTAAAGATATTTTATGGAGTTTGTGTACTGGGGAATTGTTGATTCAACACAGTATGGATTTGAAGTATGAATCTTGGGAGCAAGAAGGGGGAGCAAATTATATATGGCAGAACATTTGTGCTTGAGCATTATGTGGGGTACATAGGATGCAGAGAATACGAAGGAAATGTGGAGGAAAGAATTTTCAGGCAGAAGAATGGAAAGTGAAAGATTGCTGAACATGTGTTGTGTGAAGCAGTAGGAAAAATTGGAGAGGAACCTTGTTGTGAAAAGGAAGTATCATTGAAGGGAAAGTGTGTTTGTATCCTTGTTTTCAACCGCATTATATTAAGTGAGAAATGGCTTTAAAAGGATGTATACACTACTGTTTTCAGGAATTTGTAGTGCCATTAAGAGAGCATAGGAGAGAACTCGCACATACCAAAACTCATTTATACAGTACTCCCAGACCGGTACTCTTTTGAACTCCCTGCCATTATGTGTTCTTCGAATGTTATATTATCTCCATCATCTAAAACATCCTGCTGTGTTCAGTCCTGGGCAAGGGGAGATACTTTGGTGAATGAATGGGACAGTGACAGTGGACCACGACCCTATACAGTATTTAAATTTATTAATAAACAAATAGAACTTGCATTAATGAAGGATTTACTGTACACTCTAATGTCCTACTCAGATCTTATCAGCAAGAAGAGAGGCATTGAAAGTTAGGGTTTTTCTCCCTCTTGTAACACAAATGTACAGTACTTGGTGTAAACAAATATCATACCGTACTGTATTACCGGTATGGTAAAGAATTTATCTGTACAAGCAGGTTTTTAAGATAACAATAATAGTGATAAAGGCAGTTTTTATTGATTAGGAGTACTGTACCAGACATGCTGTGTCTAGTTATTAAGTATACAGTACTGTAGTTTAGTAACTAGGTGACAAAAATAAAGAATGTATTTTAATACAAATGATATTTGAAGATGATGAAAGTACTGTACAGTATTCAGTAACTGTTACTGATCAACTGTCATCTTGAAACTTAAACTGTACAAAAAAAATCCCAGTCTTTTAGTCAATTTTAGTTATGAATGTTCCTGTACAGTTAGGCAATATGAATATCAGTCCTTGGTCATTAACGTTAATATTACTAATACGTTAACAGTCTTGCAAGACCAGAAAGCACCGAGTGTGCTGTACTGTACTGCAGTGGATGCATGTTAAGAACACGTCGGTGATTATATTTTCCTGGAAACACCTTTGATAACTAAGTAATACTGTATACAGTAAAGGTATTATAATTAAAATGGTTGAATGCATCATTGCGATGTTTTCTTGTGTGGATATTTTCAATAAATTTTTTAACCGTTGCATGAGTTTTTTTGGTGCCTGTTTGTTACATCAAGGGCCGTATTCTCAAAGGGACTACTGTCCAGTACAGTACAGGTACAGGGTCCTGTATGTTGAATTTTCCCTGTAACTGGAAGAGTGAGAACAATGTACTGCACCTAATGTAAGCTACAATGGCATCAGCATGGCATGGAGAATTTATCTTGACTAGGTACATTTTTGTATACTGTACATATCTAAGTACTGTGGTGGAAGAAAATTTACATATGAGTGTTTGAGAATCTAATCCTAGGTTTACAATAATGTTGTAGATTGGTGTGTGTAACAAGACAGTGTAAAGTTCTGTTATCCAGCTCCTCTAATGGCAGAAAATTAAATATTTGGAGACCTTTTGAGATGCAGTAATTTGGTAACCTTGGTGAACTTGGAAATTTTTTTTTTCCTTTTTAATGTATAACAAATTGAATTCATTATACTTGTGAACACTGAACCTCAGATTAGGTATTTTCATACAGTAATCTTAGTACAGTATTGTTGACTGTTGAAGGAATACCTTGTACAGGAGTAAGAAACAAGTACTGTATGGTATTGATTTATATTAGCTTGTGCAAGTCTCGTCATTGTTCCTCTCTTGCATGTTCTCTTCTGTTTTGTTGGGTAGCCAGTATCTATTTAACTCAGTGTTTTGACATCTTTTGGGGGCATGTTTCTTAACTAGTCTTACATATTGAGTCTAGGTAGTTTTGCAATACAGTATATAGAATCTTGAAGAAGCCTTGTCCTCAAGAATTTTTAGTGTAATTTGTGGATATAGAAAGGCTCCTGTTTCTGTTTGCCGGTACTTCACACAGCCCAGTTTTAACATGGGTGAAATGTTCCTTTAAGTTTTTATGGTACCATCAGTAAATATGGGGAAGTACTGTATATACCTGTACTGCACTGTAACTCTTAGGCATCTTTTACACAAGTTTTATTTTATTTTTGTGGCATGGAAAATCATTGGTGTTCAATGGACGTCTGTGTGAAAGGTCCCATTGAAGTCCGTTGATTTCTCAGTCGTCACTTGACAAAAAAAACCCACTTGTGTGAAGGAAGCTTTGTCCTTCTCAGTAACTTTAGAATGACTTTGTGAATCAAGCAGAAATCTGTTGAATAACTTTTTATCAAGAATATCTATACAAAATTTTATAATCATCTATTTTCCTTCTTCTTTTCCTGAAGTTATGGCCCCTGTGTGACATGGAAATTTTGCCAATTATATTACATGTAGCTATTGGTGCCAGTAATTTTTTAACTTTTTACATTTTATTTCAGATTAGTAATTGGATAGGAGTTAAAACAAAACCATTCTTACTTTTATTTACATGTCATTCAATCCAGTTTCCCCATTTATTGATATTGTATTGTTATTTTTATTAAACCTGACAGCCATTGAGGCTTTTGGAAGACTTAACAAGCTTAAAGGTCCAATCCTGTAATCTAATATTTATTTTGCCTCCAACATCTTGCCTGACTACACTGAAATACAATGAGATACTGATGTTAACTCATATTGGTATCACATGGTTAAATAAAATTCCCCGCATGTATATTTAAACAATTTATTAAATAATTTAACAGCTTATTATAAGACCTAACGCCTAATGATAATGGAAATAAAACTGAGTAGATATTGAGTTAAAGATGTACCTAATTATTTACATACAGAAAAGGATCCTCATGATTATCATGAATGGTATTATTTCATGCTATAACCCTCTTAACTTAAAACCCATTTGTGATGAAATTGTTTATGAGTAAACCTTTCCATATTATATCTGAAGTTGTACTTGTGATATTAGTTACAGGAATCTAAAATATTCAATGTATATTTGCTTCTGCAGTGATGATTCACGAACCTGCAGTGTTGATCGAAGGCGTCCTATTTCGTGCACGTTACCTCGGGTCAACACAGCTCGTGTCAGAAGGTCAACCCACCAAGACCACCCGGATGATGCAGGCTGAAGAGGCAGTTTCTCGCATCAAGGTAAGTTTAAAGGAAATGGATATGTTAACAGGTAGGGTGCTGGTGTGGTGATGGTGTTTGTCAATGAATTTTTGAGATTTATAAATACTGTATATGTACTATGCTGCTGTAGAGGCAGTGTGTTTGCTCATGATGAAGTGACTCCTTCCTTACAGTATTATATCCTGGTTTATGAATACTCTGAAGGTAAGTTATCTTGCATGGAGATTGTTGACAGAAGTAATTATATTTATTAAATACTCTGGATGATTAAAAACTTTGCTAAGAGGTTTTCAAAGGAAGCGAATTTTCTTGACAATCTTATTTACGGTACAGTATATTTTTGTAAATTTTTCTTCTGTGGAATTGGTCACTTTTATTTATTTTTTCCATTTCTCTAAAAAGTGCTATATAATTAAAGCTTACAAATAGTTTAAAAATGTTTTCTCTCCATGCAAACCTTTTAGACATAGTACAGGGTGTCTTGAAAGTCCCCATACTCAAAGTTTGGCAATTTATAGTAGTTTAACGTGGCACATGCTGGCAACGTTGCAGAAGATTGCTGAGTAATGTACTGGTCACAAACTCTGGTGTCACTACTGACCACTGCTCGGTTCTTGGTGCGTCTTTCATACTTCCTGTGTCACGAAAACGTTTCACCAGTTCATAAACAGTAGCCTTACGTGGTGTCGAGCTATCGGGGAATCTCCTAAAGATTTAAACACACAGTTGATAGGATTTGCACTAAAGTACGCCTCCGACAGAGCGACCCCCTGTGCCGGCGGAAGACTCAATGTCGACTGATTCACACTTCCGTCCCTCTGCCCACTCGTGCGCGAAGTCACGTGACCAGTACATTACTTGGCAATCTTCTGCGACGTTGCCAGCATGTGCCACGTGAAACCATGGATGGCTATCAATAGCCATTAAACTACTATAAATTGCCAAACTTTTTGTATGGGGGCTTTTGAGACACCCTGTATATAGAATAACACATATTGTACTCAGTCTTTGAGAGTGAGACCCTGTTTATTAAACATTCACCTGAAACTGTTCAAGACAAGGACTAACTGGTAGTGACAGGGGATGATGATAAATGATTTTACTGTGAAATGAAATTATATATGCCGCAGTGTCCACGGTACACCAAGAAAGACGCGGGTGTACCCCTCTGTGTGTCGGCTATTATGTCTGTATGTGTGCGTATGTGTGAGCTTGCAGATTGAGGAATAAGCTTTATTTGTGATACATTATTGATGGAGTTGCATTCATTGAATTTATGTTCTTTTTAAAGAAAGTGTGTTTTGAAATGTTAACGGTTTCACTCATACTGTACTTTCTGTGATGGAATGTCACTTTTGGACTGGTTGTTAAGTGAAAATATTAACATTTGTTTTAAGCATATTAAAATACGTACTGTAATTTCAAAGTGTTTGAGTGTATATACAGGTGTGTGTATATACTGTACTGTATATAATGTGCGTGTGTAATAGTACACATATATTATTCCCCGTCTCAAATGACTGTAACTCCGACCATGTTGTACTTGTTACCGATTCATTATTGTTGTGTTGAATGTAATTACTTTTTTTTTCTATTGATTGGAATTGGATGCTTGAAGGTGAATTTTGCCTATTCTCATTGGTTACTGTGTACTGTACTGTAGTGGCATTCAGCCAGAGCCAGCAAATTTGAGTGGGGGTTTCTGTATCTTAATTGCAACCTTGATTCTCTGACACCCTTATCTTCATCCCACCTTGTGTAACTAATACCACAAGGATTTATAACAAGATAAAGTAGGAAACTCGCTTTTTTTTTGTCGAGTTACCAGATATTTTTTATTTACAGTCATGAGAATTTTTGGTAGTCATTTCCCCCTTTTTCTCCTCCATGGGAGTAAATAATATCCTACAACATTATTTTGGTCTTAAAGTTTTCCACAAATCTGCCCTTGATTGTGTTGATGTCTTGTTAGGTGGGAAAAGATAATCTACCCTGCATGAATGTTTCTTGTGACACTGTGTTACCACATCATCATCTGTTGTGATAACTCCTGAGAGCCACTGTTACACACCCAAAGGTTTTAATATTAGCATAAAACTTTTCTTCATGTGCAAAATAACCTGAGTAACTGTGTGTGTCCAGATTCACTGTCAAGGTGTTTCCCTAAATTGTATCATGTGATTAGTTATGCAATTGGTTAAACCTTGAACACCCATATGTATTCAAACGTGAAATCTTGCTGTAGTTACCCCCTCGTAGACGACTTGACCCGAGGCTCATCTGATCTGCCATTGTTGTTACAGTTTTGCATGATTTTTTTTCCTTTTTGTTATTTGGCAGGGTTGGGTGAGGCTGTTATTATTAACTTACAAACTTATCACATGACTGAGGAACTGATACCTTGACTATTTATGACTTATTCAAGATTATGCATGATACCAGAATAATTTTTTCCATTGTCTCGACATGATAAAAGATAGGTGTCCTGAGTAATCAAGATTTTGCCAAGATTGATCATAAATAGAATATTGGTATACCTATATCATATATTTGTATATTGTACATTGCAAACTGATGTGTCTAGCATCACACCTTGAAGCCACTAGTTGCTTTTTTTGCACATATTAACAAATGGAAGATTAAGTACTATTGCATTGAGGGAAAATTACCAACAATGAGGATGGTGATAATTGCTCACTCGGCTGTTATTCATCTTTCATTGCTTTTACTTTATCTATTCTCTTGATTTGGGGGTACGGTAGTTCACTGGTTTCAAATGTGTACAAAAAAAATTCATTTACTAACCTCATAGAGGGAGTTATTTATGCTGTACAAGCATGGACTGGTCTGACCATGGGAACATTCTCGCATGTATCGGTGGTGACAGTCATAAAATGTTCTCGATACCTAACATGAGATCAGTTATCAGATCTGAGTAAATGATATGTCTGTGGTTATGACCTTAAAATAAGTTTTATAAGATGGGTAACACAGTGGACATAGAAACTATGCCAGTGTTTTTCTTATTCATTTATTCTGCTTACCAGGCAGTGTTAATGTCTGTTTTGGTTGGTTATTATTCTTGAATAATTTTATTGTATTGTCATTATCATCAAAGACTACAGTTTTGATAGTTATAATTGTCATGTCATTCCCAAAGTCCTTGGTTCCGTGCTGGCTAACGTCGCTGCATGTGTGTCATTTGCTGCAACGTGTTACAGTAACTAGCTTTTTGAAAGAGGGTAATTTGACCTCCCTTTCAGACCTTGTGTTACATTTTGGCTGAGTCCTATAAAGCCATCTTTATCAATAAGCCCAAGGCTTTATCTTAAAGTTGCTAATTGATTATTAAGGTCTGCATCTTGTTCATGTGTTTGGTTATTTATTTTATTTTGCCTTGCTTAAAAAAATATATGATTTCACCTGTCCCATTGTGTTCCAAGAGATATGTACCAAGTCCCCAGTTACCCCCTCCTCAACAGTAGATGCAGTAATAACTCTTATAATAAAATTGATTCATCCTGCCATAAGTAATATACAATTTGTTATTATGAAGCTGTTTCCAAACATGTTAAGAATTACTTTACCCCCTAAAGTTACCTCTCAACTGTTCTTAATTAATGATGATTCTCGCTACCTAGAGAGTGTTTACAGTAGCTAGAGAACCAACCAAAACAACATTCCCCTGTCAGGATGCAGATGATGATAAGGAAGCGCTGGCGGAATGTAACGACCCAGAGCCATCCCCAGGGCCCCCACACTCCCCAAGCCCCAAACATTCACCTCTCCCCCATCACTCTCCTACTTCTCTGCATTCATCAAGGGAGTCAGACTCTCCCAATGGCTTTGATTCGCCCAGGGAACTTTCACCCAGAGGTCAAAATTCACCAAGAAACTTGAATTCTCCTAGAGGACCCAAATCCAGGTCCCTTGCCTCTCCCATGGCTCAAGAATCACTTGCTGTTTCACCCCGAGTTGTCCATTCCCCACGGCGAGGACATGGCTACCCCCACACTCCTGATAACCAACCTGTTCACAATACTTCATGGAAACCCTTACACAGGATGAACCAAGGGGTGCCTGCCTGTCCCTACATGGCAGAAGTAAATATGGTGCATTCTAATGTTCCTCTTGTAGCTCCATTACCCCCTGGAATGTTAGAAGAACCAATTGACACTCAGGATGACATGATCACTGTCATAGAACCAAGGGAAGAACCATTAAATGTGATTGGGGATGATGATGACTATGAAGAGGAAGAAGAGGAGGAGGAGGTTGAAGAGGAGGAGGAGGAAGATGAAGAAGAAGAAGAAGAGGATGAGAGAGAAGAGCAGCGAAAAGTTATTAGAGCAGAGGATGAAGAGGAGGAAGATGATGATGAGGAGGAGGAGGATGATGATGATGATGATGAGGATGAAGATGATGATGGAGAGGGAGGTAAAAATGTTAGTCTTGACAGTGAAGACCAGTGCATTGAGGTCCTTACAGTTATCCCAGGAACAAGTGGGACAACACAGGAGAATAGGGAGGAAGAGCTGGAGGTTGATGGAGGCGGAGGTAACTTGGACTGGGTCTCGGAGGAGGGTGGGGGACCAGGGCTGGGGCCGGCTGGCACTGTGTTTCACCTCCGTCTGGTGGGGTCGGTGGATGTAGCGGAGGAGTCAGGTAAAGCACCTGCCCGGAAGACAACTACATGTAAGCGGCCCAAGAAGGATATGGTTATGGAAGCTGTTTCGCATCTAAAGGTGGGTCTTGACGTGACTGGATAATACACACACTTCGTATTGATAGAAATCTAGTCAATGAAATCTCATAAATATCGATGTTTTTTTTTTTTTTTTTTGGTAAAGGA
This sequence comes from Homarus americanus, assembly GCF_018991925.1. NCBI lineage: Eukaryota > Metazoa > Arthropoda > Malacostraca > Decapoda > Nephropidae > Homarus > Homarus americanus. The sequence continues at coordinate 3,558,488 of NW_024751660.1, read as the reverse complement.
ACACAATAATTTTAAAAAATGTGAAACTAATAAGCTCATACCATTTTTTCCCAATTTTTATCTGAAGTTCTTTATTAAATTAGTCATATCATAAGAGAAGATCTGGAGAAAGAAGCCAATTGATTGAAGCTCACTCCCTGAATAGAAAAGTTAAGAAAGGATATCATGACCAAACACATTATTGAATTAGTAAAATATAATAATATTTTATTTCAAACTTAAAAGCTTGGCTGCATATTAAAATAATTTTTTTCCTGATTTTTTCCCATAAAGCATTTTTCCCGTTTTATGCAGGGTGGCTGGAAATAAGCAAATACATTTTTGTTTTAGTTATTGTCATTCGTTCTTACTGCTATAAAAGATGTGTTGCGCTCACCTTCGTCACGACCCCTAAATTTGGTTTACTATCTTGCTTCACACAAGTTAGTATGTACGTATAGCATATCTCTTCCCCCAAATGCACTTGTCACCAAGATACACACACACACACACACACACACACCCACCCTCCCTCTTTATCTTACATGTCCATCCCCCTCCCCTTACCTGCAGTACATCCTACTTCACATCATTCCCATCTTTATCTTGGTCTGCACTACTCCCTCCTACAACCCACCTTTGGCCTATACACAGTTTTACCATTCTTAAAGACATTCATACCACCTGGACACACCATAACCTTTTTCTCAGTCCACATGTCTCAGTTTTGTATCTCTGGAGAACCTCATTTTTGTTCCTTAGTATATTCTCCTTCCTCTTGCTTTCTCAGGCCTTACCTAACACCCAAACAATACCACCAGCTCGGTAATACTTATGAACGTTCCTATCTTTGGCTCCTTAATCTTGGTTCTCCCTCTCTCCCCATAAATTACACAATCCACTTTTATATTTCATTCCACTTATATTTCTCAGTCTACTAACATTTCTCATTCCACTTATATTTCTCAGTCTACTAACATTTCTCATTCCACTTATATTTCTCAGTCTACTTATATTTTTCATTCCACTTATATTTCAGTCCATTTATATTTCTCTAATCACTCATATTTCTCGGTCCACTTCCTCCTGTCAGGCTAACATATTTATTTCTACTCCTCTCCTTTCTCTTCTTCACATTCCTTAACTCCCTCCTAGTTTACACACTTCCAGATTCATTAAATTAGCATTAAAGTACTGAATAACTATCTATCTGTTAGTCTATCTATCTATCTATCTATCAATCATTTGTAACTTTTTCTCATCATCCTTTAGTGCAGTATCAACAGCCGACTTGGCCACCAATCAAACATCCCTTACTCACCTCACACTACCAAACACCCTTACCCTCTCCATCATCATCACATTACAACCACCTACAGTCCTACCAGTTTCTCTCCTCTCTTTATGTCCTGTCATAGTGAAAATAGAAACTAAATCATCATCTTCTTTTCAAAATTTATACAATATACGTACAGTACAGGGAAATCCAGGCATAGTTCCCATGATGTCATAACCACTTCAGGACTTTATATAATTATTTTATACCTGTAATTATCTCTTGTCACAGTTATATTAAGATCAGTTGATGTTTTATTATAATTGAGGAAGCATCAGTATGGTTAAAACTAATCCCCCAAAAAAAAAAAAAAAAAAAATATATATATATATATATATATATATATATATATATATATATATATATATATATATATATATATATATATATATATATATATATATATATATATATATATATATATATATATTGTATTGGAAAATTTTAAAAGAAAGGGGAGATAGTCTATTGTTTTGGATTTTTTTAATACAATGTAAATTACTGGTTATGAAAAACATTCACGGGGAAAAATGTAACACATTCCATTCCAAATTATTATATAGTACAATACAGTACTACCTCTTTCTCTCAGATATTACAGTGAAATCTCTACTTAACGGACTACATGGAGAGGAAAGTCGGTTATATCGAGGGTCCGTTAGATGTGAAACCTCCGCCTAATGAACTATATACAGTAGAGGGTCTTTTGGATGTGACCCCCCCCCCCCCTCTTCTAAAGGCTTAGTGTATGGGGAGACAAGTCTGTTATATGGAGGTTTTACTGTATATGCTGAGTAGCAAAGGTTATATATTCAACACACTGTACCATCTCCACAAATCAGCTATTTTTTAGACATAAGACAAACAGTATTCTTAACACAAACTATCTTACTTTATTGTACCACTTGCCGTTTCATCTGTTAAAATCTTAATACTTTTCATCAAAGTTAACAAATCATTTCAGTACATTTGTAATACAGTATATTTGCTAAATCTCTTTTGTAAAGACCTTGCTGTACATTATAATAATTGATTTATGGCCTTCAGGTCATTCAGGCATTCAAGTGACCTGTGAGATTCCCTCCTATTGGACAAACTATGACAGAATAGGCCCTGTCCTTAGCACCAGACTTGCATACTTTGGCAGGGTCATTATGCTGTATGAATCAGTGCAAAGGCTACATTAACAGCTGCATGTCAGGTAATTTGGTGGTTAACAAAGACAGAACCTCACCAGGATCCAGCAATGTTTAGAAAGAGTGCAAGTCAGTGGGACAATCCCTGAAAGTGATTCATATGACTAGGATCCTAAGTAACAAACTGTGATCTCAAACTTCAACCATATTTTTCTTTGGCACAGTGTCAGTACATATGACCTACATTTTAATGTGCTCCTTACATAATTTAACAAAGTGATTTCTGTTTTTTCATTTGGTTAACAATGTAATCTTGCACCTCAAGTATTTGTTTATGAATACACTAGACTTATGTTAAGTGGTGTTTAATGGCTATTTTATAATGTGTGATGAATCTTGAGCAGTCTCTGTCGTGTTGGGAAGTTCTTAATCCTAGTCCTCTTTACACTGAGGTGTGTGCTATCCTTTGGGTTCATTGGTTGGTGCTCATGATGCTTTATTTGATTCCTTGATTCCTTTTTAGTTAATCTGGAATCTTGTAGTCACTTGATCATTGACCAGTGAGTCACAAAGCAAAAATTTATCATTGAAATCCCATTTTATTGTTGAGGGGAGAAGTCAAGTTACCTGAATTCTTTTCTCCTTCCTTCCCTTAGTGGATTTTCATAATAGCAGGAAAAATAAGAATGTTGAACTTTTGAGACCCAAGTTACAGCTGGGGGTCTCACATGAATTGACTTCAAGGAATCATCCTGGTGATCACTATCTTGCATGCTTTTCAAAGCACAGCTGGATCATGGTTATGAATATGCCCATACAAATGACTGATTTTCCTTTTGAGTAGCTGTTATGAAGCTTCAGCTCTGATCAGTGTAGAAAAGACTGTCCTGGGAATTAACAAAGGCTGGTTCCTCCAGGGGAAGTGCTGTACGAGGGAAACTAACAGGTCATGATTTTTCTCCTTGACCATGAAATGGGATTTTCAAGTCCAATCCTGCTTTATTTGTCAGTGGAGGGACTTTTTTTTTTTTTTTTTTTTTTTTTATTGGCATCATTTGACATCATTTCCTCGTGACTTTGGCAGTATCCTGTTAAGTAGGGTGGGATGTCTCTTTGCCCATTAAGGTAAAATTAAGCACAATTAAAGTACTACCATATTGATTTATCTTTGGACCTCAAATTGACAGGGTTGAGAATTATTATATTGTATAAGCATCTATAGCTTACAGGTATTTTGCAGTCCTGTATATTATTAAAAAAAAGTTTGCAATTACATAGATATCCAAATTTTTGGTAATGAAAAATTGACATACTGTATAGTACATGGCAGTTCAAGAGGTGTTTTTTTTTTTAGAAGACTTAGAAGACAGAGGTACTGTACTGCAATGACATGGCAGTAGTGATGCTGTGGTCATATCTTGTAATAAAATGAGGAATCTTAATATCTGAATGATAGTAGATGGGTTTGCCTTGTACATAAAGAACTGTTGGGTAGGTAGTGAATGAAAGATATTACCGTATGTATAAGGTGCAATGAAAAAAATGAGTGGGAAGATGTGTGTTTATTTTCATTTTTTTTTTAATAATGGCGTGTTGAGGATATGCACAAGATTACCAAGTGTAAATGTGCGGTTACTGACTGAAGAATTAAAAGAAGCTGTATACTGTATGTACTGTAATAAATTAAGAAAAACTGAAGTTGAAGCTTGAGTTGATAGACAAAATGGTTTGACTAAGAAAGATACATTGCACTGTGTCTGCTGTTAACATTTTAGGCAATGAGCATAAATGTGTGACCATACAAAAAGGTCTAACTGTGAATATGGTGGTTCTAATTCTCACAGCAGGAGTGACATGGGGGAGGTAGAACTGTGTAGTAGGTTTTTAAACTTCCAACCTTGATATTATTTATAATTGTGATGAGAAAAGAGGAATAAATTAGCATTTTGGTAGTGATGGTTCCAAGGCAGATCTGTATTCATCCATTTATCAACATGAAAACGAGAAGCTTGTGTTTGAATTCACATCTGCTTACTACTGATACCATAAACATTTAGTCTATCTTCTGTAAACTAACTCTCAAAAGTACTGATAGCTAATGATGTGTTCTCAGTTTCTGGGTGGAGTGTGATGTGTTTCTTTTCAATTTTAAATGGTACTTCTTATGTGTCATTAAAGTGTAATGTTTTTGCATTTATATAAAAAAGGCTAATCCTAAAAGCTATTTTGTGGTAGATTTTAGTGATACATGGTCATTGGTGCTGAGAGGAAATGTTTGCAAAAGTTTAAAAAAATTCTGGGAGCTTTTTAGATCCAACTACAGTACTCATGTTTTTATTTCATGTTATTTTGGTTAGTGCATTTTTATGGTAGTTTGTTGTTCATGGTGTTACATTTGCAAACTTTTTATTGCTCAGTGATGTATCATAAATGTTACCTGTAGTTATAGCTGATAACTGGCATATATAATTAATTACATGTTTTAAAATGCACTAACCTAATATATCTGTTCTTCCCTTGGCTGCTGCGGTGTAGGCATTGGTAAGTGGCTGTTAGAGTTGCATAATGATTGCCATGTTGCAGTGAGTACTCTTCCATACAGTATATGGATTAACTACCCAACATGTTCCTATAATTTAACCTTTAGCCAATCAGATGTAACACTTGAAGAATTATGAGACTATCTGATAAGCAGTGTCAATTTTTTTTTTCTTGACCCTTATGTGTTTCTGATAAAAACCTGAGTGTGGCATTGGGGTCACATAAATATTAGGTCATGATTATCTCTTGTCTTTTGAAGAATGGAACATTTGGTTAGAAAACTCATATGTTGTTAAAGAGTCATGGCTGTTTGAGAATTTGGCAACTACTGTACTGTTTAGTAATACTGTTAAGCTTTCTCAGAGTGTAACGTGTATAGTGAGCGCTGAGGCACTTGTAGCATGTTGATATAGCACCATATTTATTTCTTTTTCTCATTTTATCTCTCCCTCCCTTTTTTCTGAAGCAGTTGAGTAAAATTGCTACATTATTAAAAGAAGAAGTTAATTTCCGTGAATGCTAAAAAGCACTGGATTTTATTTTGTGAATGTTGACTTTATTATACCCTGCCCAGGCGATTAACAAGAGGATCAGAATTTTAATATACCGTTTCATCCATTTGTCCTCTTAATTAATGTTGCTGTAGGATTTTCACAGGAAGCACAGACCGTGGATGTGTGGATGCCTATTATTTTTTTAATACTTATTCTCACCAGTCATATATACCCACTGCTAACTTTCCACTCCAAAGTCCCATTACCACTGTTTGTAGCACAGAAGGATGTGCCCCCAATCTCTGTGTACATTATTTTCCTCAATTCCATACATAATTACTGAAATAATTTTACTCCATTTGTACTCCTATGAATCCCAAGTTTTTCCAATTCTGCTGTATAAGACAGTTGAATATTAAAAAAATTAAACATAAATTTTTAGCTTTTAATCATAATATACCTGTATATTTACTGTATATAACATATAAATGCCTGTTTTATTTGATGTGAGAAACATTTAGACCTTCAAGCACAAATTTTCAACTTGGCACTGCATGTAGTTTTAAGCTATACATAAGATTCTGTATTTGGTAACATTGCTCATGTTATATAGACTCCCCTCTGTAGAATGTAGCCCAATACCCCTGTACATGTTTTTGTTTCACACACACGAAGTATCTCTGTCTTAGCTCACACTGACACGTTTGGTTAAGTTTCATTTTGTAGCTGATAGTCAATATCACAACTGCATATTTAGTATAGTTTCTTTGTTATAGAAATAATCCACACACATGCACATGCTTTCAGACACTTGCACATATTGTATATTTAGTACTGTACTGTACTGTACTGTATTTTATTATTATTATTATTATTATTTTGTTTACCGGTATATGCTCACACATTTTAACCTTCATTAGTTGTCATTCATCCATTCGTGTTGCTGTGAAAGATTTGTTTTACTTTGACATTCCTCTTTCACAACAATGCCCTAATTCTGGTTGCTTCATATATGCCATCAGCAGCACATCCCCCCCCCCCTCTCTTAACCAATCACTAGATGACGTGCTCTGTGTTCCTTCCTTCATTCACATTGTCCATGTCTCTTCCTTCTGGTGCACTCTCTGTCCCAGTCTATCACTTCTCATCCTCTCAATTCACTCAAATCAGTTGAGCAGACCCTGATCTTTTCTTCCCAAACCCTTCTTCGTTTTCTCCCTGTATCTTAAATTCTTTCTTCTGCACTCCTGTTAATCTTTCAAAATACTCTCAACTCCGATAATAATGTCAGCTTAAAATCCCTTGAACGTTTCAATCTTTAATTCCTTTGACTTAGTTCTCTCTTTCTCTTCTGTCTTCTCTTTCTCCATGGTCTCCTCAGTTAACCAATTTATTACTTTGTATTTTCTTTGTTTCTGCTACTAAAGGTTACTTCAATATTCATTTCATTGTTCCATTAGCTGACACTTGCACTCTTCCCATACATCTGAACCACTCCACCACCGCCTCTAATATTTCTCCATTAAGTTAAGATTCATTTCTCCCCATCTCCCTTCTCATCCTATTTTCAACACTTTCATTTTCCTCACATTCACTATCAACTTTCTTTTAGTACACCCACTTGCAAATTCATAGAACTTGTAATATATCTAACTTTTATTCAGATTTATCCACTGGAGTGGGTGCTGCTAACTCACTTCTAATCATTCCTTATCAATAGTCAACAAACTTGCAATTCTCTCCATAACATTCATGTATAATTAATTTTTCCTTATGGTATTTTAGAGTTTTTAGTACTTCACTTTACTCAAATACATTATATTAATTATAGAAGCCTTTCTTGTGACCAAAAAGTTGTTTAAGTGTGTAGTGAAAATAGAAAAAATAAGACTTTGATGTCTGATTAACGGAGAACAATGTAGACTTACGCGGATAACCGCATTGTACCATATACAGTATACTATACTGTACCAGCTATCAGCTGAAGGAGTAATGAATGCAGTTTCCAGCATGTAGTGTGCTAACCATCAGGGCTCTAAGCAGTTTTAATCTCTTGATAATCCAGAAATGTTTTGATGAACTTCAGTTATGAGAAGTTCCTCTCTGCAGCAGCCACTGTCATGATCTGTGATAGCAAGTCAGGCAAATTTTGAATTCCTTGTTTTTCTGCTCCTAAAGGATACAGTACCTCCTTTTGGACAACCTGATGAAGCTGTTTCAATAATTGGGGTGAATCACCAAGTCTGGTAACCCTGCATGGAGCAAGTTGTGTTCTTGTCAGTATATTACAAACATTATTCTTCTGTTTACATTCCTGAGTACAATGAGGTCTCTTGAGATTTCTCTACTTGCCCCAGCACAAGAACTGCCAGTTTGTTGTTTCTTGAAAAGTGTTCCAGTGGTATTCAAACTCATAAAAGGAAAGGAAGCTTGATTATAGGGTTGAGTATACATTAGTAATACTGCTCAGTCTGGGCTTGAGAAAACAGACCAAATTTTGAAGGTCTTGGTATTTATTGTTGATCATAAGTGAGTTTAGAGCTGCCCCGTATATATACAATAATTATGTAAGGTTGTTTCTGGTGCCTCCCCATAGCACTTCTACCATCAGTAGGTTGAGCTGATTATATTGCAAGCCATTTAAAAGCTGAAATGGAATAAGTTTTGTCATGGGTGGTCTCAAGTGGTTTAACTATACAGCTGGTTTCACTTGGTAATTGTTGTACATTTTAAACTTTTGTATATATAAAAAAAATTTATTAGTAGACTTGGGTAAATCTTTATGGACACAAGAAAGACATTTATAAGCAAAATATTTTTTACCTGATTCAATATTTTTCTTTTCTTTTCACATAATATGACCACTTGTGATGTAGTGTGAAAGTAAACTCATCATACTGTACTTGTTTCCACTAGTTATATACTGTATACATTAATGTTTTATATTGAAATGAATTGTGTGGTAATTTGTTTTCAGTCAAACAATTTATTTTTTTATATACACGAGGCATTGTTATACATAATTAATATTATTAGAAATCATGTATCAGAAATTTTGAATTCTATCCATTTTTGTCATCATTCTTTAGGCTTTATACAGTATTGTTATGTGTGGTGTGATTAATTTTGCCCAATTGACACAGGCCCCAGATGGTGAGTCACAACCTAGCACAGAAGTGGACCTCTTTATCTCAACAGAAAAGATTATGGTGCTCAACACTGATCTAAAAGTTAGTGCCCTTATTATTTTCTCCAACATCTCTGGCTATCTGTTGTTTACTGATAATAATTAAAATCTAGAACAAAGTGATTACATTTTTAAAGTGTTTTACAAAGTTTATTGGATGTCTTCAATAATAAATACAGTGTAAAGAATGACTTAGTGTGTATTTTTAATTATTAGTGAATATTCTTTTATGTATGCTTGTGTGTGTGTGTGTATTAGTCATACATTTGGCTTAATAGATAATGCAACACTTGCGTTCGACCTCGCCAAAACATACACGAAATATATTTTTAAGTTGTCTTTCATAAAAGCTATGACCTAGTGCATAGGGTTCATTAACCCTGACTGTTGAAATGTTTGGAAAACTACAATAACACCTAAAATTCATTTTTGTTAAGTCATTGCCAGTGAAACGAAGTGAATTGAAACTTACATGTATCTGGAAGACTTGAACATAATTCACTTCACTGGCAAGGTTGATTTGTCACCAAGTCATCCATTTTTGTTCACTCTACTTTGTTCACACACAGTTGTACTCCACAGTGTGGAGTTTTATTGTTATTCTTCTGACATACCCAGTCTGATATACTCCAGGACAGAAACAGTTCTTTGCTAACTTAACCCATCTGTTTCTCCTTCATATACTCTCAGCTGCTCTACTGTTATGAGAACTTTGCCTTCAGGCAGATTATAACAGTTAAATGAACTAAGGCTCTTTTTAAGTCTTCTTCATTTTTTCCTTCATTGCAGTTAAATACTTTTTCAACATTATTGTATATTTGTTTAATATTTCTTACCTTTGTTTCTCTTTGTGAATCAGATGTACAGTCACTCACAAAAGTCGTGTCGCCTCTCCTCCTGAACCACAAACTTGTGAATCTTAAGCATTTATGGACAGAATGATGCATCAGTGTCTATTGCTTTGGGTATACAATTCTGAGTCTTGGGGCTCGTTGTTCAGGAGGAGAGGTGAAAGGCTGGTATTTCCAGCCACCAAAAAAAAAGGTAACTATTACTGTAGCAAAGATTTACCCACATTCTCTTATCTCTGTTCCTATTGTTTGTCTCTCCAGGAGATAATGATGGATCATGCCCTTCGTACTATCTCCTATATTGCTGATATTGGAGACCTGGTTGTCCTAATGGCACGGAGGAGAGTCTTGCCCACTGATGATGCTGGTAACAACATTCAGAAAGCCCCCAAGATGATCTGTCATGTATTTGAGAGTGATGAGGTATGTTCTATATAGCTCTGTTGTGATGGCTCTCATAACTAATTATTTATAAAGTTTGTTTAAGCTATGGTAGTTCACTTGGTGACTTCGGTGCAAGAAGAGCGGATAGAAATTTTTTACATTTTGAAGGTGCCGGTAATTGTATCGGGATGCTAAGTGTACGGTGGAGTCTCAATAATTCGTGGGTTAGTTACTAGAAGACATTTGCCCATAAACTGTTCCAAAACTGCTTTAATAAACACTAAATATTGTATATAATACCTAAAAAAAAATGCAGTAACACATAGGTATTGTACAAAAAACTAGCACTTTATTACATAATCATCCTGTGGGTTACACCAATACAAAAATGTCCAGACAGGCAGGCGTAGAGCTGGCTGTGATTGCACTATGTAAACAATGAGCCAGGAATTTAATACCATGCAATATCTCATCTGGGGTTGAGTAGAATTTTGGGGGGAAATTTGATTACTGTACATGTGCTTTAACTTATGTTTTATTAATCCGATACCAAATGAACCAATAAATAGGAATTCTGGTGAAAATGTATAATGTTATATAAAGGAAGTCGGATGGGTGCCAATCACTCCAGAATAGGGGAGGGGGGGGGGTAGTCTACCATACCAACCACACACAAATCAATCTCACTTTTCATTTTTCTTATTTTATAATTTTATTAGCGCTTTGAAGTGATATTTGTTATATTTTTGTATTCCTAAGTCAAATGAGCATTGAAATTATATTTTCACAACTTTTATGGTTTCTCATGTAAATAATTGATAACCGCGGTAACATTATGAGATGTTCTTATTATCACCATGCTATTGTACTATTCAAGATGTTACTAAATGTTACATAATACTTCCTTGAGATAAATGTATAGTATATATCAGGTGCCAGAAAGAGAGCTCAGGTTCTCAACTGGCTCAGCCATGTTAATATTGTTATTATTATCCACTCTGTATCTTTGTTTTTTCTGGTCCAAATTATGAATATTTGACTGCAAAAAAAAAGAAAAAAGGGGAGTAATAGAGGTACCCACAAATTTAAGAATGCAAATTATCACGACTCCACTGTACTTGAATATTGTAAGTAATAGTACTGAAATACAGTAAAACCTCACCAACTCGGACTAATTGGGGGAAAGGGCAGTCCGAGAAGGTCACTTTTCCAAGTTGGCCGGACCCCAACCTAGGTCCAAGATCCAAGGGCAATTAAATTTGAGAAAGGAGGATGACTCCAAGTACAACCTGGGTTTGAGAATCTAAGGACAATAGTCTGAGATGGAAGGGAAAATCTGCATCAAGTACTTTAACCCTTTGGCTGTGGGAGGTTACCCTAAGCTGAATAAAATCGTCTGGCAATAGCCAGAATAAAATGGCAAGTGCGGGAAATGCAGCGAAAGGGTTAAGAGATTTCTATTTAGAGAACAAGACCTAGATACAATCTTAACTGGCAATTTTTTTATAGAAAAGTGATAAAAATATTCACCAGCTGATCACGTGGACACAGCGGCCATATCACGTGTTCTGATGCGGTTAATTATGTATTAGAATATAAATAAGAGGATAATTAGTGAAACGGAAATAATAAATTGTTTAATGAGAAAGGGTAAGATAAACAATGAATAAAACTAACCTTAAAGTTATGATGTACAAATACAATGAGACTGTTGATGGATGTGACACATTGACCTTGACTGCAGATCCACATCATTTTCACTAAACATCCACATTAATGCCATATTACTTTACTAAACATCCACACTATTCCACTAAACATTTACATCATATCCACTTCAAATCCAATTCATCTCTATTACACATGCACATCATATCCACTGCACATCCACTTCATCTCACATTACACAACCTAGGAGGCCACCTGTGCCACATGCATATATACGTCAGGATTCAGCAAACTTAAATATTATTTGTGCACGGTTTGGTAGGCTTCTAGAACCTTCGGGGAGACTTGTGGTTATCCGAGGCTGATAAAAGGATCCAAGTTGGCGAGGGTTTACTGTGTATCAACAATAATTGTACTGTGAGAGTGAATACCTTTGGTCATTGTCAAACAATAAAGATTTGAATATTAATGAGAAAATTTTGTAAATATCATCATTATTAATCAAAATTATGGGTTAATATCATTAATGAAAAATTTTGGGGTAAATGTTGTCTATTATAAAGGTAATGGGTAAATATGGTTAAAGTTATGAGAATTTCAAAATGGATAAATCATTTCCCCTAAACCTAACCACCAGTGGGGATCAGCTGAACTTTAAGCATCTTGAGGATCAAGTGAACCTTAGGCACCCTGGGTGGTTTAGCTGAACTTTGGGTGTCCCTGTGAGGGTGCAGGTTGTCCCTAAGGGGTTTAAGAGATTAGCTGTGGGTCTCAGGAGAGTTCTAGGGCATTTTTTCACCAGACAATTTGTCACCGGTTCAGTATACGTAAACTTAACTTAATTTAAATTAGCCTCACCTAACCATGTCTTCATTCCCTCCAAAATAGACATTATTAACTAAATTTGATAAATGTAACATTGGTGTTCAATAGATCAACGACAAAATGTTGGCCCACCCTAGAGGACTAATGGGACTCTAGGGGGTGTGTTAGGTGAGGGCATATCTGTTCCTTCCAGGGGCTGTGTGAAGCAGTGAGGGGCTGTGTGAGGAAGTGACTGGCTGTGTGAGGCTACTAGGGGCTGTGTGTGACTGTGAGGTTTTGAGGGGACGTCTGTTCCTTCCAGGGGCTGTGTGTGGCTGCCAAGGACTATGTAAGGCTGCTAAGAGCTGTGTGAGGCTATTAGGGACTATATGAGGCTATTAGGGGCTATATGAGGCTAGTAGGGACTATATGAGGCTAGTAGGGACTATATGAAGCTAGTAGGACTATATGAGGCTAGTAGGGTTTATATGAAGCTAGTAGAGACTATATGAGGCTAGTAGGGACTATATGAGGCTTGTAGGGACTATATGAGGCTAGTAGGGACTACGAGGCTAGTAGGGACTATATGAAGCTAGTAGGGACTATATGAGGCTAATAGGGACTATATGAGGCTAGTAGGGACTATATGAGGCTAGTAGGGACTATATGAAGCTAGTACGGACTATATGAGGCTTGTAGGGACTATATGAGGCTAGTAGGGGTTGTGTGAGGTTATTTCTGTGGTTGCTGTATTAGGTTAATAGGGCCTGTGTGGGTCTGCTAGAGGCATTGTGGGGCTAGTACAAAGTATGTAAGGCTAGTAGGAACTGTGTTAGGTTAGTAGGGGATGTATGATGCTGCAGGGGTTACGTTACCCTCATAGTCATGAAATGGGGGGGGGGGGCAGTTGCAATTCCCAGCTTTGGCTGATAGATTACTTAGAATCTCACTCAGACTCGTCCACAATGTCATTTTACTAAATTGCTCCTTCCATCACGTGGCGATTCCTCATCCAATACTGGGTTCACTTAGCTTGAGAGTTTTTAAATATTATTGTAGTAACTTTGCCATAATAATACCCCTTATTGGCACAGGCATTTACTATTTTTAACAAGCCTTGTCCTTGTGAATTGCAATGAAAAAATAATTTTATATTTTTTATATTTACAATACAGTACATTTCTTAGTCACAGCAAAGATGCCTGTATCTTGGCATCATACAGTACTGGTATGGCATATTAAAAAATATAAATTTTACAGGCACAATTTATAGCGCAGAGTATTGGTCAAGCCTTCCAAGTAGCCTACCTAGAATTCTTGAAGGCCAATGGAATTGAAGATCATAGTTTTGTTAAAGAGATGGACTACCAGGAGGTCCTTAATTCTCAAGAAATCTTTGGAGATGAACTTCAAATGTTTGCCAAGAAAGAACTACAGAAAGAGGTATGTTTGTTATAGACCATTATGACCTTTACTATATTTTTGTGTGTGACACTGTCATCAATCTTGAGACATGAGATTATATGTTAATAAAGCTCATTTATACTTATGTGTAAATAATACATTATTTATCTTATGGTCAAATTGGTTGATTATGTCACACATGAGGTACCAAATGTTAAAATGCACCAATATTTAAACAATTTGGCTCTCGTGCCACCAGTCTTAACTATGCATAAAATCAGATAATTATTTTGGGTGTTTTCTACTTTTTCATGTATCTATCTACTGTACAGTAATGTCTCTGTCAGCTGGAATCCCCGTTAGCCGGAACTCACCAATGCCCGTAATTGAAATTGTCTCTGAATGTTTCCGGGAAAATTATCTCGATTCCGGGTCTGTGAACGAGTTTCCGATGCTGAAAATCAGGCACATTTTCTGAGAAAATTCCGAGAGGGTTCTGAGAAAATCTCTCCAAATCTCTTCACTCTGGGCCTGGGAATAAATTTTCAGGGAGTTCCAAGACAGTGTATCATGTTCCAACGCATCCCCATGTGTCAGGCACAAGGGTGGCCTAGCTGCCTGGATCATTTAGTTCATATTCTGCTGCCATTGTAGAAAGCTGTTTCCCTGCACTCTGTTGTTTTTGCATACAGTTTGTGTTGTGCAGTGCAGTCAAGAATACAGTGTTACAGCAGTGTTATAAACATAATAAGTGATTACAGTTATGTGTACCATACTGTCCATTCAGTAAGTTGGAAACACTGGTGTACCATAGCTTTTGTCTTTATTCAAGACATCTTCAGGTCATTAGGTCCACTATTCACTCACTCTGACATATTATATTCAGTTGAATGGACAGTGTCTGCCTACTCTAGGCTCAAGATAACAGCATCTGTTGGTGAGTACAGTACAGTATATACAATATAGTAGTAGTCTACATTATTATGTTTAAAGTATTAACAGTACAGTACCTGTATATTGTGCGTGTACAGTGGTGTTTGCGTAAATAAATACGGCTCCATGCAAGATGCGTCTAGACTCGGGGAAATTTTGCTGTGAAGAGTGGAAAATTCCACAGCTTCATTCATGGCCGTATCAGATATATATATATACAGTGAACCCTCACTTTACGAGCTCAATTGAACCCACGGAGGTCCGTGTAAAGCGAGAAACTTCTCGCGTAAAGTGAACAACATAACATATGGGATTAAATGAAATAGAGACCGGCTGACCCCCAAACTCCACTTTTTCTGATACAATACCTATGTTCTAGTAAAAATAACATCTTAATTTTATGATGGTACATGCACACAATTAATACTTGAGAGAAATAGAGAAATACAGTCGCCAAGTTAATGTCCATTCAAATAATGGACTCAACTCCCTCCCCCTCTTCTCACACTATACTTGCTGGCTCTTCCCTCTCTGAGAAATTTTTGGGGGAAAACCACTAGATTTTAAGGTATAGTAATAAATAATATCTCAAACTAAAGTTAGGATAATATAATTGACATTGCTGGATTCCTTGTAAGACCAGGAATATTTTGAATATAACTGTCATATATTTTGCACAAAAGATAACATATTTACTCAGAGCAAACAAAATACTTACATTAGATCTAAAATTTGTATGTCTAATGCAAAATCTATGATGTTTATATTCAAAATGATCATCAAATTGTAAGAATTCCAGCAATGTAAATTATATTCTGGCCAGATAATTTGTATGAATTTTATGAGCTAAATAAAAAAATTATACTTCACCCGCGTATAATAATAATAATAATAATAATAATAATAATAATTAACGGTTTATTGAAAGAGCTTGGCAGCCAGAAGGCTGAAAATATACAGTTACATATTTGGGGAATGGGTTACGAATTACAAATAATATACAAGTGACATAAGTGACACAAATAAGACATATAGTAACTTAGATGGGGATCAGCTCAAACTACAGTTCATTTCAACATAGTGACAGTGTAGGGAGCAGTGTTTACTGGGAGTGAATACACTGATTTATTACATGTTATTGATAATTTTTACGATGGTTGGGACTGGGCTGTTCTTATAGCGATCAGTTCGTGCACGTATGGGCTGGATGCGGTTGTGGTGTCGAACAGCAATTCTCGGACAGGGGATCTCAGGTGGTAGTAGGGGCCGGTGTCGGGGATGGTGTAGAAGCTTCTTACCAAATTTGCAGATGAGGCCGTGGTGATGGTCAGTGAGAGTCGAAAGGGTCAGTGTGTTGAGCGCTTCTTGATATGTGGAGTAGGAAGGGGAGAGAATAATCTTGCATGCCCTCTTTTGCACTTTTTCTAGGTGTTTACGTTGTGTGGCATTTAGGGAGGAAGACCAGGTGGGGGAGGCATAGGTGAGCTTGGGAAGTATGAATGTTGTGTATACACTGAGGAGCTCGTGTGCGGGAACTCCGAGGGACTTGAGTCGGCGGAGGAGGTGGAGACGGAAACTGGAGGATTTGACAACTTCACTGACGTGTGGTTTCCAATTTAGTTTGTTGTCTATGGTGACGCCGAGGAGCTTCGTGGAATCTACAACCTGGAGTGTGTTCGGACCTAGGGTAATGGAAGGAGGTGGGACAATGTCGGAGGAGAGGTTGATGTGCATAACCATGGTCTTGGTATGGTTGATGGTGACATGGTTGTTGGTGGCCCAGTTTTGGAGACTGGTCAATAAATCCTGAAGGGCGGTATAGTTGGGAGCAGAATTGTTGACGCTGATCCCAATGGTGGAGTCGTCGACATATTTCCAGCGAGCAGGGGTTTCTCTTAGGGCATCATTGATGATGAGTGGATCGCCACGCCACAGGTGAGTGACTGAAAGGTGGAGACAGCCCCTCGGAAGCGTACAGCTTGGCGTCGGTCACTGAGGAAGTCTGTAAGCCATGGTATGAGACTTCTCCGAAGCCCGAGGTCAATAGCTTTGTTTATGATTATATTGTGGTCGACTAGGTCGAACGCTTTAGTGAAATAAGTAGATGAGTAGATGCACCGCGTAAAGTGGTAAAGTGGGAATTCCGGTTCTGGTAGGGTACCGTGTAAATGTAGAAACGCGTAAAGTGAAACCGCGTAAAGCGAGGGTTCACTGTGTGTGTGTGTGTGTGTGTGTGTATATATATATATATATATATATATATATATATATATATATATATATATATATATATATATATATATATATATATATATATATATATATATATATATATTTCCTAGAATCCACAATACGAACGTGGATAAGATAAATCTTGATAAAATCACACGGGAAAATGGAAACAACGGAAAACCTTAGCTTTCGTTTTATTCTACTCTACGGTTGTGTTGGTGTGGGGATTAGTGGATGTCATCATTATGACCTGACCTCATGTTTTTAGGTCACCCTGTATATTTAAGCCTCTCTCTGTCCATGTAATCTAGTTGCCTCTGAAGATGTCTTGAATAAAGACGAAAGCTAAGGTACTCCGTTGTTTCCATTTTCCCGTGTGATTTTATCTATATATATATATTACTGTACTGTATTATCTATATATATATTTTTTTTATCTATATCGGACTTACGACCATATCGGACTTACGACCTGGATTTGGGTCCCTAACCCCGTCGTAAGTCGGGGTTTAGGTGTATATATATATATTTCATAAAATCCTAATAATGAAAACGTGATAAGATAAATCTTGATAAAAATCACACGGGAAAATGGAAAACAACGGATATCTTAGCTGCCTTTATTCTACTCTTTACGGTTGTGTTGGTGGGGATTAGTGGATGTCATCACATGACTCCGACCATGTTTTTAGGTCAAATTCTGCATATTTGGGGTTTCTCTGTCCATGTAATCTAGTTGCCTTGAAGATAAAATTTCTATTTTCCCGTGATTTTATCAAGATATATATATATATATATATATATATATATATATATATATATATATATATATATATATATATATATATATATATATATATATATATATATATATATATATATATATATATATATATATATATATATATATATATATATATATTTTATGTAAATCCACAATGAAAACGTGGATAAGATAAATCTTGATAAAATCACACGGAAAATGGAAACAACGGAGTACCTTTTAGCTTTCGCTCTTTATTCTACTCTTCACGTTGTGTTGGTGTGGGGATTAGTGGATGTCATCATTATGACCTGACCTCATGTTTTTAGGTCACCCTGTATATTTAAGCCTCTCTCTGTCCATGTAATCTAGTTGCCTCTGAAGATGTCTTGAATAAAGACGAAAGCTAAGGTACTCCGTTGTTTCCATTTTCCCGTGTGATTTTATCAAGATATATATATATATATATATATATATATATATATATATATATATATATATATATATATATATATATATATATATATATATATATATATATATATATATATATATATATATATATATATACAGTCAACCCTCACTTTACGCGGTTAATGTAACCCACAGGGTACCGCGGAAAGTGAGAAACGCGTAAAGTGAATAACATAACATATGGGATTAAATGAAATAGAGACCAGCTGACCCCCAAACTCCACTTTTTCCAACACAATACCTATGTTCTAGTAAAAATAACATCTTAATTTTATGATGGTACATGCACACAATTAATACTTAAGAGAAATAGAGAAATACAGTCGCCAAGTTAATGTCCATTCAAATAATGGACACGACTCCCTCCCCCTCTTCTCACACTACACTGCTGGCTCTTCCCTCTGAGAAATTTTGGGGGGAAAACCAGGTATAGTAATAAATAATACCTCAAACTAAAGTTAGGATAATATAATTGACATTGCTGGATTCCTTGTAAGACCAGGAATATTTTGAATATAAATGTCATATATTTTTCACAAAAGATAACATATTTACTCAGAGCAATCATTACATCTAAAATTTGTATGTCTAATGCAAAATCTATGATGTTTATATTCAAAATGATCATCAAATTGTAAGAATTCCAGCAATGTAAATTATATTCTGGCCGGGTAATTTGTATGAATTTTATGAGCTAAAATAAATATCTTCAGTTAATAAAAAAAAAAATATTCTTCACGACACTATCTGTCAATCAAAGTACCCCAGCTTGCCTCCCCCCCTCTTCCAACCCTGCCAGATGGTCAGTCCGTCCCAACCCTCCCTTCAAGAGAAAGAGTGGGTGAAAAAACTAGATTTTAACATTTAGTAGCCTATTAAATAATACCTCAGATTAAAGTTAGGATAATATAATTGACATTGCTGGATTCCTTGTAAGACCAGGAATATTTTGAATATAAATGTCATATATTTTGCACAAAAGATAACATATTTACTAAGAGTGAACATTATATCTAAAAATTTTATGTCTAATGCAAAATATAAGATATTTATATTCAAAATGATCATCAAATTGTAAGAATTCCAGCAATGTAAATTATATTCTGGCCAGGTAATTTGTATGAATTTTATGAGCTAAAATAAAAATCTTCAGTTAATAAAAAAAAAAAAAATATTCTTCACACGGTAACAGATGGTCGGTCGCCGGTCCCTCCCTCCCTCCACCAACGTCCCTACTAGATAAATGTGTGGGAATACCAGACTGTTTACCTTTTTAGTAATAAATAATAAATCAGACTAAAGTTAGGATAATATAATTGACATTGCTGGATTCCTTGTAAGACCAGGAATATTTTGAATATAAATATCATATATTTTGCACAAAAGATAACATATTTACTCAAGAGTAAACATTATATCTAAAATTTGTATGTCTAATGCAAAATCTATGATGTTTATATTCAAAATGATCATCAAATTGTAAGAATTCCAGCAATGTAAATTATATTCTGGCCGGATAATTTGTATGAATTTTATGAGCTAAATAAAAAAATTATACTTCACCCGTGTAAAGGGGTACACCCACCGCGGAATGTGAGCATCCTGGGTTCTGGCAGGGCACCGCGCAGACGTAGAAACGCGGAATGTGGGACCGCGTAAAGTGAGGGTTGACTGTATATATATATATATATATATATATATATATATATATATATATATATATATATATATATATATATATATATATATATATATATATATATATATATATATATATATATATATATATATATATATATATATATATATATCTTGATAAAATCACACGGGAAAATGGAAACAACGGAGTACCTTAGCTTTCGTCTTTATTCAAGACATCTTCAGAGGCAACTAGATTACATGGACAGAGAGAGGCTTAAATATACAGGGTGACCTAAAAACATGAGGTCAGGTCATAATGATGACATCCACTAATCCCCACACCAACACAACCGTAGAGGAGCTTAAGAGAAGGGTGGTGACGTGACTAGACAGGTCAGGTCAGAAAAAAGGGACCCACAAAATAACTGTCATACATCAAGATCAAAGGTTTTCAAAGCAGTTTTAACCTTGGGCCACTGACAAATAAATTTATGTAACATATTATCAGTTTTGAACTGACCATCACTAAGGTTTATTGATTTTAATTCCTTAATCAAACTAGCTTCAACCAGAAGTCTTTCTGTGACACAAGATGATTTGAATACTTCTAAGCTTTTTTCCCAAGCAATGGGGTGATTATTATTCCTAACATGAACGAACAAGGCACTGCTTTCAGATGCAGTTCTGATATTATACTTATGTTGTTTGATTCTGAGCTGCAGTGTTTTTCCTGTCTGACCTACATAATTACAATTACATTGGCTACATGGAATACAATAAACACTTCCATTTACATTCAAACTTGGGCTATTTCTTATTAACATATTGGTAATGGTTGAGTCATACTTGAAAACAACATTAATATTTAGAAGCTTGAGGGACCGAACTAAAGGGACAAATTCATCACGATAGGGCAGAGTCAAAATATTCTTAAGTGTAGGAACTTGTCTGGTTACAGAGGAATGAAAGACGAAAGCTAAGGTACTCCGTTGTTTCCATTTTCCCGTGTGATTTTATCAAGATTTATCTTATCCACGTTTTCATTGTGGATTTACATGAAATATATATATATATATATATATATATATATTATACTTAATAAAAAAAGTACAAATAATTAAAATAAAAGGTTTTCGCATCTTTTAAACTACCCCCTGTAATATAATGTTAAGAATGTTTAAAAATATTTATGAAATCGAACAGCTCCTTCTGGTGGTAGCGGTGTTCTCATAAATTATCATTAATACCCGTACCCTTCACATACAATACTGTATATACTTCATAGGTAAAAAATAATGTCATCATGAATGCATCTCCACATATGCAATGGTAAGAAATTCATTTCTCTAACACAATTAGAGCAAATGTTGTATTCACTTTTTTTTGCTAGCAGTCTCGTGTCTCAAAAATACCTTAACTTTTGTCTTTATTGAAGACTTCTTCAGGTCATGAGACCCACTAATCACTCACCTAACAACAGATAACCTGACATTACATCAGGTCAGTAATATGAGACCACTAATCCCCCACGCTACCTCCACCTGACATTGTGTCAGGTTAGGTCAGTTACGTGAGACCCACTAATCCCCTACAGCCCTGTGGGAGTGGAAAATACCAGTCTTTTCTGTAACACAAAGCTTCATTCACGCCCGTGTCATATATATTTTTAGTTTTTAAATATATTTATTTTAAAAAAATTTTCGATAAAGTATTCATGATTATTTTATTAAAGAAATGGTGTTTATAACTTATTTTAGAAATGCTTTTACAGTCTCAGGTAGCTTAGGCCCTTGGAAAACTTTCTTCAGCACCCAGAAACATCCTGGGAATGTGGGCAAGTGTATGTCTGTGCAAGATGCTGAGTTTAGACTCTAAAACTTTCTCCAGTAACTGGAAAAAATTCTGGGATAAGAGATTTTTCTGAGTTTGAGAAAGTCGTTTGGTTACCTGGAAATCTCTCGTCCCAGGAAGTGCCCCGCACCAATTGTTCTGGCTAACGGGAATATTGCTGAATATAGATATACTGTATATATATATATATATATATATATATATATATATAGTACTGTATATATTTTTCTTTCCTTTTTTTTTTCATGTAAACCTTTAAGGTATTTTTGTATTGCAGTCTGATATTATGCGTAA
This sequence comes from Homarus americanus, assembly GCF_018991925.1. Taxonomy (NCBI): domain Eukaryota; kingdom Metazoa; phylum Arthropoda; class Malacostraca; order Decapoda; family Nephropidae; genus Homarus; species Homarus americanus. The sequence continues at coordinate 3,536,516 of NW_024751660.1, read as the reverse complement.
TTGAGATAATAAACCCGCTACATGCCAGCCTTGCGAGGTATTAGTATATGCAAGATGATTGTGAGCAGGTGAAGACTCGAGCGTGGTACTGTAGGGGACACCACTGCCTCGGTTATCCACCAACTATGTCACACCTTGATGATTAGAGAACCACCAAAGAAAATGATAATTAGTTATGGTTTTACATTTAATGTATTAACAACTGCATTAATTGTGATATTGATAACAATACATAATGTAAATTCCAGGAAAAATGTTTTATAGTAAACCAGGAGTTTTTTTAAATATCAGTACTGATAATTCGGGCAGCAGCGTGGTAGTTATATTGCTTTTCAGTTGATATTGAGAACACTTTATCATTACCTTCCAAAGTTTTGCTCACATTCTGAAAGATTGTTAACAGTAATACAAGAAGATGTGGTTGTTATGAAACCTTGACTTATTTTTATTCACACTGAATAAGAAGATTGATATTTGTCTTTTTATCAAGTCAGATAAGAGTCAGCTTTGTAACTGATAAGCAAGTTAGTTAATTACTTGTTTAAGCCTCAAGGTTGTTACTTAAAACCAACCTTGATATTGTATTATGTAAATTAAACTCATTAGGCTATGTTCAGTACAGTGCTTTGGATAATGAAGGCAGTGGTATGAGTGGTATGACTTAAATTTTGTGAAGCAGAGCTTGTTTGAGTTGTCTAATACGTTTGTGCACGAGATTTTGTCCATTATATATATGTCAAGAATGAATGAGCCATTTACTTGAAGCTTCAGAGCTTAGCATATGTTTCATCAAATGAAAATTATCACTTGACCGCCCACCGTGCCCACATGCCCAATCCTTTGACCAATCATTTTCAAAATGTGGTCATTAGTCATATATGAAAAGTGTATTCTAATGGGCATTTTAAATCTTTTCTGCCGCCCCACCCACACCGCCCACATGCCTACGTCGTACACAGGAGCTATATATCTCAAAAACGGTAAGTGATACAATAATCCTTTTAAGGGAAAAAATAAGATTTGAATTTGCACGTGTGATAAATGAATTTCATTCATTAAAAAAAAAAAAATCCTTAACTTGTGCAAAACTACTGTTTTTAGGAACACTCACTTGTTGCGACTGTCTAGTAACCTCACATCAAGTACTGTTATCTCAGTAATTGTATGACATCATTAGAGGTACCTGATGAAACATTTGAGTTTTTTTAGATTTTGTATAGTGAGCGGTCTCTGTGACTATTACTGTACCATCATGATCAGGAGAGTCTGGAGTGGTGGTGGTAGAATGCCAGTTCTTGTCAGACATCTGTGTATGTATCATGAAGTTCCTCAGTTGCTTTATATGTGTTGGCAGTTACTAAACAGCACTAGTAACACACGCTTTGTGGTGAGGCTTTTGTGTAAGGCTGTAGTTGTGCACCTGCAGTTTTTTCGGTAGAATAGATTTTGTCTCATTCATCTTGTTTTTATTAAACACACTCCTGTTTATTTCAGGTGGTGGTACCAAAGATGAAGAGCGAAATCCTGGGTGTCGTGGTCGTGGAGTCAGGGTGGGGGTCTATGGTCCCGACGGTTGTGATCGCCAATCTATCCCCCACGGGTGCTGCTGCCAAGTGTGGCCAGCTCAACATTGGTGACCAAATAATTGCTATTAATGGTGTGTCGTTAGTGGGTCTTCCACTTTCTACCTGCCAGAATTATATAAAGGTAAGAATGAATTGTCATTTTTATCTCTTTGGTTACATGCTATAATTTTCATATACAGTATTGTAGACAGAAATCCATTTGCTCAATTTCCTCAACACATAATGTCTCGATTTTTTTCCTCAAAACATACATTGAATTAAAGGCACATCTTTCACAATATTTTAAAATCAATCCAACACTAATGTTATCCTTCAGTTAATTACAAGAACATTGTAACCATAATTTTTTATCAGTTTTATGTGTTTGTTGAAAGGTTACAAACTTATATATTGTATTATTTTGGTGTAGCATTGTTATATGAGTGGTTGGGAGTGTGTACACAGAGCATAACTTGAGTGTATACTTATATGGATTTGTCTCAACAGTAGATGAAGGGCAGAACACTGAATTCAGGTCAATATATCAAAGGTTAAAGTCACAGCTGATAGTCAGAAGAAAAGAGTGCAAACTGCTTACAGTACTTGTTAGTTTTACTCTGGCATAAGACTCATAACCCTTACTATCGTTGTATTTGTCACTTTCACTTCCCTAACCAGTAAATGAGTTTCCATGCACTAATATGATAATGCTTAAATGCATTAGCTGTAGAGAGATGATTTTTATATTGAAGTTGAGGGTTGCTGGATGAAAGGTTGAATTTAGTCATGCAAAATTCAAAATTTGGTTTTCAAAATGTAACTTATTTCCATGCACCAATGATGTACTGTATTGGTATCTTGCTCCAAAGGTTAGGGTGTACATTCTTCTAGATTCCCCAGTACTTGGTGATGACGAAGTATCACATGATACAAAAACCAGATCAGGGGAAACAAAGGGAGAAAAGGAGGGGGTGGAAGGAAGAAGGGAGCAGGAAAACTGAAAATATTGAAGAAACCCTTTCCTATATTTTCCCTTTTAATACATTTCCTCAGAGAAAGGGAAGGAAGAAGGTAACAATCAGGGGATGGATGAGAATGGAAAGGAACAGATTAGCTAAATAAAAACAGTAGAAACTCTTCAAAACTCTTCTTCTATAGGGAAAGGAAAGAGGAAGAAAAGGATCAGATCTTTTTCTTTACTTGTCTTACAGTAGAAAGGAGAAAATTTATCAAAGTGTTGTCTCTTCCTGTTGTTGAAGGTGTAATTTTAGGTTTTTGAAGCACAAATTGAGCTTCATGTAAAGACCATAGCATAGCACCTGTACCTTGACCATCAGGAGAAAAAGTCCACAGTTGAAATTTAAGTCATTGCTAAGTTTATTGTTATGTATCCAGCCAAGGGATCCTACACACATTTTTCTGGGATTTTTATATTAAAACTGTTCATTCTTGCTTTATTTGGGTCCACTTAAAATACAGTATTTTGTCACCTTTATATCAGTAACCATTTATATGTTGTCTTTAGTTAGAATAATTTGCTTCCACACTTCTTTGTTTTTAAATGTTGGGATTAAATTGTGCTCATGTATCATATTTTATTACATGATATCTGTGCATATCTTTCTCTATAAACTGCAAAATCAATGTTATTATATTTGTGATTGCTAACACCTATATCTTCAAGGGTCAAAATATATATCTTGACTCAACCTTTCTTTATACTTCAGAATACAAAATATAATACTGCAGTGAAGCTTACGGTAGTCCCTTGCCCTCCTGTGGTTGAGGTGAAGATTCGTAGACCTGACACAAAATACCAACTAGGGTTTTCTGTACAAAATGGTGTTGTAAGTATAAAGTGTTTTTAGTTATATTGTTTGTAATTATAAGGTGACTTTTTCTCTATGTAATGTAACTTCTGTCCAGCATTTTATTTATATAGCAATCTGACCATTCAATGTGTCAAACTACTTAGGTACAGTCTCGTTCAAGATTCTTTAAACACTGCTGAAGACAGCTGGCAACTCTAGGCTGTTTGTTTACTATAGTACAGTACTCCCTCTTTATCGACGGGGGTTACGTTCTGTAAACGGCCGTCGATAAAGAAACCGTCGATACCGTGATGGTTACGTAATTTTTCTAACTATTATTAGCATATGTTGAATAAATGTACCTTTAAGCATTAATGCGTTTCCTTTACACATAACCTTAAATAATAGTGTATAAATAATAATATAATAAGTGGACAAAAATACTAGCAAACTTACGATTTCATTTATTGAAGTGAACATCGGTCCTTACAGTAAACAAAACAGTGTACAGTAGGCTACAGTAAAAGTCCAAAAATCCGGATGCCCAAGGCAAATTGTTTACCATTTATTATTACAACACTTTACACTGAAACGCGGGTAGTTTCAACAAAAATATTGTATATTTCCATTCAAGTATTTATTCAAGTCAATTAGGAGGGAATATTATTGTAATACAACAGTTTTTTAACTAAACCATTCGAAAAGTGATTACGGTAACATCTTTTGAACGAAAGAAAGCGCAAGTCATTGTTTTCGTCACGATTTGATCCCACTTTCCACTGTAATACATACGTCATTTCAACAAAAATATTACATTTCCGTGAATGTATTATATCAAGCACAGTATGAATAGAATATCATTGTAATATAACAGAATTTTAACCGAAAACTATTAAAAAAACGAGTAACATCTCAAGAACATCGGAAGCTTAGGTAAAGTCTTTTGTTTTCGTCATGTATTTTATCCTATTTTACATTGAAATACGTCACGTTTCAGCAAAACTACTATTTATTTCCGAGAATATATTCATTCAGGCGCAGTTTAGGTAAAATATACGTGTGATGTAATAATTTTTTAACTGAAAACGATTCGAAAAACACGTACCCTCTAGCCCTGTTCAAGGAGAGGACTGGGAGAAGCTGTTTGGTGCTGCAGACGATGACAAGGAAAATGATTTTGATGGATTTTAATGAAAATATTCAGAAATATGGTATCGTAATATTTATTCAAGTCAATTAGGATATTATTGTAATACAATACAACAGTTTTTTAACTAAACCATTCGAAAAGTGATTACGGTAACATCTTTTGAACGAAAGAAAGCGCAAGTCATTGTTTTCGTCACGATTTGATCCCACTTTCCACTGTAATACATACGTCATTTTAGCAAAAATATTACATTTCCGTGAATGTATTATATCAAGCACAGTTCAAAATAAAAATCCGGCTAAATAATCCGTCGATAATCGAAACCGTCGATAAAAAATCCGTCGATAAAGAGGGAGTACTGTACGTAGTAAAAATTATGAATGAAAGTAAAATTTGATTGGTTACTTAGTTCCCCATTGCTTAATTAATGGTTTCGCTTTGTATTTTCGTATTATATTATATTACGTACTATAGTAAACAAACGGCCTTAAGTTGCCAGCAGTGTTCATAGAATCTTGAACGAGACTGTACATACAGAATAACACATTAACACAAAAAAAAGGGCAGTGAATAATTAATTAACATTTGAAAAGTAAATACAGTGATCCCTCGGTTAACGAACGCCTCGATTAACGAAATTTCGGTTAACGAATTACCTTCCATAAGATTCTTCACTTCGGTTAACGAAAAAATTTTGGTTAACGAATTCCCTACAAATATTTCAAAACCTATTTTCGCCTGCTTTTGCCTGCTGACCAGCTGTAGTATTAGTCCGCCAATACGGTAATCGGTTTTAGGGCTTAAATTCATTACCATTTGAGTAAATATCAAGAAGGTTGTACTATTCAATAATTTTCCAAGTCTTATACATATTAAAGTTTTTAGTCATTTTAACAATTATTTAACATAATTGAAGTACAGGGAACTAGTTTTTAGTGCGCCAAACAGCCGCTTGACTCCCCCAGAATGGCGTCACTTTGTGTGTCTGCTCAGTGGAGGAAGCATCTTGCTCGACTCTCTTGAACATAAACTATTTTTACATTTTTACAGTACAATTATTGGTCATTCTGAAGTTTATTTTACATATTGACAATATATAATGCAGTGCAGTGTTGATTTAAAGAAAATAATCTTGAATTACACCAATTGAACTAAAATTTTATGGGTGAAATGGCTGCATGGGGTGACTTCTCTTCCACCCCAATGCCTTCTCTTCTCCCTTTTCCTCCACCCCCATTCTAATTCCCATCATCATCATCAACCAGGAGCCTTCTACATGCACATCTCAAAGTAGTGTACTTTACTGCATTTCTTTTTAGTTTGTAAGTGATTTTCGGTGAGCTGGAACCAGTTACCCCAAATCCCATTGAAACAATGGTTTCGGTTAACGAACGACCTTCTGAAACGAATTGTGTTCGTTAACCAAGGGACCACTGTACTGTATTGCTAGGAAAGTAACTAAAATTATTGAGATGTCATTTGGACAAGTAATTATACAATTATCAAATTGAGGACAACAGATCCTTAATCAGTATGTTTAGGGGTACATATGTTAAGACTTTGAATAAAACTGGTGAGATCAAGATTATGACCCAAACGGTAAGCCTTATAGGATTATAGGCTGAAGACATTTTTATCTCAGAATTTAAATTTAATGTGTTTAACCACTTGAGTACATCCAGAATAACAAATGAACACAAAAAATTTACCTTGAAAAACCATAGCGGCGAGTAATTAGCGTTAGAAAAGTAATTGCCATTTGAAAATTAAAGATATTTAGAATACAGTGGTCCCTCGATTAACGAACACAATTGGTTCCACAGAGCCAGTTGTTAACCAAAAATTTTGTTAGCTGAATATATTATTTCAATGGGATATTGGGTAATTGGTTCCAACTCACAGAAAAAGTATTCAGGTAGTTTCTCCCCGACTTACGACGGGGTTAGGGACCCAAATCCAGGTCGTAAGTCGAAAATGCAAAAAATAATACATAGAAAATCTAAAATGAAATACAGTACAGTAAAAGTAATCAATGATGAAGAATGATACAGTGTAACTGTGCACTTACCTTTAATGTAATCAGCTGAATGCACACGGGGCCCCAATAATGTTTTAATTATACATGGAGACTACATAAATTGGATGAAGCAGAGGAGGAGACAGGGCTGGGTGGGTCATCAATGTCACTTTCTTCAGACAGGTTAACATACAGGGGACCCTTGCTTGTTGAAGATATTGGATCATCTTTAGGGAGTGAAGAGGCAGCACTGGTGTGGCGTGAGGAGACAGCAATGGGGGACTTCTTAAAATATATGTCCAATTTAGACTGCACAGTTTGCCTTTTCTTTTCATTGTAAATCTCCCTGTAGCAAACAAGTGCATCTTGGATCATTTTGTCAACTTTTGTAAAACGCTCAACATTTTCATCCATTTCGTCAAACATTTGCATCCCCTAATTAATAGTAGAAAATGCCTCTGCCATTTGTTTCACTGAAAATTTTTTGGGGGGTGCAGGTTCTTCTTTTACATTTTGACTCTTCTTCCTCTGCAATTTTCTGTGCATCCTGTTCAATAAGATCCTCATTACTTAGCTCTTCTGCTACACTTTCAACCAACTGCTCAACATCTTCATTATCAATTTCTAGCTCCAGCTGTTTACCCATCTGCACTATCTTGTTACTAATCTTAGAAATTACTTCATCTTCAATAAATCCTTTGAAACTGTTCACATATCTTTTCAGGACTTTCTTCCATATTCCATTCATGCACTGACCTGTAACCTCATCCCATGCTGCAGCTATGTTCTTTATACATTTCAAAATGTTGTAGTAATTCCAAAACTCTCTGAGCGTTTTCTCACCTTCAGTAGCAGCAACAGCCTGAGCGAAGGTCGTATGTAACTAATTCGCTTTAAAAGCAGCAATAGCACCTTGATCCATGGGTTGGATGATAGACGTAGTGTTAGGTGGAATGTAGACTACCTTAACATCAGGGTGCAGGTCATCCAGGTGTGGTGGGTGTCCTGGAGCATTATCCAAAATTAATAAAATCTTGAATGCAATCCCTTGTTGCAGACAATACTCCTTCGCTCGTGGAATGTAACAAGTCGGGAACCAATCCTCAAACAGTACTTAGGTCATCCATGCTTTCTTGTTACTGCGATAAAGCACTGGCAGTGTGTGCTTGCTGACATGCTTAAAAGCCCTTGGGTTCTCCCCTCCCTCAACAGAAGTGTGATTCGGTCCTTGAATGCCTTGAATCCCGGCATGGTTTTCTCCTCTTTGTGGATATATGTCTGTCCTGGCATGCGCTTTCAGAATAAGCCAGTTTCATCCACATTAAATATTTGCTCAGGCAAATAATTTCCCTCCACGATGACACGATCTAGCTCCTCCTTAAAAGCTTCGGCAGTACCCACATCAGCACTTGCTGCCTCTCCACTCACCTTTACACATTGCAAACTGTAACGGTTCTTAAACCTTTGGAACCACCCATGACTTGCTGTGAAGTTTTGGTCGCACTCATCTCCTGCCTGCTCCTTCAGGCTTTCGAAAAGGCTTCTTGCCTTAGCCTGTTGGGTTAGAAGGCTTCAGGGTATACGCTTTTGTATCTGATCTTCCATCCATATCACAAGTAATTTTTCCATCTCATGAATAGGACCTTGTCTTTTTTTCGTTATTATTGTTCCCTTTATAGGTGCTGATCCTTTCACTACCTCACGAATTCGTTCCTTGTCTTTCAAAATTGTCGAGTGAGAGAAGCCAAGGTCGCGTGAAATGGTTGCTACCGTTTTTCCATTTTCATATTGTATTATCATCTTCATTTTCATCTCAAAAGTAATTGACTGTCTCCTTTTCTTCTGAGCACCACCAGAACTCTCACTTCTACGCTTGCCAGTCATTCTAAAGTGAATTAGAAAAAAAAATATTGCCAGTACACAGCGCGATCACTACCGACAACAACGACAGCCAAACACCAACTGAGCGCTCTATAGCTTGGATACTGTAACCACGAGGCGACCCAGCCCATGCGACGCTCTCGTACTGGACGGAAACGTTTCGGTCTAGAAAATACGTGCGTCATTTAAAAATATTTTGGTACCGACTGTGGCGGTCGTATGTCGAATAGGTCTTAAGTCGAGGAGTTGCTGTACATACAAAGTACTGTGTACCAGTAATAGAATTAACAAAACATTAAATATAAACTAAATACAATACTGTACAATAATAAATAAAAAAACAGTAGAATGCTGTATTTTAACTTACTTTGAGGTGTATTTTAACTTACTTTGAGGTGTGTATGTCGTATTCCTGGCTGCTTTGCTTACATATCAAACAGCTGATTGTAGAGGCAGTCGATGATGACATGCCATATTCTTTACAGAGTGCATTGGTTCTAATACCTTCTTCATGTTTCATAATAATTTCTGCACTTTATATTATCAATATGTTAACTGAATTTCAGAATGACCAATAATTTTAATGTAAATACGTAATGCAAAAATATTCAAGAGACCAACAAACTCGATGTTCACTCCATTGTAAACTGAGTTAAGCTGAGAAGATATGGTTTGTGATTCGATCAGCTGAATGGCACACAAAACTGTTCCCTGTACTGTATATATTATCAGTATGTTAACTAAATTTCAGAATGACCAATAATTTTAATATAAAAAATGCAATAATATTCAAGAGCACAACTTTCTTGATATGTACTCCACTGGAAACGAATGTTAACATAGAACCAATTACTGTCTTGGCGGACTAGCCGTTCAGCTGATCAGCACAACAAAGCATGTTTCTCGTAAGGCTGTAGTTAATGAAGTTTTGATCGTTAGTGGAACTGAAAATCCTTATGGGAGCTAATTCGTTAACCTAAATTTCATTAATCGAGGGACCACTGTATATTTAAAAAGTCAATTACCGGTATGCAGTGTCCGGAAGTTTTAAATCGCCTTTATATACATTTTCTAAAAAATATAGACCATCTTTACTATATATACACGTTAGTTTTCACTTTCCAAAAATGTTGCCTGACGTCAAAAATACATTGTGTTTCGGCACTTGGGTTCATACCATGGATTTTGTTAAAATTTCTTACAAAGGTACTACTTTACATGCTGATTAGGGATCTGGATTCACAATTAAAAAAATGACTAATTAGTGTTAATTAATGACCTTTGAAGTAATAAAACATAATTAGAATATTTAAAAGTAAATTACGCTGTGCCCGTTACTTTTAGAACATAATAACATAAGAATGGAGGAAACTGCAGCTGGCCTATTGGCCCATACTGGGCAGTTCCATTTACCCCCAACTCCTATTGCTCATACAGTATATCCATCCAACCTATGTTTGAAGCTATCCAGCGTATTCAAGTTAATGATGATGTTTGGTAACTTGTTCCACTCATCCAGTACACTATTTCCAAACCAATGTTTACCTATTTCACACCTTAATCTAAATTTGTCTAATTTAAAACCATTGTTACGAGTTTGCTACTGGTTGGATAGCTTGAGTACCTTTGTAATGTCCCCTTTGTTTAGCCCTGATTATCGCCCCTCACTCTACGTCTCTCGAGGGAGTGCAAATTAAGATGCTTTAACCTGTCTCCGTACTCAAGGTTCCTAATGCCCGGGATTAGTTTTTCATTCTCCTCTGAATTCTTTCTTAGGATTTTATATCCATTCTGTAATACGGTGACCAGAATTGAACTGCGGTAAATGTATGTTGTGTTGTCAAAGTTAGAGAAACAACCGAGAGCCTGCAATTGTGTGTAAATGAGGCAGAAAGTCAGATCAGCAACCTGGGACTTAGTCACAATTTTCATGATGCCATAAGGCAGCAGGGTCTACCATTAGGCAACACATTATGCTTCCAATATCTTCCCAGGTGGTAGTACCTCTCTGTTTGGTAGCTGCCTACTACTGTATACTAACCCTTTGAAATGTTGTAGAGTTTCACTTTAGAAAGACACCAAGGCTATAGCCTTGGTATCCTAACCCATTTTAATGCAAGAGATTTTCACCCTTAAAAGACACCAAGCCTTGGTGTCTTTTAAGGGTGAAAATCTTTTATATTTGGAAGGATACGTATACCAAGGCTATAGCTTTAATATACTTATCCTTCCTTTGGAAAAGGGGGTCTGTATGCACAAAATATGTGTGGTATGATGGGACAACTCCTAAAATATGTCTCTTTGGGTTGAGTTTTTAAGGGGATATGCTATTTGGAGATTATAATACAGTATAAGTAATGAAATGTGGAAGAATAGATTAAATACAATGAGGTGTTACGTTCAATATACATTTGAACGCAGGGTTAGGTGAAATATTGAGTAGGTTCCAATGATGATATTCTAAAAATGTGAGAGATAAAATAATTTTATAAGTACTGTACGTATTTTATTGAATGTCTTAACTTTGATTGACAGATTTGCAGTTTATTAAGAGGAGGCATAGCAGAACGTGGTGGTGTTCGAGTTGGTCATCGCATTATCGATATCAATAGTCAGTCTGTGGTTGCTGTTCCTCATGAGAAGATAGTGAACCTCTTAGCTACTTCTGTTGGTGAGGTATGTATTGAGGACTGTAACATAAAGACATTATTTTATGTGCTTCAAGTTTATTTTTGTATGTGCCCACACACTGAGGCACGTAGAAGAATGTGAATTTGTGTATCGTATGTACAGTAAAGCCTTGAATAACGACAGTAATGTGTCCTCCAATATTGCAGTGTAAGGTGAATCATCGTATTGTGAATCCTTAATTACCATTAAAATAAAGCAAAAATAATGAGATGCGTTCCCAAGTGTGACCTTTTCATATCTTTTGTGTGGCTTTTTACCCTCTATTCCCCGAAACAATACAATTAATGAAAAGTGCAAACTATATTCTTTAAATGTTTCTGAATGCACTTTATACAATACAAATGAATAATAATATGGTCACACAAGAGGAGATGGGATGCCATTGTTTTCATTAGTGTGTACACCTGGGACGATGGTTCTACATAAGAAAATGAAGATAATAAGACCTTGGTTATAGCTGCAGTAAAATTAATGTAAAAAAATTTATATATATGTTTTAAGTAATGTTATTTAATGTTAATAAATGGAACAATAGAAGTAGCTAACCACTAATGGAAAAGAAAAAAGCGAGACTGTGCTACGCCAACGTATGTAAGTGTGTACATGTGAAAATATATCGTCATTTCTCTACATAAGAATATGAAAGCAACACTTATTTACTGTTCATATATGTTTTAGATAATACTTATGAATGTAAAACAAAAATTCTACTCACCAATGGCGGTAAAGTCTAAAACATAAGGACAGCCAATGATTGTTGTGTGAGTTTTCACTCAAATGACGAAGTCATCAGGTTCAGCTCTGGCTGAACCTATAGGTTCAACTCTTGCTGAACCTATAGGTTCAACTCTTGCTGAAGCTGTAGCTTTCCATAAAGATGCCATAGCTGTTGCTGAAACTGTTACTGAACCTGAAGTTGTTGATGAAGGTGCTTATAATGCTGAATTTGATGGTGTAGCTGAAGTTGATGGAATAGGCCTTCGAATAATAAAGCTGTTGAAAGAACCTTGCTTAGCTGCTTTCTTTTCTCATTATATATCTTCATGTAGAGGTCATTTGCGTTTTTCACATCCTTGTTAATTTTAATGCTTTGTTCTGTTAATGGATCCACTTCAGAAAATATGTTCATTGCTTGCTCCATATAATATCCACAGACCTCTCACCTTTTTCATATAATTTTAATACATCTAGTTTCTCAGCTAAGCTTATACACTTTCTTTAAGCTTTTGAACCAGCACTCCTTTTCTTGTTCAGATGTATGAAAACAAAGGGCCCGCCAAGCTGCGACTGTTTATGCTAGTGATGTTGGCGTCACCACTCACAAGCCCGGCAACCTCCATGCGCAAGGCGTGTTTTTTATTTTATTATTTATTTTTTTTTTGTATAATACATATCGGGATTTAGTTATTATTTATACGAAAATGTACTTTTATTATATTTTTTATTCTAATTTTGTCATAAATACGAAGAAAATAATGGCATAAATTGAATTGGGTCTTAAATTAACCAGGGTCTTAAATATGAGTCGTCGTTAGTAAAACCGTCGTTATCGGAGTTTACTTTGATTTTTTTATGACCAAATTTTTATGTAAAAAGTAAGGGGTCAACTATATATACATAATACTTTTGAGAGGTTAAAATTCTTGCATTTCCAAAGGTCATTTATGGTGAATGATAGCTACCCGGTACATGTACGCAGCATGCTAACCTTACCAGTAAGCATCTTTAACCTAGGCTTGCCTCTAGATTTTTTCTTTATATTGCTACATGAAGAGTAGAACCTCATTCACATTATACGAGGTCCGACACAAAAAAATGAGACTGATGCTGTAACTCTTTTTATTTACCAAATTAAGAAAATTAACTGCGATCGCCTTCAAAGTAGTTCCCTTCTGAGTTGACGATGCTGCCACAGTTCAAAGCAATTCCGCAGATCATGTTCTGTAAGGCTCTATTGAGGAGCTTCTTCGTTTTTGCTTTCACCTCCTCTACTGACCAAAAATTGGTTTCTTTAAGCACGGACTTGATCTTTGGGAAGAGATAGAAGTCGCAGGGAGCCAGGTCTGGTGAGTAGGGTGGGTGCTCAAGCACAGTGCTGTTTTTATTGTCTAAAACTGCTTCACAGACAAAGCATTGTGGGCTGGCGCATTGTTCATCTGACAGCATTTTTGGAACCATTTTTGCACAAACTTTTGTCATGTTCAATTCTTCCGTTAGAATGCGTCAGACACTTTCCCTGTCTAAATTAACTTTCTCACCTATTGCTCGAACACCCAACCTACTTTTTTTCTAACCACATCTCGCACTTTTTCAAATAAATTAATAATTATAATGATAACCATAAATAAATACAAAAATGAAAAAAATCAAGAGTGAGAAACGATATATAGAGTACTGTATGTATGTTGTGTTGTCAAAATAAGAGAGACAATTGAGACCCTGCAATTGTGTGTAATTGAGGCAGAAAGTCAGATCAGCAACCTGGGACTTCGTCACAATATTTGTGATGCCATATGGCAGCAGGGTCTACCATTAGACAAGACATTATGCTTCCAATATCTTCCCAGGCAGTAGTACCTCCCTGTTTGGTAGCTGCCTACTACCTACACCCCCCTGCAGGCCTAGGTGTGAGGTTTATGGTTATTTTTCAACTCGTATACTGTATACTGTACAATCAGCGCCACTCTTAAGCCATACAGACTGGCGGCCTCAAAATTCCTAACCGGCAGCTTCACTGAATCCATCCCTCCCCCACCTCCGTAAACAAATAAACCAGATAATTAATCTGTCGTCAGCCAAGGTGTAAAGCCAAGGGCTACTCCTAAACACGTTAGTATGGATAGTTTCAGAAACAAAGAATTGTAACGATGTTAAAAATAACCTCCAGATTTCCCTCAAATGCCACAGTGTAAAGAATAGCGAACTTTTCTCATTAACACTACATTTAAACACTTATAAACACTACTTAAATGTTTATTACACACATTTTAATGAAAAATTGGAAAATACTTAGAAATAAAAAAAATGGTTCAGGAAATGGAGCTTTCTGATTGGTCCATTCCTTGGACCAATCAGTGCTCCATTCAATAATATAGGTAGCCACTAAATAACTCAAAGCTACTGTAATTATTTATAACTCAGTAACAACATGTATACCAATCTTAACACTTTTTATTCAAGGGATGAATCTGAAATTAATGTCCTTTATTTCCTCAGATTCGAATGAAGACCATGCCTACTTCAATTTTCCGCCTTTTAACTGGCCAAGAAACTCCACAGTATATATAGTGCTTCTTGATTTGTGCAGCTGATAAATTTGTAATTACTACAGCCACTTAAAATTGTCTGGGTGGACCTAGGAGAGTGTAGGTAAGTTCTGCAGTTACCCACTTGATGCTTTTATCAAAATTTAGTGGAAACTCCATATGAACAGCCTTTATGAACAAACATGTTTGTGTCGAAAAAAAACAAAAACTCTTTGGGCTTCCTCTCCCAGCCCAAAGACTTTCCAATGCTAAACCCTGTTTCTACCCTAATGATGAATGAGTGGCAGTCATTCTCAACTTTTTTAATGGTATAAAATCCTGTGAAGCATGTTGTTGGTTTGGAAGTGGGGTATAGATGGATGAGAAGATGCAAAATTAGTCATAAATTTAATATCAGCATGTTTGGATTAAGGCCTTGTTTCTTGTACTGAGTGTATGGAGATAAAAGAATCCATTTTGTATCTCAATATAAGTAGAGTGTTATCTTCATTATTGTGGTGTATAAATATTATGGCCATGAGCTCTATGAGCACAATGTCAGGTATGAAGAGAGTAGTTAGTGCTCTTTGCTTTCAAAATTATTTCTGAGACATTTAACATTCCTTGGCTATACAGTAAGAAGAAACAGACTAAATAAAGAAAACTTGGATGCAGTTAGTGCATTTTTTTATTGAAAGAAGCATTGTTCTCAGATGTTAAGATAAGATATAGCATACACAAGGCAAATAGCCATATCAAGATACTTACTATGTACTGAAATTACTATTCAAGCTTTTGGCTGTGCTTTGATTACATGGCAACTGGCAAAAATGGCATGATCTTTTCCATAACATTGTGATTTGAAGTGCATTTAGGCTTTAGAAGTACATTTCAATGTGTAACTGGTTTTCCACTTGCATAGACTAGGTAATATATAATTGAAATGCCTTCAAATGAACTAATATGGTATCACAGTTAGTTAGGAATAGCTACTACAATATATATGGTACCCTTTCATTTGTGCGTGTGGGTGTAACAGACTTATCAGTCAAGTGGATACTTGCCAGTAAAGTGATAACATAGTGGATCACACAAGTAAAAAGCCATGACCATATTGCTATGGGATAATTAGAACCTCATTTAAATATTATAGAGTTGAAGAAGAGAATTAAATTTACCTCTTTCCAAGAAGACAGAAGATAATTCTTAAGTTGTCACTGGTAATTATAACAGCAGTGTCTGCTGGTATGACCATGCAATATTATATCAGTGAGGCTCTCTCTTAATCTCTGAAAATACTGTTATTATATGAGCCTTGTTGAGGTAATATATAGGGATCATATTTGCTAATGTAATCCATACTATTCCTCAGATATGTAAGTTAAAAGTTAGTCATATTTTCACAGTCACTGCACAAGTATATTTTAGTTCAAAGTGTGACTTTGCTTCAATCCAGGGAAAACTCAGAAAAACTGGCATAGTAGTATCTGAGAATTTCATGACAGTATATAAATGTATATCATTGCATTTTATTGCAACCAACTTTACTTTGCCATCAATTGAAGGTAATGACAAGAATCTTGTTCATATAATTCCCTCTATTTACTGATAAACCTTAAGTTTATATAGAGGAGCATATCATTAAACAGTTATAAACCCTTGCAGGACTCGTACCTTATTTGCCCTTGAGCTCGTCATTATAGTAGAGTTCAGTGGACCACTGGAAGATATTGTTGAGCCGCATTTGCCCTCGTGCTCATTTTACACGTAAAACGATGCATACTTAAATACTTTGTTCTAAGCATTTTGATCTAGACAATTAAATCCAAACCCCTCAAAAAGTCCAATTTCATTTGTACTGCTTAAAAAACTTTATTCTTGTTACAAAAGTAGATATTGACATATTTAAAAGATTCTTCAGATGGACAGTTAACTTATATAGCAAGCATGATAGCTCTTGATACAGAGGCTGCCATTATGTTCCAGTGACCCACGGCGTTGTGTACTGTGTTGCCTTTGTGCCTGATACGGAAGAGCAAGTAAAGTGTACAGTGTATATGTGAGTCTCGTAACAATAAATTTGTGATGGTAGGGAAACCTCTGTACAGTATATATATATATATATAGTGCTATCAGGTTTGTCTTATTTTTATTATAACTAGGTAAGACATGAGTAGCCTTACCCATGTTCAATATTTATAATGTCCACATTGTGTTCTGTATGTAGTTTTTTCCTCAAGTTATTCTGAACATATTCTTACATTATGAGTGCAAAAGCTGTAAGCTAAGTTCTTATGGTGTGAAAACTGCTCTTTGTGACTTGACATATATCACTAATTCTTTAAAAAAAATATATCACACTCCTAAGTGGAGATATTCTCTGCTTGCTTCATTATTTGTGACGGCCAAACATTTTAAGATCTATTTGGTATATCTATGGATGTACAATTCTTCACTTATGGGGAAAAATTGCCTTGATATTCCAACTCATCTTTAAAATTATTGGTCAAAATTTTCTGTGAATGAGTGAACATAAAACAGTGATGGCAGTTGGGTTATTTATACACTTGCATTTGTAATTCGTTTTATTGTACATGAGAAAAGTGGCTTTGTAACACCAGAGTATCAACTCTTGTTCCAACTCCTGAGATCTGTGATTATATAAGCAGTTGTCATGACAAGGCTAATTTTCCTTAGGTAGCAAATACAGACACGAACTGTACACAAAACCCTTTTGGGTCTTGTACTTTGGTGATCACATTACTAAAGCAACCCAAACAATTGCTTACACTTAAAGTAAGCAACAAAGAATGCCATTATTAAAACTCCTTAAGCTGTGGATGAAAACCTCACTTCCATGTATCAACTGGAAACTGTGTCTTATAAGTATGTAAGACAGGGTGTAAGGTCACACAGTGGACTTTCATAATTGCACTAACACAGAAGTTTGTACAGTTCATAGTTGAAAAAATAATGCACTGCAGTTAAGCTATGCAATATTTTTTTTTGAACTACAACCTCAATATAAATTGCTTACCTTACACTCTTTCTTCCTAGGAACTCATAGGTGCATTTCCAATCATCACACAGAAACACAAGGTTATAGGAGGCAAGTACATATGACCACTTTACAGCACAAGCCTTTCCATGCTTAGCCAATGACAAGTGACAATAACTTAACTGGCATACAACAGACCACTCACCAAACCTAAGCAATGACAAGTGACAAAATTGTAAAATCTTATGACTGTTTATGGCAGACCATACACAGGCTTTGCCACTGACAAGAGTTATGATGCACCTAAAACCTTTGAAAATGTTTACTGTGTGATGATTTATTATATATATGTATTGGTGAAGAGAAATGAAACCAAAGGATGAGATCAGTAATTACATTAGGAAAACTAATATGATGTCACCATGTTGTGTGCCATATGTACTGAAGTCTGTTCTGCCAGTCAGTTCTTAATAAAATGGTTGTTAAACACTTCACTTGTTTTTTACATAACAAAATGATTTAGGAAATTATACTTATTCTAAACCATAAAGAATTTCATCACAGAAAGACTTAATTGATGCCCACATAATAGCCTGTGTAATTGATGCGCATATGACGGTCTATGTATACATACTGTACTTATTTCTAATTGACATCCAAATTCCAGCCTCTCTCCTCCCACCCTCTCCTTTTACCCCCACCCCTTCTCCTTTCACTTCCTCCCCTTTCCTTCTACCCCCACTCCCTCCTCTCCTACCCTGTTCCTCTATCCTTTCATCCCTCCCTCTCTCCTTTGCTCTATCCTTCCACCCCCATTCTTTTAGCCCACCCTCTCTCCTTCCTGTTTGTCCCTCTATCTGTCCACCCTTCCCCCTCTCCTTCATTTACCTCCTCTCTTTCCATCCACTCCATATCTCCCTCTTTCCATCCACCACCTCCCTTTCTCTCACCTTCCACCTCTCCCCCTCTCCTTCCACTCCTTCCATCAGCTCCCCCTCTCCTTCCTATGTGCTCTCTCCACCCCTCCCAATCTCCTTCCATCCCTCCCTATTTCCTTTCACCCTTCCCCCTCTCTCCTGCCTCCTCCCCCTCACATTCCACCCTTCGCTCTCTCCCTCCACACCCTACTCCTCACCTTTCCCCCTCACCCCTGGTGCCCTTCAATCCCTCACGTGTCCTCTACTCCCTTTGATGCCATCCACCCTGTGCCCTCCAATTCCCCTTGTAACCTCCATCCCCTGGTGCCCCCCACCCATCTCTGGTGGCCTCTAACCAGCACCACCTGCCTTCCAACCCCTGGTGTCCTTCACTGACCACCTGGTACTCTCCCCCCTGGGGCCCTCGACCCCCCCAGAGCCCTCGCCTACCCCAGTCCTCTCAACCCCCTCTTGTGCCCTTCACTGATCACCTGGTGCCCTCCACCCACATGGTGCTTTCCACCCACTTTCTTGTGCCTTCCCAACCACCTGGTGCTACCCAACCCTCGTGCCCTCCATCCCCACTGGTTCCTTCAGCCTCCCTAGTGCTCTCTAAACCCCTTGTTCCCTCCACACCGCCTTCTCCCATCACACCCCTCTTTCTCCCTCACCCTCCCTTCTCCTCCAAACACCCCTTCCCCTTCCACCCCCTTCCCTTCAACACCACCTTTCCTTCTCCTTCCCACCCCCTAACCCTTCCTTCTCCCTCCACCCCCCCCACTTCCTTCTCCCTCGAACCCCCCTTCCTTCTCCCTCCACCCCACTTCCTTCTCCCTCGAACCCCCCCCTTCCTTCTCCCTCCACACACCCCCTACCCCTTTCAGTTGTGTTCTGACCTCACTAGGGGAAAGGTCACGGCAGGGTTAGCTCCAGAGGGATAATTATCAGATATGGCCAGTGATATGTGCGGTCTTGGGTATGAGAGTTTGTTGACCAAACTGGAGTGGTCCACTGAAGAATTGGCGAGGGCCAAGTTAGAAATTGAGAGGGCCACGTTGGAGAACCTGAAATTAAGGAAAGAGCTGGCGAAGTTAAAAGGAGAGGCTGGACGAGTAAAGCCAGTGTCTGAGAAAAATCAAACGAGTGGAAAGTCGTGAGTAGTGGGAGGACCAAGCTGGTGGTCAAGAAGCACTCGAAGGATACGACAACAACGACAACAACAGCTAAGTGTACCAACCCGTTCAGTCCCTTGATAGACGAATTGGACGTTAGTACAGTCAGGGGCAGGGATGACAAGGAAGGTATAAAAACTTTAATTGTTGGTGACTCACAGGTAAGGTACATGGACAGGGCCTTTTGTGGTAAAAACAAAAATAGGATGAGGGTGTGTTTGCCAGGAGCTGGGGTAGTTGACAGGATGGACAATATCTTGTCTGGTAATGGGAACAAACCCATTATCTGCCTCCGTGCAGGAGGCAATGATATTGGCTGGTGTAGGGCAGGAACTTCTTGATAAGTTCAAGGCGGCCATAGATGAAGTATTAGGACTGAGGGGATCCTATCATATCTCGATTGTCTGCCTAGAAGGAAGTTGGCAGTGAATGGTTGTCAAGGGCGGTTGAATTGTTAACGACCGTCTTGACAGATCTTGAAGTCAATATCAGTCCCATTCGTATTCCAAGCAACAGGACCTTCTATGGCAGAAGGGACCTTTATGCTAGGGATGGGGTGCACCTGTCTAGATGGAGTGTAACCCTATTTAGGGCTCAGGGGAACAGTTCAAAGACCAAGTCTTTAAACTGCTAAGAGAACATAGAACCTGCGAGGTGGAGAGACTACTGATGAGGCCGGGTAAACAAGGCAATTACAGAAATAGTGTTGGAATGATAATAAAACTAAACAATTAGACAGGAGTTTTAAACCTTCATGTATTAAGGAAAGACTCAGGAGCACGACCAACAAATGTATACTACTTGCTTGAACAGTAGAAATTATGAAACAAAATGGATGATATTAAGGCCTTGGTATGTGCCGAAGAAATCGATATAATTGCATTCACTGAAACATGGATCAACCTAGACACCGCATTGAATTACCGATCGAATACCAAGTGCAGATTTAAACTGTTCCCATACCGATGAGCCTTGGCAGACCAGAAAGAGGCGGAGTAGCAATCTATGTTAGGATAATCTGAGTGTGAAATAAATAAGAAATAAAAACTGAGAGAATACAGAAACAATTTGGATAGAATTAGCGACCGTCGGGAAAATTAATCACAGGGGTAATATAGGCCCATCTTGATAAGCGTCAGCCCGGCGACTTATCTAGGATGAAATGCAGCAGGGCTTCCATACACAACAAAGTCTGTATAGTCGTGACTTTAACCTTGGCCAAATAGATTGGACTGTCATGCAATTAACTCAGAATCAGAGGATTTTCTCGAGGCGATCCAGGACTGTTTCCTGAATCAACATATAACCCGAACCCACCGCGGGGTAATAATATACTGGATTTAGTTCACAGCCGAACAGAGAAAACCTCATTAACCAATGTCGAGTGAGGAGCGAACGCAAAATAGCGATCACAAAAGAATTCGATTCAGTTAGATTTTCAGGGCAGTATGAGAAAATTCCACTAAAGTACCAGATTTCCAGAAGGCAAACTTTGACAGTTTAAAGGGCAGCTGAGAGAGGGGGTGTATCGGCGCTTGACGTGAACCTAACAGATGACACCGACCTGATGCGCGAGATCTGAGATTGCGAGTTCACGATAATTTAAATAGTGAGTTACTTAATGCGCAAAGGCAGAACATACCATACAAAAAACTCCGAATCCGAACCAACAATGACCTAAATGGATAAATAATTATTTAAAGAACGTCATTGGCCAAGGAGGCTGCAGGTGGGGAAAAGGATAAATGGTAGTGAAATTCCTCCGGCTATTATAGGGTATTGGCGGTAGAGTTAAAACCGAGATAAGGAAAGCAAGAGGAATAATAGAGTAAGGATAGCAAGAATGAACAAACCGAAGGATTCTACAAATATCAAACTAAAATACGAAAAGATTGGACCAATACGGTCAGACTCAGCGAGCTGACTGATATGACGGAGAAATGAGCAATAATTTTGAATCAAATATTTTCAACCAGTTTTCTACGAAAATCTAAACGCATTGAGGCTTTGACTCTATTCAGAGATAGTGAAAGCAAATTAAGTGAGATAAGTAGTGACTAGTACTTGATGTTAATGCAGCAAATAGACAAACCTAAAGCCTAATAAGTCCCCTGGTCCCGAGTAAGGATATTTGCCAGAGTATTAAAAGAAAGGAATGTAAGGAAGAGCTTAGTATGCCGCCAGCAAAGTTGTTTAACATGTCCTTAAAAACAGGTGTAGTACCAGAATCCTCGGAGGATAGCGAAATGTAATACCGATTTTTTCAAGAAGGGGATAGATCACTATCCTGCTACCGCCCAAACAAGTCTAACATCAATACATAGGCAAATTACCGATAATCGACAAACTCCTTGAAATCACCTGGAGAAGCACCGATTGATCAATGATTCTAGCATGAAAGCTTCCTGGCGGACGTTCTTGCTAACTAATCCGTAACATTCTTTCATCAGTTTCGAATCGGTGGGCCCGAGGGGCTGAGTATGATGTGGTATATCTGACTTGTGACCTTCGACAGAGTCCCCACGAAGACTAATTAGAAAGGTAAAGCTCATGGCATCAAAAGTGACGTCTTAAATGGATTAGGCGTGGTTACAGGACGGGAAACAGCCAGTGAGCGATACTTGACTTTAAGTCCCATTAGACAACGTCACAAGTGGAGTTCCCCAAGGCTCGGTACTGCCCGGACCATTATTGTTTATTATATACATAGCGACATAGATGTCGTATGAACCCAGCAACATAGAAATAATTTGCTGATGACACTAAAATAGGACGTGTTATCAAATCTAGCGGGGACCGGCAAAACTGGGAAGATCTAAACAAATTTTTCGAATGGTCTGAAAATGGCAGATGAAATTCAATGTCGACAAATGTAAAGTACTCAGTATAGAGATAAATAGGAAACCAGGATACTAGATGGAACAACGATGCCATAGAGAACTGACTAAGTAGAGAGATTTAGGAGTAATGATAAGTAGGAACCTTAAGCCAAGTAAACAATGTGTTTTTGCTCGTGAATAAGGCTAATAGCACTTGGGTTCATACAAAGGAGTGTTAGTTATAAGACTAATAGAGGTCATCCCTAAAAACTGGTATCTTTGGCGCCTTTTGTGAGACCACACCTGGATTACGCAGTTCAGTTCTGGTCACCGTATTACAGAATGGATATAGAATCCTTGGAAAGAATTCAGAGGAGAATGACAAGACTAATCCGGGGCATTAGGAACCTTGAGTATAGAGACAGGTTAAAGCATCTTAATTTGCACTCCCTCGAGAGACGTAGAGCGAGGGGCGACCTGATAGAGGTGTATAAGTGGAAGACAGGGCTAAACAAAGGGGACATTACAAAGGTACTCAAATTATCCAACCAGGAGCGAACTCGTAACAATGGTTTTAAATTAGACAAATTTAGATTTAGGCGTGAAATAGGTAAACACTGGTTTGGAAACAGATTAGTGGATGAATGGAACAAGTTACCAAATATCATCATTAACTCGAATACGCTGAATTGCTTCAAACATAGGTTGGATGCTCATATGAGCAATAGGGGTTGGGTGTAAACGGGACTGCCCAGTATGGGCCAATAGGCCCGCTGCAGTTTCCTCCATTCTTATGTTCTTATGTTCTAATGTTCTTCCCCCTCCACACACCCCCTACCCCATTCCTGCTCCCTCCACATTCCCCTCCCCCTTCTCCCTCCACACCACCCTTCCCTTTTCTTCTCCCTCCACACCCCCCTTCCTCTACTCCCTCCACACCCCACTTTACCCTTCTCCCTTTACACCCCTATTCTCCTCCTTCCTCCACACTCCCACCCCCCCCTCTCCATCCACACTCCCCATTCCCTTCTCCACACTCCCCGTCCCCTTCCTCCACACCCTCCTTCCCTTACTCCCTCAAATTACTAGAGTTCTAAGCAAGGTCTTATTTAGAACAGCTGAAAACCTTACAAGTAGAAACCTAGAATTATTAATTAATGATGACTGCTGTGAACATCTATGAATACAAGTTCTTCATGATTCCTGTCCACAGAAACACCAGAACCAAATAATAAGGGCAGAATGAAAACACCAAAATATCTTCTTAGTCTTCTCCCTGGTAACATTCACTCCGTTTTTTTTTCTACGTGTGTATTCATCCATTTACTTGTTGGCAGAAGCAAAACTTCTTCTGGCTACTCAGTTGAGGGTCACAAGCTAAATATACAGCAACAGTAAGGGGAAGCACTGAAATGTTTAGCTGGAGCCTCTGGGGGATTAAATTAGTTTGGAACCCAGGTCATTCAGAGCCCTAGGTACAATCGTCCCAACACTGTAATGTCTTTGACCCTAATAGGACGATATAATATTCATGGTTAAAATACCTATGAATTAGTTCCTTCAGAGTTTCTTTAAAAATTTCTAACTCCCCTACTTCCATATTACTGGGGGAAGAGAGAGGTAAATGCAAGAATTAATGCAGACGAATATTCCCCATATATAGTCTGTCATCCTTCCGTGACAGTACATAGTAAGAAAAAAGTTATGGACGAGGTTTTTTGAGTGTCCCTATAATAGCAAACTCTTTTAAGGGTATATGATTACCTAAAAACTCTTGCAAATACAAAGGGTATAGTATCATTCTCAAAACACTTACTTTACAAATGGGTATACAGGTTGACAATCCCTTATCCAAAATCCTTGGGGCCAAAGGCATTTTGGATTTTGGAATTTTTCGGTTTTCAGAATAACTGATTCACTCATTATATCTGTAGTATTTCTTTAAGTGAGCAACGAACTAAAACTATTGTCAGTGTTAATAAGTAGAGTTTACGTCAGTCATTTATCTTTAGTTATATTTGGTTAGGTTAAGGGAGGTAAACTCAGCTGAGTATAGTGCATATTAAACTTAATTCCATTCGATTTTGTTGTAACTGAAAATATTATGAGTTCTGGCATTCTTTGTGAGGGTAAAAAAATATCGCTACGAATCTTAAGTATCGTTACAGAGAAGGCGGATTAAATCAAAGAAAAATTGTACTAAGACACCATTATTATTTGTTATTATGAAAAAAGGTGGAAGAGTCTTTGAGAATTTACACTGTATGTATATATATATATATATATATATATATATATATATATATATATATATATATATATATATATATATATATATATATACGATTTTTTACATGATGCACTTATTACTGGAACAAATTCTAGTGAATTGGTTTATTCTCACAGCGGATGACACTTTTAATCACAAGAAACCATCAATCAGGCATCATCTGGCAAAACACCACCACTTCTTCTATTACTGTACCTTAGTGGCTTTTTTACTGGCCCTTCCGAAGACCTGCTCACTTCTGGGCCTTTGGAGCTGAGAACAATCTAAAACAGTTCAGTCTACGAGGTACAGTTGGCTTCAGACCACGTAGGTCCACATGGGTGTGCGTATGTGTGTGTGTGTGTGGACGTATGAGTTTTTATTAGTGTGCTTTTAGCGCCCTAAAGAAATGAAACACGAAGCAAGCACGTTCAAATACAGGAAAGGAGCTCCAGCGAGAGTAAAAGTTCAGAGATCACGAAAGTAGTGTCTCTCTCTCTCTCTCTCTCTTTCTCTCTCTCTCTCTCTCTCTCTCTCTCTCTCTCTCTATATATATATATATATATATATATATATATATATATATATATATATATATATAGAGAGAGAGAGAGAGAGAGAGAGAGAGAGAGAGAGAGAGACTATATATATATATATATATATATATATATATATATATATATATATATATATATATATATATATATATATATATATCGATAAAATCACACGGGGAAAGGGAAACAACGGAGTACCTTAGCTTTCGTCTTTATTCAAGGTGCTCCGTTGTTTGCCTTTCCTCGTGTGATTTTATCAAGATTTATCTTATCCACTGTGGGGTTCAAGATGTTTGGTTCACACTCAGGATTGGGTGGAGAAAGGAAACTCGCAATGTGCTCTCTGTATACATGTTGTATTGCATGTACAATGCAGCTTGGTGCTGGGAAGGCAGCATGGTTACAAGCATGATGAAGAGAGAGCTGGTTGGTGAGGACGCTCAGGGAAGGACAGCTTGTGGGTCGCCATGCTCGCCGGCGGGGGAGAGGACCGCCAGGCAGGCGGAGGAGGAGCGAGGGCCGCCAGGCAGCGGCGGAGGAGGTGGTGTGCTGCTGGCTGGTTGGTGTAGGTAGAAAGAGGGCAGGTCACCACGAGGTCAGGTCTTAAATAGCGGGGGGTAGGCGTGGCTTAGTAGTTGGCCCCCGCTCCGTGATGTATGGCGGCGCTGGTTGACCCAGACCACGAGGCATACACTGGGGAATTGGTGGGGTCGGCTACTCAGCGACAAACAGCGTTTGTAGGGGAGAAATCCACTACAATACTCCCCCTTCCCTCCAGGCAGTGTAGGAGACTTGTTGTCTGCAGGGTTGCATAGCACATGTGAGGCAGAACGGGCGGTGCATGCCTTATGTGAGACAACGGCGATGGCGTGGATGAGCCTGTCGCTGGATACAACTGTAGATACACACTATCTGTGGGAGAAGAGAGGGAGAAAAAGGGTGTGTGGAGGCGATGAATGTTGTGCTTCCCTCATGGCAGGTACAGAGTCGTCAGATGCGCCTGCTGGGGTGTGTGGGCCTGGGTCAGGAGCAGGGGCTGCGTCAGCAGAAGCGGATGAGGGCTCGTGACAGCAGCTGGGTCCACGACAGCAGGAGGGTGCAGGACATTAGCAGGGAGTACCTGAGGGGGAAAAGAGGGGTGTGTGGGTCCGCACTCAGGAACAGAGGCCGCATCAGGGGCGGCAGGGGTTACTGCTGGGCCGGGGTCGACGTCTGAGGCATGACGGGTGTGCTGGGGTCGGAAGAGGAGCGACTGTCTGCTTAGAGTAGCAGAGCTGCTCTAGGGTGTCTAACCTGCGGTGTAGAGACAGTAGCTGTAGAGCTGATGAGAGCTGCTTCGACATGAACTAACCAGTCTTCTACGTTGTGGTTGAAGGTTGGTAGAGAGATCCGTCCGTCCATTCTTGCGGGAGTATATCACACCTGTTAGGGAAGGATGAGGGATGGGTGCTTGTTCCGACCCCCTTCCGTGTTCACAATCTCCTGGGAGGGAGGTGAACAGTTGCAGGGGGGACTTCGGGACGAATACACTTTTTAGGGTGCAGGTCCTTAGGCCAGAACTAAAAAAACAAAAGAAAAATAGGAGAATAGGCAAAAGAGCTCAAACCACGTTTGGAATATCGCACAATAGTTGCTCTCCAGCTGTGATGTGGGTCACTCACTCCGCCAGTGGGGAGAACAGACTAATGCGTTATAAACCTTACGGTCGTGAGATGGTGTCGTTGTGGAGTGGTGGGTGGTGCAGGTAAGGCGGTTGGCCTAGGCTGGCAGCAGGCAGGATGATCTCAGCTCCAGTAGTAAGGCAGCAGAAAGGAGTGTGGTATTCACGGCTCCAGGGGTCACCAATTGTAGCGTACTGTATGTGGCCAGTTGTCAATTCTCTTTGTATGGGCACACAAACGTACGTACATGTAGATATCTCACACTCAGGAATGAGGTAGGATAGAAACTCACAATGCGCTTTCTGTATATATATTGTTGTGCAGCGCAGTGCTTAGGAGTGACTAGGTAAGGAGAAACTTGCTCAGAGGTCCTGTAGGGCGAGGAGGTTTCTGAGGAAGCTGAGTGGTGAGGAGCTGTGAGAGATGTTGCTGGTCCAGTAGCCGAGTGTAGAATGGTCTCCCTGGCCAGGCATGGCCGTATTTATACAATTTACGAGGATCAGGATTTGGGGTGAGCGTAGCGAGAGGGCCAATCACAGCGGCTTAAGCGTAAGGTGTGAAACGCTCTGATCCTGAACCGGAGGTTGAAGATCGAGACTAGGTCGGCGATCGTACCCCTGCGTCCTCTGCATAGACCTAGTCTCTCGGCGTAGCCCCTACAATACCACTCTCTAACCCTCTCTCACCATGAACGGTTACGAGTTTGATAACGTGGCGCGGATACATCCGGATACGCCGACCTGCCCCAAGAAATTAAACCTCCTAGTTCTCAAGAAGTTCTTTGAAACTAATGAGATCGTGGGGGTCACCAAGGTGGAACGACTGAAGCTCCATGGCGACATCAAGTTCACTTTCGCTGAGAAGGGTATGCCCGTACAGCTCGCGGAGATCCCAGACATCAACGGCATTCCATATAAAATGATTGCCTACAAGTGGGACAACCTGAAGCTGGGAGTAATCTCCCACGCCGAAATTGCCCACGTGGACCAAGCAGAGCTGAGTGAGCTCCTCAAGGGGCAACTCCAAGTTGTGAAGAAGCAGTCCGACACCACTGCCCTCATCGGACACCATACAACCTTACCCAAGGAGGCTCAACTGGCGTGGGTAACTGTGCCAGTCAAGCCCTACTGCAGACCAAAACGCTGTTACAAATGCCAGCACTACGGACACACTGTCAACAAGTGTGAGGCGCAGGAGGACACCTGCTCCCTGTGCGGCAGCGACGGACACCGCTACACGGCCTGCCCCAACACAGTAAAAAAATGCGCTGCCTGTGGCGGCCCACACTCCTCCGCCGATCGGACCTGCCCGAAATGGAAGGAGGAATGCAGGATAGCCAAGGCGCGACTTGACAAGAAACTGAGCTACAAAGAGGCCCTCCTTGCTGTACGCTCCCAAGACAAGAAAAAACCAGCAGAAAAGAAAAACCAAGAAAAGAAAACACAAGAAAAGACACCCGCCACACAGAATCAAGAACACCACGAGGCCCGTGGAGCTGAAGCCCACGTGGTCAACCTCACCGTCTCCGACTTCTTCCACACCTATGAGGACTTAAGACACGAGGAAGACGAACAACAAGACCCAAACACGAACGAATGGACACTTCAAGAGAGCAAGAAGAGGAGGAGAGTTAGAAGAAAATCTACATCAAGCTAAGAAGAATACCAAGAAAGAAAACCAAGACATTTCCTCCTCACAAGAAAACAACACACACAATCAAGCCGACTAAGCACTGAGAATCCAAGGCCCAACCCAACACGCACCTGACGCTTGACCTGACGCTAGCCTGACTCTGTCCTGTCGCCTCCTGGCCGCGTCTGGGCGAGTTGCTGCTGCCTCCAACTTATACTCCCTCACGCAAGCGGTGTTTAGCCACTGCACCTATTCTCTCCTCCTAAAATTCACTTCAATCCTCCCTTTATTCTTCCCCTGAACCTCCTTCCCCCCTGTCACTAGTATTTTTCGATTCGATTCCTACAATACCTTAAAAATAATATTACAACGCCGTAAAATAAAAAGAACTTCAGGTCATCCACTAATATTTGAATCCCAAATTAAGACTGTGAAGGGAACTCTGTATATTCCCTCCTCAACATGGAAGCGCAATATCTAAATCTAACGACATTTGTTTATGTGGGATTGTCCAAGTGCGTCATTGTAGAATATTATGTGTAGAGTGTGCAGAAGATAATGGAGATGAGGCGAAAGACGCACTCAATGTTGTGTTTTGATTTGGTGTACATTCATTTTTTTTTCGTTACATTTGATGATATTCTTTAATTTCTTCGTTGTTGATTATATACGAGGAAATCTTAGCCGATAATAGATAGGATTTTCATTGTGTTTGATCTTTTACCCTTAATATTGAACGAGTGCATCAGCCCCTGAAATGAAAGGAGGCGGCAGGGTGAATTGGACCAAGACATACAGTACAGTATATGCACACCCACGTCTCAAAGAGGAACTTCACAGATACGTAGAGATGGTGTATGATTGTTAGTGTCAGAGAGAAAGGAAGAAGGGTAAAGGAGAATGAAGAGGAGGAGGTAGAGAGAGGGGCATGAAATGCTCTATAGTCCCTCTCCCATAAGGACTCTCTCTCTCTCTCTCTCTCTCTCCTCAATAACAATGAGACAGCACAGACACAGGAATGGGCGCCTTGACTTGCGGTGGGTGGTGGACAGGTTGAGCACCACGTGTCGTGAAGATAAGGCAGGACTTCGCTCCGGGGCAACAGGACAGCACACCAGGGCAGGCCAGTGAGAGCTTCCTGGTAGTGAAGGTCGCCGGCACGGTGGAGTGGGCCGTGAGCAGGGGGACTCTCTGGAGGGACTACCAGCTTGTGTCAAACCAGAAGAGGAGTGACTGGGTGGCAGCAGAGAGACGCAGAGTAGGTGGGAGATGATGGTACGTTGCAGAGTGTGGCGAAGAGTTGTTTCAATACAGTTTGATAAATTCTTGGAAGAGGGGATATGATCTGTGTCATGTCACTGGCAGCAGGGGGTTGTGGGGACACCAATTGGAAGCACAAAGACCTGTAGCTTCAAGAGTAGAAGACAGGGAGGAGGCCCAGTAGTAGTTGAGTTAGGGAGACAGCCAGGAACCTGCTATGTTGCAACCAGGAGAGAGTCAGAGCAGAAACAGGTGGTATTAGAAGAAGGCATTGCACTTGGAGATAGAGGTACACAGAAAGGTGTGGCCCGGAAGACGCTGGGGGGGGGGCTAATGGCCTCCCTCTGAGTGTTAAAGGTCACGAGTCCAGGTAAGCTGATAGTGTTGGTATGACCAGACGGGAAGTTGCTGTGTTGAAGTGATGGTGAGATGATGCTGATATAACCTGGTGGTGATGTGACATGATATTGTTGTGATTAGATGATGATGATGATGATGATAATGGTGGTGATGATAATGATGATAATGGCGGTGATGATAATGGTGATAATGATGATGATGATGATGATGTGAGTAAGCCATGTTTTGCTGATAATTTTACTTACAAGTTAAAGCTGATGCTGATGATTATAAGACCTGATAAGATGACATGGCTCATTGAGTGTAGGAAGTACAGTAATTTAAAAAAGACTTGATCTGTGGTCTCCAGACCGGTCTTGGTCTCAAAGCCAGTTTTTCAGGAACGGTCTCAGTTTCGATCTTGGACGTCTGTGGTTTCGAATTTTTGCCCGGAATATTTCGAGACTTCAATTTTGTTTGCAATTTCCAGGTGTGGTTGAACAAATGTTTAAGGTAGGAGATGTGTCATCTAAGCCACTAATTTGCCATCGGTAGAAATTTCTTGGATTGCAGTCAAATTTCTTAGGCAAGATGACCCATGCAACAGACATGACTCCAATTTAGTCCTGGCAGAACAAGGTCAAGTTCTATAATTACTGAATTTGCCAACGATCATTCTGAATGTGCCTGCCTATAGTGCCCTGTGTACCGTCTATTTAGCTTTGGAGAGATAATGACGAGACTCAGAGATGCTGAACATCAGCATCATGTATGTAATAAGCCTTTCTCATATATTAAATAAACAGAAGTACGTATATCTAATTATTAATATTTGTACCATGAAACAGAAAAAAATTACAAATAATATGGCAGTTGGTAAATATTCCATATTTTAAGATAACAAATCCGGGTCTTCAACCCATCAAAATGTTAAGATAAACCAAGACCCTAATTTTCTATAAAAATAAATTATCCTAAAACTCTGTTTTATGCAGTGTGACGACTCTGCCCCCCCGTCCTCACTCTACCACCATAACCATTACTTGCTCCAACTTGACACCAAGAGAAGAAACTGCTTCACGAAGCTACTCGACCTCAGTGAGCACCGTTTCAGAATCAGCTTCCATTTGACTATGAGACCGAGGTAACTGAGTCAAGTGTGTCTGCTTGCGATTCCATGACAAAAAGGAAAAACTCAGTGGACAAAATCAGCGACCAAAAGGGACAAAATCCCACCTCTTATCCCAAAAGTGACAAAAAACCAGTCTCATATAAGATTAATTAATAAGATTAGTGTAAAGACCTTTCTGCCTGTTATCATATTAATAATAATATATTATATTATATTAAGGTATCGTATACAATTTTATGTGGCAAAAATAAAAAAACACGACAAAATAATAACACCTATGACCTAACCTAACCTAACCTAACCTTGTCAACTTGTGTTCAGATCGCCAATCCTCATCTAAAGTGTAGAGGAGTTCCTACAGGGTGTAGCATGCATTTGTTTCAAGTGATTATTCATAATTATGTTTACATAAATGGAGCAGAATTTTGAGCATGAAATCAATTTATATATTGAATATTGTTTATTGTATCAATTTGACTTTAAATTTTTTATAAAGTTTTTTTTTTTAAATATGAGACTTTTATTTATAAGACTAGGATTTTGTCCACTTTGGGAAAAGAGGCTGATTTTGTCCGCTGATTTTATCCACTCGAATTTGTC
This sequence comes from Homarus americanus, assembly GCF_018991925.1. NCBI lineage: Eukaryota > Metazoa > Arthropoda > Malacostraca > Decapoda > Nephropidae > Homarus > Homarus americanus. Next base: position 3,504,800 of record NW_024751660.1, on the reverse strand, counting down.
CACTGATTTTGTCCTAACCCTGCTTGGCAGCCTGCCAGACTTACGGTGCTCCTCTTCCGGTGTGGACGACGAATTGTAAGACTCCTTCTGGAAGTGTTGGGCTGGTTTGACTTTAGTGGTCTACGGTGTTAATCCCTGTTCCTTGTGGTTGGCCATCGCAACGTAGACTTGCTGGTTACATTACAGACCAACCTGCCACTGCATAGAGGTGATGCGGCCATTATCTCACGTCCAGAAAATGCCCTCAAATTTCACCATGTCATAGTAAGTTCTTTCTGTTTAATATACGGGAAGGTTAGGTAGGTTTGTTTGGTTTGGTTGGTTACGCCCGCTCTTCATGCCCACAAATGTTAAAATGAATTGAATTGAATTAAAACCGTTTATTTAGCCAGAAAAACACAGATACAGAGTGGATAATAATAACAATATTAACATGGCTGAGCCAGTTGAGAACCTGAGCTCTCCTGAAGGTACCAAATATATACTATACATTTATCGCAAGTATTATGGAAACATTTAGTAACATCTTGAATAGTAATAGCATGGTGGTAATAAGAAAATTCGTAATGTGTACCACGGTTTTCACTTCAATATTTATTTATTTTATTTATTTAGTTATGTTTTATTTATATTATAAGTAGATACATAAATTACAGTGGAATTAAAAACATAAGTATAATGGGAAGCAGTACAAATGGGTAAAAAAAGCTAACACAAACTACAATAGTGTCTACTATAATATAACAATGAAAATTCAGCGTTTTCCTCATCCTGGACCTACGCCTCCTCCTCCTATGTCGTCTTCTTCATCCTGATGCTGGACCCACACCTTCCCTCCTGTGTCGTCTTGTTCACCCTGATGCTGGACCCACACCTCCTCCTGTATGGTCTTGTTCACCCTGATGCTGACCTACACCTTCCCCTCCTGTGTGGTCTTGTTCACCCTGATGCTGACCTACACCTCCCTCCTGTGTGGTCTTGTTCACCGTGATGCTGGACCTACACCCTCCCTCCTGTGTCGTCTTGTTCACCCGATGCTGGACCTACACCCTCCCTCCTGTGTCATCTTGTTCACCCTGATGCTGGACCCACACCTTCCCTCCTGTGTGGTCTTGTTCACCCTGATGCTGGACCCACCCTCCCTCCTGTGTGGTCTTGTTCACCGTGATGCTGGACTCACACCTCCTCCTGTGTCGTCTTGTTCAACCCTGATGCTGACCCACACCCTCCCTCCTGTGTCATCTTGTTCACCGTGATGCTGGACCTACACCCTCCTCCTGTGTCATCTTGTTCACCCTGATGCTGGACCTACACCTCCCTCCTGTGTCGTCTTGTTCACTCTGATGTTGACCCACCCTCCCTCCTGTGTCGTCTTGTTCACCGTGATGTTGACCTAAAACCCTCCCTCCTGTGTGGTCGTGTTTACCCTGATGCTGGACCTACACCCTCGCTCCTGTGTGGTCGTGTTTCTTTTAATGCTGACCTACACCCTCCCTCCCTGTGTGGTCGTGTTACCCCTGATGCTGGACCTACACCTCCCTCCTATGTGGTCTTGTTCACCGTGATGCTGGACCTACACCCTCCCTCCTGTGTGGTCGTGTTTTCTTTAATGCTGGACCTACACCCTCCCTCCTGTGTGGTCTTGTTCACCCTGATACTGGACAATGGACATACTGTACACTTTCCCCCCCACCCCTGTTTGGTCTTTTCACCCTGATGCTGGACCTACACCCTCCCTCCTATGTGGTCTTGTTCACCGTGATGCTGACCTACACCTCCCCCTCCTATGTGGTCTTGTTCACTCTGATGCTGACCCACACCTCCATCCTGTGTGATCTTATTCACCCTGATGCTGGACCTACACCCTCCCTCCTGTGTGGTCTTGTTCACCCTGATGCTGGACTTACACCCTTCCTCCTGTGTGGTCTTGTTCACCCTGATGCTGGACCTACACCTCCCCCAACCCCTGTTTGGTCTTTTTTCACCCTGATGCTGGACCTACACCTCCCTTCTGTGTCGACTTGTTCACCCTGAAGCTGGACCTACACCCTCCCTATGTGTGATCTTTGTTCACCTGGATGCTGGACCCACACCCCTCCCTCCTGTGTCGTCTTGTTCATCGTGATGCTGGACCTACACCTCCCTCCTGTGTGGTCTTGTTCACTCTGATGCTGGACCTACACCCCCCTCCCTCCTGTGTGGTCTTGTTCACCTTGATGCTGGACCTACACTTTCCTCCTCTGTCGTCTTGTTCACCTTTGATGTTGACCTACACTTTCCTCCTCTGTCGTCTTGTTCACCGTGATGCTGGACCTACACCCCCCTCCTGTGTGAACTTGTCTGCCCTGATGCTGACCCTACACCTCCCCTTCTGTGTGTGATCTGTTCACTCTGATGCTGACCTACACCTTCCCTCCTGTGTGGTCTTGTTCACTCTGATGCTGGACCTACACCTTCCCTCCTGTGTCGTCTTGTTCACCCTGATGCTGGACCCACACCTTCTCCTGTGTGGTCTTGTTCACTCTTGATGCTGGACCTACACCTCCTTCCTGTGTCGTCTATCTACCCTGATGCTGGACCTACACCCTCCCTCCTGTGTGATCTTGTTTACTCCTGATGCTGGACCTACACCCCTCCCTCCTGTGTGGTCTTGTTCACCCTGATGCTGGACCTACACCTTCCCTCCTGTGTGGTAGTTCCTGTTCACTCTGATGCTGGACCTACACCCTCCTTCCTGTGTCGTCTTGTTCACCCTGATGCTGGACCTACACCCCTCCCTCCTCCTGTTTCGTCTTGTTCACTGTGATGCTGACCCCACACCCTCCTGTCTGTGTGGTCTTGTTCAACCCTATGGTAGACCTACATCCTTCCTCCTGGGTGGTCTTGTTCACCCTGATGCTGACCTACACTGCACTCTCCTACGGTATGTGGTCTTGTTCACCCTGATGCTGAACCACCTACCCCCCCCCCCCCCCTCCCTCCCTCCCTCTCTCCCCTCCCCCCGTCCTGTTTGGTCTTTTTTCACCCTGATGCTGGACCTACACCCTCCCTCCTGTGTGGTCTTGTTCACCCTGATGCTGGACCTACACCCTCCCTCCTGTGTGGTCTTGTTCACCCTGATGCTGGACCTATAGCCCTCCCCGATGTGGGGTCTTTTTCACCCTGATGCTGGACCTACACCCTCCCTCCTGTGTGGTCTTGTTCACCCTCATGCTGGAACTACATCCTCCCTCCTTTGTGGTCTTGTTCACCCTTATGGTAGACCTACATCCTTCCTCCTGGGTGGTCTTGTTCACCCTGATGCTGGACCTACACCCTCCCTCCTGTTTCGTCTTGTTCACCGTGATGCTGGACCTACACCCTCCCGTCTGTGTGGTCTTGTTCACCCTTATGGTAGACCTACATCCTTCCTCCTGGGTGGTCTTGTTCACCCTGATGCTGGACCTACACCCTCCCTCCTGGTATGTGGTCTTGTTCACCCTGATGCTGAACCTACCCCTCCCCCCCCTCCCTCCCTCTCTCCCTCCCCCCGTCCTGTTTGGTCTTTTTCACCCTGAGGCTGGACTTACACCCTACCTCCTGTGTGGTCATGTTCACCCTCATGCTGGACCTACACCCTCCCTCCCTCCTGTGTGGTCATGTTCACCCTGATGCTGGACCTACGCCCTCCCTCCTGTCTGGTCTTGTGGAATTGGAAAAAGTTGTTCTTATTGACAAGATATGTTTAATATATAGGACTAATCTGCAGAAGAGTTTTTTTTTAACTGTTCTTTTGTCTTATTTTCATCGGGGAGTTCCGATAAGGTAATATTTTTTTGTGCAAATTCTTTGTTTTGTAGATAATTGGGCACCTAGGCACGCATTGACTTGTTTTCCCCGGGCTCGCGGCAGTTTCATTTTCAGCATGACGAGTGAAGGTTGTTGAGAAGTCTTCTATGGACGTAATTTACTAATTTAGGGATAAACAAGAGACCCGTCAATTGTTCAAAGATTACGTGCCTTGTTCCTTTAAATACTACTGTCCACACTGAGAGAATCTCTGTGCTTTCAGACCGGAAAGAAATTTCTTCATCATTCCTCAATGAATTGGCTGGACGTTTTTCGCCACAGCAATAAATCACTCCACCGCCCGGGCTGCATAAGCGGCGATGCGGCCGTATCCTCTCCAATCCAGAAAATGCCTGTAATATCGCCATATCGTGTAAGTATTTGGTTTAATAATCCGGGGGCAGAGCCCCCCCCCCCCCCACCCCCTGTGAGATTAGGTTAGGTTCTGCAGGGTTTTTTGCCCAACTTGGACAAAATTGGTTGAAATATGTCCGACTAGGTCCCAGTAGGTCAAAATAGGTCCAAAAAGTATAAAAAAAAAAAGTTACGTGGTGGTTAGGGTAGGTTCTGCAGGGTTTTTGTCCAACTTGGACAAAATTGGTTGGAATATGTCCGACTAGGTCCCAGTACGTCGAAATAGGTACGACTAGGTCCAAGTAGGTCGAAATAGGTCCAAAAACAGAAATTATATGCACCTCCGTTGCTGTACACAACTGTGAACGTCAGTGTCACGGGTCAGGCTAATTTTCCACGGCTATCCCTATGGACGATATAAGGATATGCCACTCATATTCACAAACTCGACACTCACTTACTTGACAAGTCTTACTGACAATAAAGACAGTTGAAGCTTTCAACATCACTCACAATGGATCTTGAATATTCCAACTGTAATCAGACCTATCTAAGTTTCAACAATTGCAACCACAGTTGCCATTTCAAATTGTCGTTACTAAGGAATAACGAAGTCTCGGGTGCACTCTAAGGTTGAGAGAAAATGAAGGATTCGGGCATCCTGAAGCGATGAGAAAACAGACTCCTCAGATGGGGAACTCAAATAAAGAAAGCACAGCTACATGTTTTGTGGACTATTGAGCGTAATATGAATAATCTGATTTTACGTTATCTGATGTGTATTACCGTGGTCATTACAATACGGCCGGCTGAACGACGTTCAAAATTCGGGTTATGAGGCTGTAAGTTTTAGCCGCGAGCTTGGGAGTTGTGCGCCTTTTTGGTGGACGTTGAAAGGTGCCACTCTACTACAAACCATGATGTCATCCTGGGCTTGATCCACGCTAAGTGCTCCATAGTCTTTTTTGCACCACCAATTATTAATGTTTTATACATATAGACCTAAATTAATCGTGAATATATTATGGAGGACAAGGTAGTTTATATAATGATGAATTATTTTTTCGTAATGTAGAACAGCTTGTTCTCGCAACTTGTCTGTTGCTTCCTCAAAACTGCATCAACTGATGGCTACTAGGCTCCGCCCACTACCGTAGATATTTTTGATAACTGCGTTCGTATTGAGATGGTCATATACATTTTTATAACCAACAAGAGGCGATTTGTGCATACATTGCAGGCAGCTGTGTAGGGACAAGTTGCTCGCTGACAAGCTTCGTCTCCTCGGGCCAGCAGAATGCTGCTAGGCAGGGCCGGATTCAGGAGTGGGCAAAGTGGGCAGCTGCCCAGGGGCCTCCACAATCTGGGGGCCTCCACATGTGCGGTAGTAGCTATATCAGGGCTGGTCGACTTGAAACCACATGAATGACTCCAGTCATGTCTCACTTTTGTGTGTGTGTGTGTATGTGTTGGGAATTTGTACACTATCAATAAATATACAGTTAATTAAAAATTTCTCAATGTTCTAATTTCCTCAATATAACTGCATATGGCTTCAAAATTCTCCAAAGAAGTGTTCAAATTTAAAAATTTTCCCGGGGGACTTACAGCGCCCCCCGGAACTCCCAGATGTTTAGGCTCGCTTCACTCGCCACCCCACCCTCTTGGGTAGTTATAATGAGGGGGGCCTCCACAAAGAGGCTGCCCATGGGCCTCCACAGGTCTAAATCCGGCACTGCTGCAAGGCAAGGCTAGGGTAATTTTGCATTGCGTTTTGTTTAGGTTTGAATAACCTACAACATATTTAGCTTTTGCCTGTTACCGTCTATAATTAATTGCTAGAATTAATACTGTTTTAGAAGAGTGGCTCGCGGTAAGGAAAGTCTGAAATGTAGGTAGTCTGTTTCAGACGTGAAAGGAAACTGTTGTCTCCAGCAGCAAAGAAACGAAAAATTGTAGAAGAAATCGCAAATTTAACCCTGTTTGGGAAGAAGAATCCTTTGTTATTGCAAAACAATCGATGCTGTATTTGCTTACCTTTGTGAAAAACTACTGTACCGTTCAAACCTCACCAACATTCACACCACAGAACTTGTGAAGGCTGGCTGCGGTTACCAAATTTAAAATTTTTGTTGCTGAAATTGCAAATCCTATCCAGGCTCAACCCTCGCATTAGTCTTTATTGTTCTGTGTATCTGTATTTGGAATGTGAATCCTTATTTTGCATTGCAAAACGCCAGCTTTATGCTACCTTATAGTAAGCGCCGATACATTTTTACTCTAAATATCTATTTTTTTTTCTGCACTACAATATATCTTAGTCATTTTGTTTGTATTTCAAATGTGAATGCCTTTATATCGGGGTTTGTAAGAATTATTCTTAAAGTAAAATCTAGTCCTGCATTTCTGCTTGCTCATTCAATCCTGTGGAATGCGTTGTTGACTTTTGTTTGAGAACATTTGGGATCGAAAAAAGTGAGTTGTGGACACCTGCACACAGCCACGCTTGCACCACTAACGCCATCTTTTGATTTCGCTGCCAACTATATAAGCTATACTCTTCGCCACTGATCGGCTTGTTAGCCCGCTTACGCGGTTATTGCCTAGCTTTTAAGTGGCCCACAACTTTTGGCTTTCAATATAATAATCATTTAGTATAGAGAATTTATAAATGTGGGTAGAGGTTTTTGATTTTGGCAAACCTGGGGCAGAAATTCAAGACG
>NW_024751660.1:3492510-3497795 GCF_018991925.1 Homarus americanus | reverse complement strand
GGGGAAATATTACCTTAATTTTCCAAAGTAGATTATCATAGAAAACGGGAAATTTGCATCATAGAAAATGGGAAATATCTACTTTCCGCGAAAGTTGGTTATCTACTTTCCCGAAAAGTAGATTATCTACTTTTCGGGAAAGTAGATTATCGACTTTTTGGAGAAGTAGATTATCGATTTTTGGGGGAAATATTACCTTAATTTTCCGAAGTAGATTATCATAGAAAACGGGAGATTTGCCATCATAGAAAATGGGAAATATCTACTTTCACTGGAAAGTTGGTTATCTCCCCAAAAGTAGATTATCTACTTTTCAGTAAAGTAGATTATCGACTTTTCGGGGAAGTAGATTTTCGACTTTTGGGGGAAATATTACCTAATTTTGCAAAGTAGATTATCATAGAAAACGGGAAATTTGCATCATAGAAAATGGGAAATATCTACTTTCCGGGAAAGTTGGTTATCTACTTTCCCGAAAAGTCGATTATCTACTTTTCGAGAAAGTAGATTATCGACTTTTTGGGGAAGTAGATTTTCGACTTTTTGGGGAAATATTACCTAATTTTCCGAAGTAGATTATCATAGAAAACGGGAAATTTGCTTCATAGAAAATGGGAAATATCTACTTTCCGGGAAAGTTGGTTATCTACTTTCCCGAAAAGTAGATTATCTACTTTTCGCGAAAGTAGATTATCGACTTTTTGGGGAAGTAGATTAACTATCGATTTTTGCGGGAAATATTATGTAATTTTCCAAGTAGATTATCATAGAAACGAAATTTGCATCATAGAAAATGGAAATATCTACTTTCCGCGAAAGTTGATTATCTACTTTCCCGAAAAGTAGATTTATCGATTTTAGAAAATATTGCCTTAATTTTCCGAAGTAGATTATCATAGAAAACAGAGAATTTGCATCATAGAAAATGGGAAATATCTACTTTCTCGCGAAGTTGGTTATCTACTTTCGAAAAAGTAGATTATCATTTTGGGAAAATATTGCCTTAATTTTCCCAGTGAATTATCATAGAAAACAGAGGAAATTTGCATCATAGAAAATGGGAAATATCTACTTTCCGCGAAAGTTGGTAATCTACTTTCCCGAAAAGTAGATTATCTACTCTTCGGGAAAGTAGATTATCGACTTTTCGGGGAAGTAGATTATCGATTTTTGGGGAAATATTACCTTAATTTTCCAAAGTAGATTATCATAGAAAACGGGAAATTTGCATCATAGAAAATGGGAAATATCTACTTTCCGCGAAAGTTGGTTATCTACTTTCCCGAAAAGTTGATTATCTACTTTTCGGGAAAGTAGATTATCGACTTTTCGGGGAAGTAGATTATCGATTTTGGGGAAAATATTACCTTAATTTTCCGAAGTAGATTATCATAGAAAACGGGAAATTTGCATCATAGAAAATGGGAAATATCTACTTTCCGCGAAAGTTGGTTATCTACTTTCCCGAAAAGTAGATTATCTACTTTTCGGGAAAGTAGATTATCGACTTTTCGAAGAAGTAGATTATCGATTTTTGGGGGAAATATTACCTTAATTTTCCGAAGTAGATTATCATAGAAAACGGGAAATTTGCATCATAGAAAATGGGAAATATCTACTTTCCGCGAGGATTGGTTATCTACTTTCCCGAAAGTAGATAATCTACTTCGGAAAGTGAATTATCGACTTTTCGAGAGACGTAGATGTGGAATTACGAGGAAATATTACCTAATTTTCCGAAAGTAGATTATCATAGAAACAGGATATAACTTTCCCGGAAGTAGATATTTCCCATTTTCTGTGATACAAATTTCCCGTTTTCTATGATAATCTACTTCGCAAAATTAGGTAATATTTCCCAAAAAATCGATAATATTCTTCCCGAAAAGTCGATAATCTACTTTCCCAAAAAGTAGATAATCTACTTTTCGGGAAAGTAGATAACCAACTTTCCCAGAAAGAAGATATTTCCCATTTTCTATGATACAAATTTCCCGTTTTCTATTATAAGTAGATAACCAACTTTCCCAGAAAGTAGATATTTCCCATTTTCTGTTATACAAATTTCCCGTTTTCTATGATAATCTACTTCGGAAAATCAGGTAATATTTCCCCAAAAATCGATAATCTTCTTCCCCGAAAAGTCGATAATCTACTTTCCCGAAAAGTAGATAATCTACTTTACGGGAAAGTAGATAACCAACTTTCGCGGAAAGTAGATATTTCCCATTTTCTGTTATACAAATTTCCCGTTTTCTATGATAATCTACTTCCGAAAATTAGGTAATATTTCCCCAAAAATCGATAATCTGCTTCCCCGAAAAGTCGATAATCTACTTTCCCGAAAAGTAGATAATCTACTTTTCCGGAAAGTAGATAACCAACTTTCGCGGAAAGTAATTTCCCATTTTCTATGATACAAATTTCCGGTTTTCTATGATAAGTAGATAACCAACTTTCCCAGAAAGTAGATATTTCCCATTTTCTGTTATACAAATTTCCCGTTTTTTATGATAATCTACTTCGGAAAATTAGGTAATATTTCCCAAAAAGTCGATAATCCACTTTCCCAAAAAGTAGATAATCTATTTTTCGGGAAAGTAGAAAACCAACTTTCCCGTTAAGTATATATTTCCCATTTTCTATATAAATTTTTCGTTTTCTATGATATATATATATATATATATATATATATATATATATATATATATATATATATATATATATATATATATATATATATATATATTGAAAGTGGTATAGAAATAAAACAGTGGGTTTATCTTATTGTAGCAAGGTTATATTCACACAAATAAAATAGCCTATGGCGTTGTACAGTACAGTAAGTTATCACACTAACTTGGGATTCAATAACAAAGATTATTTACCATTGTTCGAGCTATGGTTACATGTTTTTACTTATGTTTAAAGAGTTTTCTTTGCTGAAGGCATCAAAGCAAATTACATCGGTAAGTGACTATAGATGACTGAAGAAAAACAATACAATACCATTATGTTCATTAACCATTAAAATAGATATACAGAAAAATCATCTTTTTATCCAATTTCCTTTCCATTTGTTCACGTTGGACTTCACAAAGTCCATTCCAGTTGATAGAGGAGGAGGGCAAAGATAAGAAAAAAAAGGGGAGTCCCTGAACCTGGCTGATGCCAGGTCAGAGGGCCAGGGTTCTCCCCCAAGAGGATCCTGACTCCTGGAACCACTGGACAAACAAGCATGCTGGTCCAAAAGTCATTTACCTCTTGGAAGAAGCCTCCTCACGTGTGGAAGCCTGGTTGCAACAAAAGCAATCCAGGCTGACCTATTGCACCTAAATGGTTAATTCAAGTCAAGCTTACCAGTTCTCCTTGCCGCGACAACCGTCTACAGTGACTGTCAGTGACGCGAAACTATGTGTGGTTACCCAAGAGTACTTTTTGTTGTTATTCCCCGTGAAAGAAGTTCTTGAGATGAAGCCTGGTTGCAACAAAAGCAATCCAGGCAGGCAGTAAATGTATCACTTGAAGAATTACGGCTCTGTTACGTCATACCCACATTAGAGTAATCACATGTGTTCCCAAGTTGAAAACTCCCTCTTTTAAAAGATTACAGGCTTCCACACGTGATATTTCCACGGGAATAACAAACCTAGGTTAACACACTTAGTCTCGTGTCGATCACGGTCACTGTAGACGGGTGTCGTGCAGGAGAACTCTTAGCGTGAATTGATTAACCATTTACTGTAGGTTTGATAGGCCAGCCTGGATTGCTTTTGTTGCAACCAGGCATCCACACGTGATATTTCCACGGGGATAACAACCTAGGTTAACACACTTAATCTCGTGTCGATGACGGTCCACAGGATGGAGTGGTGGTGGAGGACACTGTGTGGTGTGGTGGGGACGACGTCTTAACTAACCCATGACCGTCAGGATACTACTTAAAATCAGGTTTTTGGGTGTGAAGCGATGAACAGTACAACACTGTCTCACTGTCCCCCCCCCTAAAGGCTGGCTAACATAAACTAATGGAAAATATATGTCCCAGTTATGCCTTGCCGGGTGCCTTATCTCTAATAAAACAAACTTTGGAATTGGTTGCTTCTATATACTTTCACTTGAAGCTGTCTATATTTCAGTTTATTCTTTCAATGTATTTTAAATTGTTGTAATAATGCCGAGGAGGATGGGGTTTCAAAGCTTACATCTCACCTTTAACACCCCCTGTGCAGTCATAACTTTGTATGACCATACGGCATCAAACATGGCCGCGCCCATGGGCCAATTTTGTTTTGAATGTTGAGTCACAACAAATAGTTATTAAACATTGTACTTATGCACAATTAATTTTAAATGATGTACTTTTAGAAGAGATCTTGGGTACTGTTTACTTGTATTTCCCCCAGAAAGTTCCTGTGAGTGTAGCCTGTCCTACTGAGCCGCCAAGCTGCACTGTGGGTCAGGGACGGTATGGTCTACCCCGAGAATGGTCTTTGTCCTCAAGCCTTTGGACAATGTTGGAAGCAACACTTCAAGACACATAAACTATTCTAAGGAAACCCATCCGCGCCCGTGTTGTAAAGGTGCAGAAGATAAAGCCTGCATCTGAAATTGAGAACCTCGCCTATGTAAAGGAAGTACTGAGGGAAACTGTACCTGTTTGGTGACCCGTAAACTTTATTGACAGTGTAAACCATCCCACACTGACTTCTTCTGTAGAAGTGTAGTGACAGCTGTGATGACCACGTTGATTCTCTTGATTATTGGGATGTACTTAAGGCGGCGATTTTGAAAGTTAGCCGTACAGTCAGTACTGTAGTAGAAGGTACAAAGTCTCCTACTACCTACCCTGCTCTGATACATGTAGCAGTTTAATTCCAGTCTCGAGGAACTTGGTAATCCAGTGATAATGTTGTCTTATTATCATTACTTTATTATTGTTTTTTCTTATGTGCATTTCTATTTTTTCTAACGTGTATTTTATTTCATGTATGGTCTGTATTTTTACTTACTATTGTATATTTTGATTTACTTAACATAATTTCCTTGTTTGCATTCCATGTTTTGTAGTAACCTGACTCATCCCAGCACCTCTCCCTCCACCCCAACCCTTCTCCTTCCACCCCCTCTTCCTCTCATTCCACCCCCTCTCCCTCTCATTCCACCACTTCTCCCTCTCCCTCTCATTCCACCACTTCTCCCTCTCCTTCCACTCTCCCTCTCATTCCACCACTTCTCCCTCTCCATCCACTCTCCTCCCACCCCTCCCCCTCTCATAACACACT
>NW_024751660.1:3350948-3492410 GCF_018991925.1 Homarus americanus | reverse complement strand
CCGGAAGCAGAGTCCACTGCCAAAAATTGCATTTTTTGCGGGGTCGCCAAAAATGACAAAAATTCATGTCCGGACCTTACAAAAAATGCTTTTTTGGCCGGTTCGCCAGAAGTGCCGGAACGACAGGTCCGGACCTTGCGAAAATTTCATTTTTGCGGGGTCGACAAAAATGACAAAAATTCATGTCCGAACCTTACGAAAAATGCTTTTTTGGCCGGTTCGCCAAAAGTGCCGGAACGACAGGTCCGGACCTTACGAAAATTTCATTTTTTGCGTGTTTGCCAAAAATGACAAAAATTCATGTCCGGACCTTACGAAAAATGCTTTTTTGGCGCCATCTTTCTTGTCCAGTTCCCGCTGTGTTTAACAGAATATGCAACTGCAAATGGAAACTGGAGGTGTACGTTTTTCAAGGCAATTGAACGCAAACGCATACCGCAAATGTATATATGGACTCCTAGCTTTGGTCCTTGACTGTTCTCAATGTTCCAATTAATTGATGAGAAAACTGAGCTCTCGTTAAGTTCATCAGTCCAACACCGGCCTCTCCATGAATTTGTCCTTGAATACCTTACAGTCAAGTTACTACAAAGTATAGCAAACAAACATTGAAATTATAATACTAATCAGTAAATCAGAATGCACAACAGTAAGTGGAAATACATATGTACATGAAATAAAATACAAATTACTGTACAAGAGTACATGAAATAGAACTGCGCATCAGAAATAAAAATACAATAAAGTAATGATAATCAAGAAGACAACATTGTCATTGGATGTCTGCTACCAAGATATTGGAAGCATAATGTGCTGTCTAATGGTAGACCCTGCTGCCATATGGCAGCATGAAAATTGTGACCAAATCCCAGGTTGCTCATCTGACTTTCTGCCTCATTTACACACAATTGCAGGGTCTGAATTGTTTTTCTTACTATTGACAACACAGCATACATACAGTATATTGTTTCTCACTCTTGATCTTTTTCATTTTTGTATTTATTTATGGCTCTTTATAATTACTATCATTATTATTATTATTATAATTATAATTTATATTAGATTTTATTAATTTTATTGTTATTATTTTATTATATTTTCGCTCCCCAGGCCTTGATGTGGGTCATAAAATGACCTGTGCCCGGGTGGGCTAATGCCCGGAAAAAAACAACTCTGGTAATGCTTCCTCTCTTTGGATGGCAATGTTCCTTGAGACTGGAATTAAACTGTTACATGTATCAGAGCAGGGTAGGTACAGTAGTAGGAGACTTTGTACCTTCTACTATAGTACTGACTATACAATATGGCTGACTTACATAATCGTTGTCTAAAGTATATCCTAATAATAATCAAGAGAATGAACATGGTAATCACAGCTTACACTACACTATCAGAGAAAAAGAAGTCACTGTGGGATGGTATACACTGTCAATAAATTTCATGGGCAACCAAACAGGTATAGTTTCCATCAGTACTTCCTTTACATAGGTGAGATTCTCAATTTCAGATGTAGGCTTTATCTTCTGCACCTTTACAATATGGGAACTGATGGGTTTCCTTAGAATAGTTGATGTGTTATGGAGTGTTACTTCCCACATTGTCCTTAGGCATATCGTCCCTGACCTACAGCGAGGCTTGGTGGCTCAGTAGGGCAGGCTACACTCACAGGAACTTCCTGCAGGAAATACAAGTAAACAGTACCAAAGATCTCTTCTAAAAGTGCATCAGTTACCATTAATTGTGCATAAGTACAATGGTTAATATTTGTCTCATATGTGATCAGATCCATTTCACAAGTAGAATATGAACTAACAACATTAATCCTTGTGGGAATAAAAAGAGGAGATACTGTACCCGTCTCAGTCAAACATGTGGAGAATGCTGCCGGAGGTGGAGTTGCCATAAGCGACTTGTCGTGAGACAAGAGGAATGAACTAGAAACATTTTGAATGATCACAGTGTGATCTTTTCCCCTGACCTCGGCATAGGAAGGAGTTGCGGGTAGGACTGGCCATTGCCAAGTTCCCCATTTTTTTTATTAATCATTACAGTACTGATACATTATAAAAATAAGTGCTATCATGCTTTTATTTTTATTTTTTGCCCTCCAGGCCCCATTGTGGGTAATGACCTTTGCCCAGGGGGGCTATTCCCTATATACAGGTTGGACCTCGCTAATCTGGGAAGCTTGGGACCAGACCAGTTCCAAATTAGCGAAAATTCCTAACCACTGAAGCCGAGGTTAAAAATGGCAAAATAATGCATAAAATGTACTATTGCTGTCTAATTTCTTCAGTATAGACATCTCTAAAATAAATAATGTCACATGCTTACATTTTGCCGCATTACAACCACTTCCGCTACTTGTTGGTCTCTTAGGAGGCATATTCATGGGTAAATTATAAGTATTTAAAGGTAAAATAGTGGCAACAAGTGAGCAGTGACACCGCCCAGAACCATCGAAGCTGCCAGGCTATTGGGACCCAGATTAGCGGGATCCATCCTGTATAAAAAGATAAAAAAATTGTACTTTACTTTTAGTATGAGGACAGCGGGCAGTTCCAACACAGTCTACTCACCCGTATTGGACTTCTCCATGACTTGTTACTGGCAAACCCCCCGTGACCGACTAGACATTTAGAAATGGTGAGGTGCGAGGCTGCTAGCAAAAAAGTGTATAAACTTTTATTCACAACATCTGCTCTGATTGTGCTAAGAGAAATAAATTTCATACCATTGATGACATTATTTTTACTTTTGAGATACTGTATAAAATACAGTACCCGGTATACTCTATTGTACTGTATATGAAGGGTACAGGTACTACTAAGCACAGATTATTACAGTAACGCATCTTTACTAATTAATAAATAACAAATAAACAATATTATTTCACAAATGAAAAATGAGAGGCAGGAGTTAGTGAAAGGCGCAGAGGTGGGGTGGGGGGAGTGGTGTCTGTACAGTCAGTTTCTCCCTCCATGGGTCTATCCCCCCCCTCCCCTCATATCACCACACTTTTCTTCTAAGCACATGCCAGATGAACATTAATTAATTTACAAGCTCACATATACTACAATGCAGGGTTTTAAATGGGATGTCATATATTATGAGTGCAATGGGTAATTAAATATGAGCTAAAATATATGTTATCACAATGAGTACATACTATAAATAATAACAATTACATATCTGACAGCTCAAGTGGCAGCACCCATGACTCAGGTGTGAGGCCCACACCTCTTGACTTCTGATGGGTGATGAAATACCTCACCGAATGCAACACACTGGGAACTATGCGGTCCCAAGCATAGTGGGTCACACGGAATGATGCAGTAACTTAGGAAAAACCCAATACGTAGTCTGAGAAGGAGAAGTCAGCCGAGATCAACGCACATGACAGTAGTTTGTAAACAATAGACGGAAGGACCTACGAACATCGTAAGTGCTTAAAAGTTTATAAACTCCTGTGGTGGTGATTCACTTAAGACTTACGAAGCCCACAACTCGATTTAAAATGGCTGTCTTTCCTTCATTACTTACGGTAACTTTGAGATCTCGTAAGCTATTGCAAGGCGGAAATAGGGTCATTTTCTCTACATTACAACCCATACCAAAACACACAGCAACTACACATACTTTAAGCATCATTAGAGAAGATGGAATTATGTTTGAGCAATACTTGATGCTTGAAGTAAGTCTAGCAGCTGTGTGTTTGGGTAAAATTGCATAACAGTAGCAACACATTTTTTCTTACAAAAAATATTTTCTTCATAGTTTTTTGGTTTAATACAATAAGTAGTGATGCTCTTTTTTGCCAGAAAATTAGTGAAATGTATCTTACCCTAACGTAACCTTACCAAATCAAATTTTACCTTACCTAACATTTACCTAACCTAACCTTTACCTACCTTAACCTTAACATGCCTTACCTACCCTAACCTAAATTTACCTTACCTTACCTAATTCACAGAGATAATCAAAGGTTAAAATACATAATAGTGGTATCCTAAGTTAAGTTTATATATCATCAACAGATTTATAGACAAGTTGGAGAAATGATTATAAAATAGTTTATCTCTGCAAATGTGTTGTTTTTTTAAAGTAATTGAAAAATTTCTAGAGAACTTCATTTGTTTGTCATGTGGGTTGCGGCTTTCTTAGGTTAAGTTAGGTTAGATTAGGTAAGGTAACGTTAGGTTAGATTAGGTAAGGTAACGTTAGGTTAGGTTAAATAAGGTAAGCGAAAAAAATCACTACTGAACGTAATCAGTCAAAAAAACCTAAGAACATAATTCTTTTTCTCAGAAAAAAAATGCTATACCACTGTTAATTTTTATCCCCTTTTTGATGAACTTAGATTGGGTTAGGTATTTTTAAATATGAGTCATGGGTACTTCTTGAATACTTGGCAGAATAACTTGTTATAACCAGGTCGTAAGTCGAAAAGGCGAAAATAATACATAGAAATTCTAAAATGGGTCTCTTTTTCTTCTCAGCACACGAGAACTTTTACTTTTACGCTTGCCAGCCATTTTAAAGGGAATTACAAACGAAAATTTTGCCAGTACACAGCGCTATCACAAACGTCGGGACTCGAAAATACGTAATGGGAAAAATATTTTATACGACCATGGCCGTCATATGTCCGGGTGGTCGTAAGTCGAATATGTCATAAGTCGAGGATAGACTGTACAGGGGTATATGCAAAAAGAAGGCGAAATCTAGGCAAAAATGTTCACTTGACCTCGTATTTGGCTTTCGTTACTGAAGGATATCTAAGGCTATACCACATTAATTAGGTCTATCTGCAAGTTTACTAAGTAATAAAAAATATTTTTACCACAAATGTGGACAATATTTTGGTACAAATTACTTGAAAAGTTGTATAAGACAAAAGATGTGTCTCGTCCATTCCGTGACAAATATAAACACTCTCAAGCCCCTTCTCTTAAAAAAAAAAAAATTAACTAAAAAGACAAACTGTAATATCATATTTTAGTATGATGATGTACAAAACATTTTCTTCGTTATTCTATGATAAAACAAGTCTAACAAGCTTTATTACAAATTTTATTATTTTTTGTCATGCAATCAGGAAATAGCATACTTACTACATCAGGGTTGAGCGTGCTACAGCAGCTAAGGAGATCCTGTAAGTTTCGGCCTCGAATACGGACTCGCTTACGGAGTCCACTGACATATATTTGTTTTGGATATACCGATCAGGGACGGTAACTCCAGTTACGGGGTAAACAAACAGATACAGTCCCATAGATGCTTTTGAGTATGTGGCCCTTGGTGTCTTTTAAGGGTGGAAATCTACAACATTTGGAAGGATAAGTATACCAAGGCTATAGCATTGGTGTACTTAGCCTTTCAAACATTGAAACCAAGGCTATAGCTATGATGTCTCTCAAAGAATAAGGTTTATTTTGTAATCACATGAAATAACAAAGGTATAAAGCATTGTATAAACATACAGTACTGTATAAACATTTTCATTAAGAGCAAAACAATTCTGTGTTCTACGAGTGCTTGTGTATCAATTACTTTATCTTGATTACTCACATGAAACAGTTTGTAGATAATTTATGTAAAATGCTAATGCAACAAATCCCACCTTTTTATCTCAAATAACAAGCATTCTATGACTCATTACGTACAATTATCTCCCGTGTGGTGCAGTCAATTGCTGTGAGGTGAGTAACAGACCAAACCCCGAGCACCTCGCAGGAAAGTGCCTGCCCAAACCCAAGAGAATTAAGTGGTAGAGGAACTTGGTTTTAACAGCAAACTAAAAATTTTTTATAAATACCTGTACATAAAATCTAAGTACGTACAGTATTGACTGATTTATGATATGGTTGCATTCCAAGAAACCCTATTATAAATCATTTAACATATGTTTCAATGGGATACGTTCCTGGCCTGTCCGACAGACATATATCATAGAAAAAGCTATCCTACACTAATTAGATACAAGAAATTCAACAACACTCATCACATTTATAATAACAAGCCTGCTGCTTAGCAATGTCTAACTTCATCTCCAAAGACACAGTCTTCTTTGAAGCCTTGGCTTTCCCAGAGGTGGGAGACTCAACAGGACGCTTGCTAGCCATTTACAGAGTTATTAATCACTACACAATAACCAAAATAGAGCAAAATCTGAACATTTGTTTTCCACTCATCAATAATGGCACATATCACAGCGATTACAAGGTTATGCAAAGATAAATGACAATAGTGTTTGTTACACGAGCGAGGGCAGGTGCGACTACGTTGGAACAAAGCGCGTAAATGAGATGCACAGGTGGTGCACGAGTAGGTGAACTACACGTAGCGTCCATCTTGGATTTGACAAGTGAAGGGAGAGATGCACTTCCCCTGTGTTTACATTCCGTGTCAGCAAGTTTAGCCTCCAAAAAGCTATTATTAACATGAAATTTGCCTTATGTAAATTGCAAAAGGGTATTAAAATCTATCTAGCATTAATGAAGATTTTCGTAAATCAGATATTCTTTAAAAGATATAGGATTTTTTTTTTTTACTCTATAGACAGGAGTATAGTTAGAGCCTATCTACCTAGTCAATACCTCATACTACTGCCAAGGAGTCATTTAATGGTATTTGCTTTTAAGTCAACTCACCCTTTTGCTTTTATAGCAAATGACTAACCACAAACCCAGATTATGGTATGATGGGGTATCTGACTAGTCTAGCTATAGGCTCAGCCATAAATAAAATTTTCAGATAAATACCCAACTTCTAGCTAGACACCCTTGATTAGGTGACACTAATTAATGACAGCCTGCAGGAATAGTGGAAAAAAGGAGGTAATACAGATGTTCACTGCCTAAGCAAACATGAACCAGAGGTGAGTTAACCCAGCTACTGCACAAAGGATGGGTGTGTACAGAAGGAATGCTGACCCATGAAAATTAATACAGAACAGGTAGAGATCATACATGTAAGCCTAAACTTTTTGTAAAAGGAACAGAAGGCAGAAATGACTCTATGGAGGTAGCTTACTTCTGTAGTTCCAAAACCAGGAAACTGTGGTTCCATATGGCTTATCATACACCTGAGGATTCTAGTACCTTTGTGAGATAATATAAGGAAAAGAGTTCCTTATCCCCCCCCCCCCTGCCCTTATCTTGACATGCAGGGAATACAGAGTATAAAAATCTTTAAATCTTCAAGTATTTATGGAGAAGGCTAAACTTATTACAAAATGGTTTCATAAGCAGATCAAAGCTTATTTCAGAAGTAATATAACATGAAGTTGAATGCAGACTACACTACTAACTGTTACATACATTCACAGATGAAGAAATTATAAAGTGTGGGTAGAAGTAAGAAAAAAAGGCAAGTGAGAGTTTAATGACAAAAGAAATATATAGTAACTGTGTTTTGGGAACCTAACTGAAACCCCACAATCACAGCCACATCATCACACACTTATCAGCAAGACTTACTGTATATTATTTACTGTAGAATTTTGCACACTACATCTGTTAAGCTCTTGCAAGTTCCTTAAGATATGACACAAAAATGTCTGTGGCAAATGAAATGACTAGTATATGGGGGAAAGAAAATTAAAATGATTACACGGTAATTACTGAACACAGAATGGTAAGCAGTGCAGAGAAGAAAACATTATGGAAATGGTAACAACAGTCACTACCGTACAAGTGAGTACTGAAGTACACTACAGTACTGTACTATAAAATGAGTTGAGACTACTGCTCTAAGTCTTTTTGGTGTATCACAGTAATTTAATTATACAGCACTAGATTTGTTACCAAACAAACATTAGTTTAAATTATTATATCAAAAGATTATTTCACCTTCACATGTAAGCCTGAGTTTACCTTTCACAAAATACATTAAATGGAAATGATATTCAAAATGTCCAACATTACATCCTAATATCTAAAATACCTACTTCAACAGCTACCATTAAAACCACCTATATTTCATCACTAAATACAATAACATATTATGACTTCCCTCTCTTTAATAACTGTACCAGATCCAAATAATTTGTCAACATTTTTCATACAATTATTGCACAGAGACAAATTTAAATCAGTGAAAGTAAGAGATAAATCTACAGGAGTGTTTAAAGGTAGATCGCTGATTGCAGAAACAGAAAGGTTACTTCTGATTTGGGTTAAAAGAAAAACATATGAAAGGCAATTCCATTTCTACTGAATTCATTTGTGAAAGAGCCAAGGAAATTTATGAACATTTGAAGGAAGATCAACCTAGTTCTTCTGAAGCTGTGTTTGAAGACTTTAAGGCCAGCAAGGGCTGGTTCGATAAGTTCAAGAGAAGAACTGGCATTTATAATGTTGTTAGGTTTGGTGAAGCTGCAAGTGCAGATAAAGAAGCAAATTATATTGTTCTAACTTTAGATTGATATTATATATCAGATAAAAACTGTAAGCCTATAACCACCCAACCCTGGCTGGGAAGATGGGAGGGGAGGAAGGGGAGGGAGGTGACAGTGACACGTTTGATAGTTAGGGCCGAAGGTCTAGTGAAGGTATTTATTTGTTTATTTATGTCCTTTAGATTGAGTTTTTGTTTTTTGCTTATAAAATGTCACAGAAGTGACTGGGGAGAATATAATTTACATTGATGGAATTCTTATAAGATAGTGATTAATTTGAATACAATTATGCTATAGTTGCATTAGACATACAAATTTTAGTTCTTATTACAAATGGCTAAAAAAAAAAACTATTTTGTGCAAAATATGACGTGTATATTCGAATTATTCGCTGTCTTGCAAGGATTCTAGCAATGCAAATTATATTCTCCTTACTTTAGTCTGTGATATTATATAAGACAAAAACTTAAAGCCTACTGTATAACCACCAAACCCTGGCTGGGATGGGGGGGAGGGAAGGACGGAGGAGGAGGGAGGTGACAGTGACAGTGACATGTTTGACAGTTGGTGCTGAAGGTCTAGTAAAGTATTTATTTGTTTATTTATGTCCTTTAGATTGAGTTCCTGTTTTTTTTATAAATTGTCACAGAAGTGACCGGGTGAGAATATAATTTATATTGCTGGAATTCTTATAAGATAGTGATTAATTTGAATATAATCATGCTATAGCTTGCACTAAACAAAACTTTTAGTAATCATTTAGTACATTATTTTGAGTACATGCACAGTACAGCTTTGCCCTTAGGACAGTGTAGCGTGCCCAGAGAAACATTAGGCGCGAATTTTAAAATATGATGTGCCAGATTGACTCGTGTAAAAAAATAGGAATGATTCGCTTTAAATAAAAACATTGTCCTTAATTGTGGGTGTCGATTTAAATCAATAATCTCAAATTGAATCCCTTTAAATCGACGTTCTACTGTAATAGATCCAGTTCGTGAGATTTTCAGTTAACGAGTGACTCTGTGGAACAAATTGTGCTCGTTAATGGAGGGACCACTGTATAGGCTTTATTTTTACATCACTTGGTGGCAACTCTTCTGTTAAGTCAACAAAGCCTTGGGAAATACTAACAAAATAATGTCATGAAAATCAGCCAATGATTTCCCGCATCCATTTTCCACACTGTCTTTCTTTGGTTTCCCCACCTCAGAAACTCATACTTGACAGGTAATTAGCATTGAAAAAGAGTCATTAAAATTTTCCAAGTGTCATTACAACCACTAATTACCCAGCAATCAAATTATGGACCATAGATTCGGAATCAGCATGCTCAGGAGTACCTATAGAACCCTCGAAGATCCAGACTAAAAGGCGGGACCACCTTTCCATAAAAGCGTATTGTCCGGATTTTCCTTCGAATAATAAATGATATAAGAAACACCCAAAATACATTACTAATGTAGTGATAAACAAATTACAGTATATAAACCATGCATTTACCTATGATAACATAATAAGAAACATTGTATCATTATTAGTGAATGAAATAATATTCCCACAAATAACAATTGTCAACTCTGTTTATGTTTCCCACGTCCTCGAGCACCTGTGTCCAAGCAGCTGACGGGTCAAGCAGTGCCCACGGCCCTAAAATTTTCTTTGCTCTGGTTTGGGAAAATTTCTTAGGGAAACTTCTATGAGACGTCTTAGCCCAGGACCCCCAATTTTTTTTTTTTTTTTGGATCTTCCAAAATCCGGATTTCCTGGGTCCGGATCTTCGAGGGTTTACTTTACTTTTACTTTTATCCTCTTCGCCACTGATCGGCTTGTTAGCCGCTTGGGCGATCGGTCACGTCTCTTTTCCTTTATATTCTTCACCAAAAGGTCGGCTCGCTAGCCGCCCGGGCGATCGGTCACGTCTCTGTCACGCACTGTTGGCAAATACTGGGCATGCACCGGCTCCTGAATGTACCTGAACCCGCTCCAGTGTTGGTCAAGTCTTCTCTTGAAAGAGCTCACACTCGGTGCCGTCACAACACTCTCTGGTAGATTGTTCCAAGAGTTTACAACCCTCACTCCGAAAAAGTTTGCCCTCACGGTTTTGGACTTGCGGCTTCTTCAATCTTGAGCTGTGACCCCTTGTGGGGCGAGCGTCCGCCAGCTCCAAGTAAGGACACTCAACTGAGTAGTGCCCCCTGAGATGCTTATAAACCTCAACTAGGTCCCCCCTTGCCCGTCTGTAGTATAAGCTAGGCAAGTTCAGGCGCTCCAATCTCTCAGGGTAGCTGAGATGCCGAAGTGCAGGCACCAGTTTGGTGGCCCTCCTTTGAACATTTTCAACCAACTGACAGTCCCTAGCATATCTCGGGGACCAAATGGGGTGACAGTACTCCAGGGTAGGTCTCAATCACTTAATTTCCAGCACTCACAAACAAATTTAACTATTATTTTTCCAGAAGGGTAACTGTTACTGAACTCAGCCTAAGGGCAATGTTTACACTAGTGATACCGACACCTTTCAAAACATTAAAATATGTGTTGGTGTTAACTACAGTTTCATACAAACAAATGTTACGAGGGCAGTTACTCGTAATATTTGCTGGTAAATTGTTTAATAATTTAATTACAGTATATTCATGCAATGCACCCGATTTTGTAAACATTTACACGAATGTGCTGTAAATTTGTAAACAAGGCAAACGTATGGGAACAGCTGGCTGGCCTGCGGCAAACTGGCCAGTTTGTGAATTTCACTAGATTCATCCTAAAGTTGCTACAAAGTCACTAAATACATAAAAAAATCTGGAAAATACTGGTACATGTAAGACATTATCTAAAAAGAGAATAATTGTCAACAATGACTTGGCTAGATGCCAAAAACTGTCGCAAGTGACAAGAGTATGTGCTTGTTGCTGTATACGGCTAGTACAGTGTACTACCATATACTGTCAATATAAAGTACAACATGCTTTGCTTAACATGTACAGTACCATAATTATTAAGTTTGAAAATTTTTTACTTGTCAATATATTTAAAAATAAACTATCAGTACAGTACTAATAAATTTTCATTACTTACCTTGTGTACGCGGTATTTTAAATATCTTTATGCTTGTAGAACTGTATTGTTGTGATTGGCTTACACCAAATTTGTATGCCCGAGTAATGTTTGTTTGTAAGAAAACCATAGTTAACACCGAAAGGTATTTTAATGTTTTGAAAATGCTACAATTAGGTAAAACTTGCTTGTGAGTGTTGCTGAAACGTAAATGTTGGCAAGTTTAGCCGAGGACATAGCTTTCAAATTGCAGTTCAGGTAGTCGACTTCATTGCTAAGTATACTGTATAGGTCTAGGTCAACAATTTCAGTTGTAAATAATTATATGCCAAGTCAACTTATAGGCCACTATATAAAGTAATTAAGTACTTCAAGAATAACACAAAACACCAAAAAATCACATGAAAAACCATAGTTGGCAAGTAATTAGCATGTCTGAAACACGTCTGAAACACCTTTTGAAACTCGTTCAGAAACATATCTGAAACACATTTGAAACATGTTCTGAAACACGGCTTCAGTTCCTGAAGCCATGCTTTTTGAACTTGGCTTCAGCTTTGAAACATTCTAAAGGCTTCGACTTTGAAACCAGAGGCATGGCACCGGTTTCAGCTTCAAAGCTTCAGGCTTCGGATTTTCATCTTTACGCAGACACACTGACCATATTATATAATTTTATTTAGATCATACTAAATAAATATATCAAATTAGTGGCAAATCCAAGGCAGCACAATTTTAACCTGACTTGACAAGTGACATGGGTTGTTGTTTTGGAGTCGAAATTACTGACCATTATGTCATTGATCAGTGCCGACACGAGCAGATATTGTCACAGGTCAATCAGGTCAGATCTCCACCCCCAGGTAGTGCCGGGGAGAGTAACCTTTAGATGATCAGGTCAAATGTGAGTTGACCATGTGACCTTGATCTCACCTTACATGAACTGAGATCCACACTGACATCACAAGTTATCCCCACTGGTCTATTCTCACAAGAACCTGATCTGAATGTCGGAAGAGATCAAAGATACCAAACGATTGTAACCTGCCATTAGCTAAAAATAATTTGATGATTCCTTCCAATGTTTCTGTGTGATTTGTGACTGTAAATTACTGTTTATGTATAGTCGATAAAATAAATTTTGAAAGAAATTTTTTTACTATAAGTAACCAATTTTTAACTTATAGGGAGTCAAAACTCACCCCAAAAACAATCAGCTTAAAATAAGGTCAGCTTATCTCAAAGCCTTGCTGCATTATTATTGTTGTTATCATTATTATACAGGTTGTGCCTCTCTAGTACAGCATTCTGTGGTCCGTAAACTCCCGTGGTCCGGAACGATTTTAGTTTGCCCATGAAGAAAATTAATTTGAGTCTGGTACTTTCGATGTTTGTCTAAATTTGGCCTTATTTACCCTACTTTTTTGGCAAATTACTACCTGTAATAAAGCAACATCCTAATAAACCAACGAAAATAACAGATAAAAGTTAAATAAAAACTAAAAACAACACAGAAAAGTTCTTATGTTCTACAGCTTTAGCTAGAGTTGAACCTGATGGCTTGTCAACTTCGTCATCCCAGTAAAAACACACACAACAACATTGGCTGTCTTTATGTTTTCAGCTTTACCACCACTAGTGGATAGAATTTTTGTTTTAAATTCAGAATCATTAATTAAAATACTGTATATATGAACAGTAAATAGGTGTTGCTTTCATATTCTTATGTAGAGTAATGACAATATGTTTATACATGTGCTCACTTACATACGTGATCTCACTTTTTTCTTTACCATTAATGGTTAGCTACTTCCAATGTTCCATTTATTAACATTAAACAACATTACTTAAAACAACCATATTAATTTTACTACAGCTACAACCAGGGTCTTATTTTCTTCAGTTTTATATGTAGAACCAATCAGTCACTGGTTTTGTAAACATTAACGAAAACAATACCGTCTCATCTCCTCGTGTGTTTTAATATTCTACGTATTATTAATGAATTGTATTGTTCATTTTGCACACATAAACATTAATTCAATCAAAAGATATTCAGTAATAAACAATAATGAATGTTTTGTACATTGAGAAATGACGCTGTTTACACAATTGTGCATGTCTGAACGTTGGCGGGCCGCTCAAACCAGTCGAAATTCGAGTTTTCGCCGTCGAAATTTTAAATTGTGCAGTGTTTTTTTTGTGTCCAAATAAAAAACTAGCAAAATTTGAGAACTTACTGTACAACATTTAACCCTTCAATATATCTTCAAAGAGACCACGAAGCAGTGAAAGTGGTGCTAGAGCTTTTAAGTGTATGCACAAGTCACTATCTATCCAGGAAAAGGGTGAATTTCCATGGTCCGGCACTGGTCAGGTCCCGAGGTTGCCGGACTAGAGAGGTACAACCTGTATTATATTATTTTTAATTGTGTATTTTTTATTCTAAATTTGATTTACTAAAACTTATTATTATTATCATTATTATTATTATTATTATTATTATTATTATTATTACATTTTCGCCCCCCAGGCTTTATTTGAACTCTGCGGGCCTTGTTTGTACTTTCGCCGCTAGGCGGCACTAGTGGCGTGACTAGCGTCTACCCGCGGCCCGCCTTCCCTGAACACAGACATCAGCCAAGCCGCATGGGCAACAGTCTTTGATTTTCAACTTTTGCTGGTGGTTCATCACATCAACTTATATCACCATGCCTCCCAAACGACCTGCTGCTCCCTCTGGATCTACACCTAAGAGGGCAAGACGAGTGCTGACGCTGAATGAAGTGCTGAAACAACTCGACAGCGGTATGAGCTACGCAGCTGTTGGCCGCCACTTTGGGCTCAACGAATCCAGTCTGCGTGGAATTAAACGACGTGCAAAGGATCTGAAGCACGCTTTAGCTTCAAGTGCACCAGTGACATCAAAAGTGACAAGCCATGTGCGTGATGATGCCCTCATTAAAATGGAAAAAGCACTGAACATTTGGATAGAGGACCTAAACCGCCGCCGCATACCACTTGACTCGAAATTTATTAGGCAGAAAGCTAAGGAACTTTATGATAAGTTTTCTAAAGGTGATGATCATGGTGTTGGTGATGGTGATGATCAGGGTGATGGTGATAATCAGGGTGATGGTGATAATCAGGGTGATGGTGACAATTTGAAAAAATTTGCAGCTAGCAAAGGATGGTTCGAGAAATTCAGACATAGTTATGGGCTGCATAATATAAAAGTGACTGGCGAAGCAGCATCAGCAGACACTGTGGCAGGGGAAGCATACCCTGCAGAGTTTGCTAACCACATAGAACAAAAGGGTTATAGGCCGGAACAAGTTTTTAATGCTGATGAGTCAGGCCTATGGTGGAAGAAGATGCCACGCCGAACCTACATCTCTAAAGAGGAAAAAAGTGCCCCTGGATTTAAAGTTGCGAAGGACCGAGTGACAGTGATGCTATGTGGGAATGCGGCAGGGCATATGATTAAGCCCATGTTGTTATACACTGCCGCACGACCTCGGGCTCTCAAAAATAAAAACATGAACTTGCTACCAGTTTTCTACAGGAACAACAAGAAAGCGTAGATGACATCTGATTTGTGCGTGGATTGGCTGAAAAACTGCTTTGCTAGAGAGGTGAAAGATTATCTGGATGAACTTGGCATGGAGTTCAAAGTGGTATTATATCTAGATAATTGCCCTGGCCACTCTGAAGAACTCAAGACTGCCCACCCCAACATTGAGGTGGTTTTCCTGCCAAAAAACACCACCTCCATCATCCAGCCAATGGACCAGGGAGTCATTGTCGTGTTTAAGGCTAAATATGCAGAGAAGACTTTCAGCATGATTCGTGAGTGCCTTGATAAGGATGCTGATGTGACACCCAGAGAAATGTGGAAGAAATTTGATATTGCACAGTGCATAAACTTCATCGCTGAAAGCCACAATGAACTGTCGCAGAACTGTGTCCGATCATGTTGGAAAAAATTGTGGCCTGAAATTGTCCCAACATTCACAGGGTTCCCAACAGCCGAGCCTCAGTTACGCAACATAATAACTATGGCAAATGAAGTTGGAGGTGAAGGGTTCTCTGACTTAACAGCGGCAGAGGTGCAAGAAGAGTTATTGGGAAATGTTGGGGATCCATTTACAAGTGATGAACTAGAACAATTAGTGGAGCTGCAGGATGAAACAGAAGATGAAGTGAGTGATGATGAAAATAAGAACTTAACTTTAGATAATCTTGGTGAAGTAATAAGAATGAGTAAGGCCCTCTCTGCTCGTCTCTATGACATTGATCCCTCCCTTGATAGGTCCCTTAAAGCAAAGAGAGCTATTGAAAATGTTATGTTGCCATATATAGAACTGCAGAGGGAAATGAGAAGCAAGAAAGCACAGACCACCATCACCAACTTCTTCAGTCGCCGAGTGCCTGCCATCGCCGAACCTGCCGGCATCCTGCAACAGGGAGGCAGAAGCTGCCGACACCTCACAACAACAAGACGTAGAAGCTGCCGGCACCTCACAACAACAAGACGCAGTACCTGCCCACACCCCTCAAGAAGATGCAGACCTTGACTCATCATACTCATCTGACTGGTCAGGCTTTTAATAAGCCTCAATCATCACACTTGTATATACTGTACACTGTATTGTTTACTGTAAGGACCGATGTTCACTTCAATAAATGAAATCGTAAGTTTGCTAGTATTTTTGTCCACTTATTATATTATTATTTATACACTATTATTTAAGGTTATGTGTAAAGGAAACGCATTAATGCTTAAAGGTACATTTATTCAACATATGCTAATAATAGTTAGAAAAATTACGTAACCATCACGGTATCGACGGCCGTCTACAGAACGTAACCCCCGTCGATAAAGAGGGAGTACTGTACTATATTATATAAATAATAGGTATTAAGGTTTCATGAATCTTTGCAAAGCCTTGGATTTGGCTTCATGACTTTTTTAACATCTGGCTTTGGTTTCACTACTTTTAATGTCTGGCTTAAGCTTCATGATATTCCAATGGCTTCAGCTTTGAAGCCAGAGGCTTGGCTTTGTCCCCATGCCTGTTTGCTGTACAGTACTCTATTTCAATTATGAAACAAATAAAAAAATACATATCAGATAAATTTGTTGAAATGCTACTCAAAACACTATTAGATGAGCCTAATTGTTGTGTTCAAATTTCACATAAATCAATACATTAATAATAATAATAAACGTTCCAGCAGGGCGATGGCCTTAAGCTTAGCAAAGTAAATTTTGCCTCGCTCTGTGACATCACACAGTGGGGTTGAAGATGTCACTGAAATTTTGTAATGTTTTCCTCGTTATCTTTATATTTTTATTACCACTAATTTTAATAAGTTGATTTTTTCTTCTCCAGTTGTGGAAATTACCAGAGACCAACATAGAAAAGTTATTATCCCTTTAGATATCAGTAGATAAATACGACAAAGAGTAAATACTAAAGAACTGTAGTGACTCTGGGTTGTCCAGCCAATCAGCTGCCTTGTTATAAACTGGCCCTAGGCCTCAGTTGCAAAGTTTGAGTGAACAGACTACAGGTCTTAATTTCTACAACACAACTTCAAAAATTCAGAAATAGAGGATTGAGCCCCAAAATCCCATTTTAAGTCTAGTCTTAGACAATAAATCCTTCAATATGTTATTTTTAGCTTCCGGTAGTAGATTTTAGTTTCAATGTCTTATTATTTAGTTTCAATTTCTTATTAAAAATCATCTTTCAAAAAGAGGTTATTAACTCAATTATTCAAGAATTTTCAACCCTGTCTTAAGTGAAGTAACAAAATAAATAACAGTAAGAGACAGACACAAAGGTCCTGACTTATGGAGAGGCAACATCTAAAATACTGTGTTAAGAAGGACATGCGGGATTATGAACAAGAAACTGAGCCACATCTATTCAAAGATAAATATGTGATTCACAGTACAGTATATTAGTGCAGTACTTATCACAGCAGTTGTCAGGTAACTTTCCATTTGTCAAAACTTCTTAAAAATAATAATACTGACTTTAGAGAACTTAAAGAGAAAGTTGTCATATAGATGCCAGCTATGGAATATCTCAACCGTAATTAAAACATTTTCCGCTAAATTATGAAATTCACCTTTGCTATCACATCTCATAATTTGTTTATCTCCATATAATGCTGACTTTATCGACTACAGCATCACTACATAAACATTTCCCTGATGAATTACACTATTTGGTCTAAAACTGGTGCTGCTTACCATACATTTCATAATAACCAAACTACCCGACGGTGACTAGTGCAATGTGAAACTTATGACATGAAAAGTGGTCTGGTACTGAATTCCAGCTTCACTTTCCAGGATCTTCAGTCTGGCTGCAGTAATGAAGAGGTTACAATAGAGATGAATCTATCCCTCATCTTCAACTTGAACCATTCGTACCACTGAGAAACACGCAAGCGACGAAGTGCTTTATACTGTTTGCTGTACCTAGTAGAAAAAAAAAATCAGCCTGGGAATAAGACATGAGTGTTATACAGTAGTTGTTTATGCCATGGGCGCACAGACTTGGCATAAATTATTCACTACAATCACAGTTACTCTTTATGACAGCCCTAACTCATAAACAAAGCAAGGCATCTCCTTAGGTTGAAGAGTTATAATTAGAACTGGCTTTTAATAAAGCGCCATAAAATTTAAGAGCTCAGAAAGAAACATTAACTCCATGCATGTTACCCAGTTTTATTTTTGCCAGCAGTTGAAGAGCTGAGACATGATAGGAATAGAGGTTAGGACCACCCCTTACCCCTTACATTGTGCAATGCAAGGTGAGTTAGTTATCTATTTTAATTATCTTTTTAACCTCTTCACTACGGGGATGCCACTTTTAAAATGTTATTTGGTTAACGTCAGACGATTTTATTCTGCTCAGAGGGACTCTGTACACAAAGGGCTAAAGATTCAAGCCCACTAGCTTAGGTCAGCAGAGATGCTACCTGTCAAGTCGAGTTCAAGGCTTAGAGGACGATTGTTTTTGTATCTACATTTTTTTTAGCAAATGGAGTGTTGGGAAATTCTCTTAAAACAAGGGCCATTGAAACTGTGATTTCAGCAATAGAGAATTTTTATTTTATGCTCATGAGCTTAATCTATTGTTCAACATTTTGTCTTTCAAAAACCAAGTTGCATTTCAAGGTGAAATAAAATCAGATAGCAATGAGAATCTTTAGAAGTCAGTCAGTCGTGTAAAATACACTGAAGGAGTATATAAATGTAGCAAACACACACAACCGTTTTTCATTCTCCTTTGCTTATAAATGGCCAACCAGTACTGCTAGCACCATCTTACTAGACCAGTTGAGGGGAAAGTGTCTCATATTTCAAAGCGCAGGCACGCGCGCACGCACGCACACACACAAATTTTTTTTTTTTTATTAGAGATCATATAAAATTATCATTCTGAAAAGCCAGCCAGACACCAATCATTGAGTCAAAGGAAAACACACAGCATAACATACCTGCGTTCTTTGGCTAGAATTTTGGGTAATTGTTCCCAAGTCTTGACCCAAATTACAGGGGGACCATGTCGTTTCAGAAGCCTCCACGGTTGACTATCACACTGTCCCTTAGTTGCAACATCTTCAATAATAGGGGTACTGCCTGCTGACAGTGCTTCATAAACTCTGGAAGACACATTGTGTTAGAAGTAATTATGATTAGATACTCACACACACAAATTCTATATCATGTGAATAAAAATGGTGAACTGATTCCTGAAATCCCCTTTTATGATTAAGACTTTATCATCATTCTCGTCATTGTTACATCCATTTTACAAGTTCACATGGGTTAGCTGTAGTAACCTGATGGCAGCCCTCATTGCTGCATGATCTCTAGCAGCCTCTCTTGGCAGGTTCATATCTCTGAGGTTATTTCTTACAACCTCTCTGCATTTCATTCTTGGCCTACCCCTAACTCTCATCCCCTTCTTATTCCAACTCTGGCATTTTTTGACCCTATTGGCCACCTCTGTTCTTCACAATACTCTCAATACCCAGCCATCCTCTTAGCTTTGAACTTCATATTACACATCCACATCACCATTCCCATTACAGCTCCCTCAAGTTTACACATGTCGCCCTCCTTAACTGCCTATGTTTCACTGCCATACAATATCACACTTGTTGCACACCTTTCCTTTTACACCATGAGAATGTCCTCTCCCCCATCAAAAAAGGTAATTATTCCCATTTATTACCAGAGAGCCTACCATACAAACATTCTTGCCCTGGGGTTCCTGAGCTCCTTGGGGTAAGTGTTTCTCATGTGAGCCTATATATCTTTTTTACTTCTACCATGAAATGACTGAAAAGTCAATGAAGAAAGACTGCTGTGAGACTGGGTCACATTGCTAATCACAGTAGAGGAAGTCTCCAGTCTCTAATTTTTCAGTTCAAACAAACATAAGGAAAAGTGATGCAGCCAGTGTGCTCCCCAAACCATCCTCAAAAACAAAATTTCCTACATATCTACAGTATTTCTGTTCACACCGAGGACTTCTTTTTTATAAACACCAAGGCTTGGTATAACAAACTGGCCTATATGACTTGCCAAGTTACTCAATGTGAAATTGGATTCCTTTCTCGAAACCTCACGAGTCAAAAGGGCCCCATAAACTGACACATCAGCCTGAATAAACTGGATTCCATGCAAAAGTCAATAAAAACCCTTATTGTAATACCAATGCTTAGAATTGTATGGCCTAGCCAAAAAATGTCAGGTGCATACTTGGAGAATGAGGCAAATTGCACATAGCTCCTACTATTGATGTAGCCAAGCTGGGAAGATATATGCTCAGGTGGCAACAGTAGCTGCAACAGTGGTTTCAAGCTGAGGATGAGGATTTGTGGCTTAAGCTAAGTGACAGACACAGCTGATGTGAAATCTTGACTCACACTGCCTTCTACCTTAAGTGGTGACTTGTCCCTAAGATACAAGCAGGCCTTTTATAGCAGAGCCTTGTTGAACATATTTTCATTTAATGGGCACGAAAAAAATATTAATTTAACAAATATAATAATAGACTAATATTACAATTAAAATAATAAATAAATAAATAAAAATTTCATCAAACATAATGGGTCCAAAGAACATCTTTGTTTACAGTAAGAGCTTGTCAACTCAACGTGGTCAGTCCACCAAAACTCACACCAGTTCTGTTTCTTTGCCCTCTCCTTTAAAAAATCTTCTGCATATGTTAAGTGAAAATTTTATTCCTTTCATGTCTAGAAAACATCCTGTAAGCGAATGTGTTGGTAAAGCAGCCAAGGTGATCAGGAGAGTCATGAGTGTGGATGTGAATATGTAAGTGATAACAGAGGGTTGAGGCAGGTGAGTGTCAGGTAAATATGGGTGAGTATCAGGTAAATATGGCTCAGTTGCCTGGCTTAGCTTCCTCTACCATTATGTTGACAATATCTTCATTTTATCTATAATAAGCGATAACATCTACATAGCCACTGCCATTACCGAAGAAAGCTGTCCAGTAGCATTTATAGAGTAAGAATCAACACTAAGGGATGCATCTCCATAAAAAAACAATGTTACAATGAACTCTTTGAGCAGATTAATCACTTAACATACTCTCCTTAGGAACATATACCGCAATGTCTATGGCAAGAGGACTGCCTATACTTTTCTTGATTAAGCATAGCTAATTAAAACTGTAGACTAATTAAGTTTAATACATGTGTCACCTGGGACAAGTGTTAGTCATAAAAAACACACTAAAATAACTCAATAGTCAGTCATACCTGTAAGTCTCTGTGTTCATTCCTGCTGGACACAATGATAGGTCTGATTGAAGCAGTGACCTGACATAGTCATCCATAGACTCAACAGTCTCATTTGGCAACCATCTGTGAGTGGAAGTGGTAAAATATACCTCCGACTGTTTAGAAACATTTATAGAATTAATGTATCCAAAATAAAGTGCTTAAATCCAAAACAATACCCCACCAAAAGTTTTATAATCACTCAAAAGACATCAACCTGTACTGTATAATATTTTGTGTACCCTAGTGGTGTCTACCAGCTAGTAAATTTTAGCTTATTAGTAAAGCATTTAATGAACAACTTTCCTTTTTTTGGAATGAGCAATTTAAAAAAAATAGTAATTAAAACCAAATGGCCTCCAGCTGATCATTTTCAATGTTATCATAAAACTATATACTGTACACTGTACAGTAGTACTGATACTGTTTTGTCAGCCTCTAAATTTAGAACATGTTTGTAGAAAGTATTTCCAGTGGTTTTCATACAATAAGTGGTTACAGAAAAGTCATAATTAAGCCAAAATTTTGGTTATCAGAAGGATCATTCATAATTTTCTTTCCATTCTCCAAATCTATGTCAGGTTTGACAAGAAAATCTCTAGTGGGTGTGGTGTTATGAGTGGTACAGTACTAGTAACGGATAAAAATACTATTAACACATAAACTGTGACTACGGGAAAACCTGGATTCCACTGTCTGCATTATTAACATATAATACAGTATTCTTAAAATATTAAAGATATAAATACAAAAGTATGAACCAAATCCTATACAGTATCTACCTTTGTTATTCTCTGGTGATGTTTATTGGGAGACAGAGCAACTAGAGAGGGAGCTGAGGTTGGCAGGGGTCACATTGCAGCAGTCTGACTGCCACTAACAGCAATGAATGCATCTCTTCCATGATGAAAGGAAAGGCAATTGAGAGTCCTACTGAGACATGGGTAGGATGAGATCTACTGGGACACGTGATGTACAGTACTGTACTTCACGAATACTAATTATGGACCACAATTTTGTTCATACCTAAGACTACTTACCCTTCTATGTAAGAGTTCCTCACAGCTTCATACTTAGTCTTGCTCCCTTCTTATACCCTGTCAATGACATCCCTCTATTCCCAATGACAGCACACATTCCTTTGTTGATGACAATACAGTAACCCACTCTAAAGCCCACATTCAGTAGATCCCACCAGATCTCCTATACTACACTCAAGTGACACTGAACACCAATCTTGAGTTCATAGCTCAACCAATCATGTATGGAGATGTGTGGTGGCTGTTTAACAAAAAAAAATGCTTATTGATTAAAAGAATATTCTATGCAACCCCAACCTACAATCTTCAATCTTCCTCTTGTACCGTGCAGCCAAGTACTGTAAGTTTTCAGGTTTTCCAAGCAATGTACTGTACTTCAATGTCAGATTTTTTTTTCTAACTTACCTTTCCCTTACATTAATGTAACAGTGACTGGATGAAAAAGGATCATTCTTCATAAATTTATGAAGCTCAATCCTACTGGAATTGGCATGAAGTGTCACCCTGAGGTTGCACACATACTTTCTAGGTAAGTCTGGAACAATTTGGTCCTCACTAATGACTGGAAACTGTCTGTACCTGCAAGAAAGAGACAACTTAAAATGATAGTACTGTACTGTAACACACAAGAAGTCTCTGGTTAACTCAAGAGAAAGGTTTGCTGTAACACCGTTCAGTAATATGGTGAGCTCTACTGACAAGTTGCTTATACAGGCCTAAGATAAAAAGAAATACCAAAAACACTTTTCCAGGGAATGAAACAGTTGGTATCACACCGACTTTTTCTCCGACAGATTCCCAAAACATGAAGCAATGCTAAAAATTTGAACACACGGTCTCTCCTCAACTTACGACAGATTCGACTTCCGACAACCCGGACATACGACGGCTATGGCCGTATAAAATATTTTTCACATTACGTATTTTCAAGTCCCGACGTTAGTGATCGCGCTGTGTACTGACAAAATTGATGTTTGTAATTCCCTTTAAAATGGCTGTCCAGCGTAAAAGTGAGAGTTCTCATGGTGATGAGAAGAAAAAGAGACACCCATTTTAGAATTTCTATGTATTATTTTTGCCTTTTCGACTTACGACTTGGTCGTCGGGACGGAACCCCGTCATAAGTCGAGGAGAGACTGTATTTGTGATTTGCTCAAGACTGTACAAGAGATTATGTTGTACACTGCTTTTTCTCAAAACTCATTCCTTGCTTTTCTTATGCTAATACAGTGCAGTGGGCCCTTCAAATCCGCAGGGGTTAGGTTCTCAAACTGGCCGCGAATCACCAAATCCGCGGATAACATTTGCTGACCGGGGGGGGGGGTGTTACATTTCCTTTGTGTGTTTGCCCCTAGGACAATTTTTTCTTTTTCCTGTTTTGTATGCATGTGTGTGTGTCTACACACACATACACTTATATACAATACAGGTAAAGGAAATTACTGTCTCTAGAACAAATGGCTCCCTGTTCCGGCCGCGAAAATGCTGGCAACTTTAAAACTATCCGCAGACATTCTTGGGTACATCCAGGGTGTCATCCACGAATAATAGAGGACCGCGAAAAAAAATCTGCGAATTATCCAGGCGTACTGTACAGCAAAGGTATCAGAGAAACAAAACCAGCAGAATGTCACTGCCTAGCTGGATACCATTACAGTAGAAGGCACAAAAATCATAAGTTCTTTTAAACAACAATCAACTGTTTAAATATGCACACAATGAAAATTAAAAAATGTAGTCTATAAAATATTTATTTAACAATGAAGATATTTTGAAAATGGTCACTATAGGTCTTAAACTGAAAGTTTTGATTAGAATACAGTGGTTTCACCATCATCCTCATACCCTTTCTCTTCTTCACCACTGAGAATCCTTTTAACGATTTTATCAGTCATGGAGGCCTTTATGTCTGCTGCACCTTTGTCACACCACTCCAGTTCTGTACCTCATTTCATTAACCCCTTCACTCTGGGAATGCCACTTTTAATATTTTACTTGGCTGATGCCAGACAATTCCACTTTCTTTTTATTAGCCTAGTGATTATATAATACTGGACAGATAGGTGAATGGAAGATGGAATTCAAACATATTTTTTTTTATTTACTTTCATGTCACAATTCTAAATGGAATGTAACAAGCAGAAGACTCTGCTCCACAGCAAACATGCCGAGGTGAGTTTCAGACATCACTTACATAAAATAACTTAAATTTACACAGTAATTCTACACTTATTTTACTATTTATTGTACTCAATATGTAGATATTATTCACTGAGGCAATTTTTAGGAGATGGCACTTGATATATGCCATCGGGTAAGGTGCAAATTTATACAGTACAGGCTCCCCCTCCCCAAGTCTGCGGATTTTTATTTTGCGGTTCTCTATTATTCACGGATGACACCCTGGATGTACCCAAGAATGTCTGTGGGTAGTTTTAAAATTGCCGGCATTTTCGCGGCTGGGACAGGAAGCCATTCGTTCTAGAGACAGTAATTTCCTTTACCTGTATTATAAATATGTGTGTGTGTGTGTGTAGACACAAACACACACAAAACACATACAAATAAATAATAATGGGAAAATCCTCTGGTAAATAATCAGAAACAAATTAATTAAAAATGTGAGTCTACCCTCAAGTCCGTGATTTATTAGTAAAGCACGGAATATACATACAGTGGTCCCTCGGTTAACGAACGCCTCGGTTAACGAACTGCCTCCCATAAGATTCTTAAATTCGGTTAACGAACAAAAATCGGTTTCTTACGAACCGACCTCAACATGTTTTCGCTTGCACTGGCCGGTCAACCAGCTTTAGTATTAGTCCGCCAATACATTAATCGGTTCTAGGGCTTAAATTCCTTACTATTTTAGTAAATATCAAGAAGTTTATACTATTCAATAATTTTAAAGTTTAATATTCAATTTTTTAGTCATTTTAACAATTATTGAACATAATTGAAGGTAAAGTGACTAGTTTAATGCGCGGCATCCAGCCTCTTAACACAGCAAACAGGCGTTAGTCT
Organism: Homarus americanus; assembly: GCF_018991925.1. NCBI lineage: Eukaryota > Metazoa > Arthropoda > Malacostraca > Decapoda > Nephropidae > Homarus > Homarus americanus. The sequence continues at coordinate 3,467,045 of NW_024751660.1, read as the reverse complement.
CTCTCTGTTTTCACTGGAGGTAACATCTTGCTTGAGACTCTCTTCAACAAAACGCTTTTTTCTGTGTTTCCAAGCAAATTATTGGTCATTTTGAAATATATTTTACATATTGACAATATATAATGCAGTGCAGTGTTGATTTAAAGAAAATAATCTTGAAATACACCAAGAAAACTAAAATTTTATGGGTGAAATGGTGCCATGGGGTGACTTCTCTTCCACCCCAATGCCTTCTCTTCTTCCTTCTCCTCCACCCCCATTCTAATTCCCATCATCATCATCATCCAGGAGCCTTCTACATACACACCTCAAAGTAAGTGAACTTTTCTGCCATTTTTGTTGAATTTAGGCAATTTTCGGTGAGCTGGAACCAATTACCCAAAAACCCATTGAAACAATGGTTTCGGTTAACGAATTTTTCGGTTAACGAACAACCTGCTGGAACGGATTGTGTTCGTTAACTGAGGGACCACTGTATAGGGAATATACATTTCTTTATACTATACAAGTAAAAATGTACCCCCCTACCCGTCAGCAAATGTTATTCGCGGATTTGGCGATTCGCGGCCATTTTGAGAACCTAACCCTCTCGAACTTGGGGGGGGGGGGGCCCTGTACAGTTTGCCACATATACGCTGTCACAATCCCACCACTACACAACGTTATGCTGATACTGAACTCTAGTCATGAAAAATTACACATATTTACACTATTTACAAGATTAGTGGGATTTTCAAAATTTCATGGACAAGTACAGTACAGGTAGTCCCCGACTTACGACCACATGGACTTACGTCCATTGGTACTTACGACCTGCTCTGATCGTACGTCCGTTGGGACATACGACTGCGACCGTCGTAACCAAAAATATTTTCAAATGACGCGCGCATTTTCTATACCGAAAAGTTTCCGTCCGGGGCGAGAGGGTGGCACGTCTCGTGGGTACACTCACTCAGCGGAGCGCTTAGTTTGTGTTTGGCTATCGTATCCTATACTGATCGCGCTGTGAACTTAAGTTATTATAGTATTTAATTGACTTTATAATGACTGGAAAGCGTAAAAAGTGAGAGTGCTGGTGGTGTTCCAAAGAAAAGGAGACAGGCAATTACTTTTGAGATGAAAATGAAGATAATAACACAGCATGAGAATGGAAAAACAGTAGCAACAATCTCACGCGACCTAGGTTTCTCACACTCGACTACAGTATATACACTATTCTGAAGGACAAGGAACATATTCGTGAAGTAGTGAAAGGAACAACACCTATAAAGGGAACTATAATATCAAAGAGAAGACAAGGTCCTATTCGCGATATGGAAAAATTATTGGTGATATGGACAGAAGACCAGATACAGAAGCATGTACCCTTAAGCCTTCTAACCATACAGGCTAAAGCAAGAAGCCTGTTCCAAAGCCTGAAGCAGCAGGCAGGAGATGAATGTGATCAAACCTTTACAGGAAGTCATGGGTGGTTTGATAGATTTAAAAAACGCTACAGTCTACACAATGTTAAGGTGAGTGTAGAGGCAGCTAGTGCCGATGTTGGTGCTGCCGAAGCTTTTAAGGAGGAGTTAGATGAAGTGATTGTGGAAGGGAATTATTTGCCTGAGCAAATATTCAATGTGGATGAGACTGGATTATTGTGGAAGCGCATGCCTGAGCGGGCATACAGTTTCAAAGGAGTTAATGAAAATGAAGTTATTTCGGATATTAGTAACAAGATAGTGGAGTTAGGTAAACAGCTGGAGTTAGAAATTGATAATGAAGATGTTGGACAGTTGGTTGAAAGTGTAGCAAAAGAGCTCAGTAACGAGGATCTTATTGAACTAGATGCACAGAAAATTGCAGAGGAAGAAGAGATACAAAATGTAGAAGAACCTGCACCCCCCAAAAAGTTTTCAGTGAAACATATGGCAGAGGCATTTGCTACAATTAATAAAGGAATGCAAATGTTTGATGGCATGGATCAAAATTATGAGCGTTATGCCAAAGTTGACAGAATGATCCAAGATGCACTTGCTTGCTACAGAGAAATTTATAATGAAAAGAAAAAGCAAACGGTGCAGTCTAAATTGGACATCTATTTCAAGAAGTCCCCCAGTGCTGTCTCCTCACGCCCCACCAGTGCTGCCTCTTCACTCCCTCAAGATGAACCAATACCTTCAACCAGCAAGTTTTACAGCACATAAACCTGTTTGAAGAAAGCGACATTGATGACCCACCCAGCCCTGTCTCCTCTTCTGCTTCTTCCAATTAATATAGTCTCCATGTATCCTGTAAATAGAAAATTATGGGGGCCCTGTGTGCATTCAGCTGACTACATTTAAGGTAAGTGCTCAGTCACACTGTATCCATTCCTCATTATTTATTACTTTTACTGTACTGTATCCATTCCTCATTATTTATTACTTTTACTGTACTGTATCCATTCCTCATTATTTATTACATTTAGTGTACTGTATTTCATTGTAGATATTTATTTATTTTTTATTTTTTTTATTTTATTTATGTTTTTTATTATCTATGTCGGCCTTACGACCTTTATTTGGGTCACTTACCCCGTCGTAAGTCGGGGAGCACCTGTACTGTAGATATATTGTACGCCATAAACATGGTGTTCCTTACCTTAGCAGATGTTAATCTTTGCCCGAAACCTTGGAAAGTGACAAGTAGAGATGCCCACGGAGAGCAAAGAATCTCCATTTTTTCGACTTCCCTCCTGAATTTTTCCCAGTGAGTTGAAGGTTGCAAACCGAACACTTGCAGACCGTTAAACAACAAAGGGTGTTAAAAATTTTAAACCGCTAAACCGAATTATCGTTAAGTGAAAGATCACTAAACGACGGATACCCGTAGTTTAATTGGCCACAGCATGTTGAAACAAAAGTGTTTACAAGTGAACAAAATCTTTTGAATCCAGCTCCACAGTTCTTCAGAACTCTCCAGCAGTTTTGTGCATTTTTAAGTGATTCACCCTACTTAGAGATGTCAAAGAAAGTGACCAGTAAGTGAAATGAGCAGTAGCAATGCCCCGAGTGTTAATAAACCCAGTAAAGCCATCAATTTATTATTGATGTTAAGTTGGAGGTGATAAGGCACATTGAGGCTGACAAATAGATGATGGCCACCAGAAGTAGTTTGGGACTTTCTCAGTTGACTGTGGAACTATTACATTACAGTTTAGTTTTCATTAAATTTTTAAGCATGCAAATATTTAAGGTGTGCAAAGTGTCATTTCATTAAGTGTTGGAGAGCTGCGTTTTTTTACGATGAACGTATCTCTCAATTCATAATGGTAATCAATGGATATATACAATACAATTTACGATTATTCGATAAGGTGACATTATCTTCAACTTTTTAAACAGTGGAGAAGATCAAAACACTCACGTGGCAACACCAAGCGGCCACTGGTAAAAGGTCACTTGATCCACTCGAGGGTCATCATAAGTCACAAGAACAGTCACCACTGCACCATTAGGCTGAATGTAACCATCCACCCAATGATTTTCACATTGCTGAAGAGGAGGGGGTAACATTAGCAATTATAAAATTACTTTTGGAATGCATTTTTCACCCACAACTCTACAAACTGGCAATTATTATATCTTCCATAGTCCACACAAGGCTCTCCTGAACATCACTATTCACAAAAATCATCTTCCACAACATTCATACCTGTACTTACAACTACAAAATTCACAATGAGATACCCAGCATTTTCTCAAAGTTATAAACCAGAAAAACCAGAGGACTGAGAGATGTTGGAGACACTACCCATGCAGCGACATAACCTTGAAAATAGAAACTGCTAAATGGAAAAGAACTGTGCACATTTTTCACAAGCAAACACAAACAATGTATTCATTAGCTGTGTCTAAAATAACTACTGTAATAAAATAAATGGTTCAGCACCTTCAACATATTTCTAGCTTAAGAAAGTTTTAATGTTTCGATATCATTCAGTCATACTAAGTGCACTTAAAATCTTACTGTCTCTGCTGTTAGTTTTCTTTAATTATACTCATATGTACCTACTGTCCATTCATCTTGGCTGCATTCTACCATTAACTTTACTTCTATTCAATCTGTTGTTACCTGTAGCTGCTATCCAACTGTCCTTATTATATGTACTGTTCATTTGTCTTGGTATGTGATGTCTATCAGTTGTGAACACAGAAAAATATTCTTAGTGTTCATTTCTTACAAAGTAAACACACCTTACCTCATTCCCCAGCATCACCAGTATAACCACAGGAGGTGTGTCCCAGCTCTGAATGGAGTCCAGCCAATACTTTGCATCTGTTACTTTTTCTTCAGTGCGGCCGTTCACAACTAAAACTACATTTTTCATGTCACGTGGCACACTGTCTGGTGTGACTCCGGGGCCTAAAGAGTAAAATTAAAGTTTGATAAATAATAAAGGTAACCAAGGTGATATTCTATTTGAAATAAAAACTGTACACATTGGACTAAGGTTCTGCCCATGTTTAAGTTTCAACATGAAAAATTCCCTGGAATATAAGGAAAAATTTAGGTATTGTACAGTACTGTATTCAACTATGGTATAAAATGATCTTATTAATCTAAAAGAGTACATAGTAGTATATACTTTACACAAAGACCGGAATACTAAAATGGGACCTCAGGTTTAGAAATAAGTAAAAATATTATAGAATAATAATTTTTATTTCTTTATTATACTGCAATCTCTTTCCTTCTCCGTGCATCAGTTTCACCCATGGACATACCGCGGGGAGGGGGGGGAGAAAATAAAAAATATTAACGACAACAAAATAAAAATAAATAATAGCATCATTAATTGAATGGTAAGCTCATAATGAATGTACAGATTTTTTTTTTTAAGTACTGTACCTCATACATACCTGGGTATGTCACTGGTCTCACCACTCTGAACTAGTTTAAAAACCTGGAGAAACCATCCTTTGATAAAGTGCTGAGTATAATCATCAAAGTTTAAGAAGTTTTTTATTGGACTAAACACCAGCCCTGAGTCAATTTTCTATTTTAAAGGAACAGAAAAAGTCAAGAGAGAGGTGAGTATAGGAGATGAGTCATCACTTTGATGCCTAATTTATCAACCAAACACTTTCTTGGCAAATACAAATGAAACAGGCACACAAGCTGTCCTTTGTTAACAAGGGTTAAGAATGAGTTATGGTCCATTTTAATTCTATTTGGATTTACATTTTACAGCGAGAGATTTCTGAACGAGATACAGTACAGAATCTCCTAATGTACCATTATAAATGCTCTAAAATAAACAGAGGGGAATACTCTATTAATCTAATTACAGTACACTTCCTTCTTGCACACCTTTATGTAGGATGAATCAGAAGTACAGAAATATCAAAGAAAGGAAGAATATACTGTATACAGCATAGGAGGAAAGTGAAAGACAATGAAGAAAGTGACAGGAAAGTGCTAAGACAAAATTCAATTATTTATTCATTCACTAACTCCTTAGCCTTGACAGTGATTCACTGTACTGTACTGTGCTACAGTATACTACCTGTATATGTAACAGTTAACCCCTTCACCATGGGACACCACTTTTATTACCCCCCCGTATTTTATTTGGCTGACCACAAACAATTTTATTCACCAGAGAGAGGGGCAAGGGGTTAATAATGTGGTAAAATTGAAAGATCACTGATGATGATACAATACTGTACCTGATCTATATCTGAGAATAAATGCTGGCATCCTTAATTCACCAAGAGTAGCTCCTGGTACTGTCTCATCCAAGCTTTCCTCACCTTCCAAAATGTGCTGCCAAAGGTAAGTACCCACAGCAGCTTTGCTCCACACCTCCACCACGGGGAGGTTTATAAGGCCTGACTGTAAAATGGCATAAACAAAATAGTAAATATTTTTGTAAGAGTAAGGTGGAATTTATAAGCTCAAGCTGTACAGCACAGGTATACCCGTAAACCAACGTCCCCTTGACTGCCACTTCACGTAACTGACGATTATATACAGCTCCTCCCCGACTTACGACCTACTCGACTTACGACCTGCCTCAGTCATACCAAAATTTGGTAAAATTACGTATTTTTGAGTCCCAAAGTCAGTACACAGACAAAATTTTCGTTTGTACTTCACTTTAAAATGGCTGGCAAGCTTAAAAGTGAGTGTTTTGTGGTGCTGAGAAGAAAAAGAGACACCCATTTTCGATTTTCTATGTATTATTTAAGCATTTCCGACTTACAACCATTTCGACTACCTGGATTTGGGTCCCTAACCCCGTCATAAGTCGGGGAGGAGCTGTATTAGGAAAATACCCCACAAGTTTCACCAACTACTACATTGATCCAACAATTGGAGGATGAGACGTAGCGCGCTTTTGAGTTTGATGATGTAAATTTCTTAGTTATAAACATGATAGAAAGATTGCACATTTTCATAAAAAGCTTAACCCCTAGGCTTCGGGTCACTCACACATGAGAACATCCCAGTCTCTTCTCAGCTTTTGTGATGTAGGAATCTCGCCGTTGGACTTGACTCAACTACAGGTATGTGTTTCTACCCCCCTTCCCCCAATCCCAAAGCACAAGTTTAGTATTGTGATCAATTGCTGGAGTAATAATAATGAATGTTAATAGTATAAATAGTGAAAACATATAAAAAGGTGTCCTGTACCTCATACCACCTACAAATTAGTGTTGTTTACCTCATTACAACTGAGTCACACACACGCCCCGTCACGAACATTCTCAACTCTTCCTAGCCTGTGTTGCCAACCTGTGGTAAGGAAATGTATTATTTCCTGTTTATATCGTGCATGGCCAGTTTGTAAGACTAAAATTGTTTTTATTTGTTTTTTAAATGTTCTCGAATATACCCACGTAGAGAGGGAGGGCTCCCATCCACTACCCGAAGCCCAGGGGTTAAGATTACTGATGAAACCATTTTACCTACTGATATCTTGGCAGGTGCCTCATCCCATTTTACTTCCATCCCTTGAACAACATGGGGCTTCATCTCCTGCTGTGCTAAAACAATGGCAGCTTGATTTTCCCCAATATCAAAATCTGTAAGGAAAAATTTTCTTATTACAGCAATTTACTTTGTGTGATCATATTATATATGCGTCAAAAGTTATCTTGCATATATAATCACTATTTCCTATTTTTCAGAAAATGTGAAATATCTCACAGGAAAGTGTGTAGACAAAGTCAGTTTTTCACACTATGGTAAATTTACAGAACACAAATTGTGCTATATATAAACATCAACAACAACATTCTACAGACATTTGCCATGCTTGAATAGGTAAAACAAGACTAGATAATGGCATATGTTGGGTAAAACCTTAACAGGATGCCCCCTGCCATTCACCACTGAAAACTCAGGGCTGCCAGAAACTGCAGCAGAGACCAGGGGATGGGCACAGCTCTGGTGACCCGGTTGCCATCAGGCATGATGTAGCAAAGTTTGGTGGCTGGATGCCTTTGCATGTTTAGCATCTATGATAAATTTTAGTACACTTAATAACCTAACAGTCAATAAAGGACCAGAGGTAAATACAGTAACTGTTGTTTATAAAAGAAAGCTATTAATTCTACAAGGGGATCTTTTAGTGTCAGCCTTACTGAACTTACCTATGAGTTTTTTGCCCTGACCTTCTTGCTGGTTTTCACTCTTCTTTCTGGGTTCCAGTTGTGGAAAGCTTTTCATTTCCTTGACAGTGGAAAATGCAGAATTGAAGATGCAAAGGGCAAGGTAAGCTGTTATCACAACTTGGATAATACACACTGCCAGCAAGACTCGCCGCAAAATAATCCCTGGTCCCCGAGACATCTGTATTGGAAAAAAAAAATTGGTTACGGTACTCACCTCCATAGCTACATGCTTGTTCTCAGTAAGCTATATATTATGCAAAACTTCAACAGGAAAAATAAAAAAAACAGCTGCAGTGGTATATATACTGTACAGTATACCGTATATAGAAATCTTAAGTACACTGTACTACTGTACAACTAAAATGATTAAATTCTGGAATCTCTTAACACTGCTTAGGAGAGATGTGAAGCCAGAAAAAAGATTCTCCACAACCACTTCTATTGTAGTTGGCCACATCGTATATTTTTACTGCTGCAAGTTGAAAAATTGCAGCCAAGCTCAATAAGTTTGAGAACAGAATCTAAGAATTAGGATGAGGTGCATTTTTACCAGTACAGTGAGTTCTGCTATAACGCGTGTTTTGATAACGCGAATTTGCTCTAACGCGATTTATGAATTCGGAACAATATTTGTATAACGCGAACGCTTGTTTGCTATAACGCGATTTTTGCTTACTATTTCTCCAATTTTGTGGTATTAACTGTGAATATGGTAAAGAAGAATATCTCCAAAAAGCGTTCTGATGATAGAATTCCCGGTGATTATCGTAAAAGAAAGGATATAACACTTGAAGAGAAGCTCGATGTTATCAACCTCAAAATCACCCTTCTCCCCCATCAAGTTACATTCATATTTTTTCAAGGTAAAGTGTTAAATTTACTGTATGATTTCATTATTAGATATGAATGTAACATTTATTTAGACTGTGCTATCCTTTGTGTTAGGCTAACTACTAAATTTTTTCGATTTCGAGTAATCTGCACCTAACCCTATTTTCTCCATAAGCCGTTATTTCTATTACGCGATTTTCTATAACACGATATTTTACAAGAACACAATTATCGCGTTATAGCAGAACTACCTGTACAGTCCAGTACTTTTAATAATGTCATATGACTATCATGTTTTACAAAAAAATTTAAAAAATTCAACCATGACAGATTAAAGCAATAATAGTGTAGCTACAGTATTTCTAAATCTTTAATAATATGCAAGAGAAAAGGGTAGAGTTCCCTTCACTAGTGCATTTATAGGGACTCATCAGGTTTAGTGCAGTGTGGCAGCCCTGTGTTATTTTACATTTGACAGAAGGAAACTCACAATAGTAAACATAGTATGGAATCAACATAAAACAATATTAAAACAAATATCTCAATGTAATGATTTGTGGAATGTTTAAATAATGAGCCCCTGTAAATACCAATTCTGAATCTTTATCAGTTTGAATTGTGGAGAACCTTGATCAAGTGCTTTGATATTGCAAGCCTGCAAAGCTCGGTCATAAACGTATGTAACAAAGTATCAAAGCTTTGCATACCCTGTGATTCTCCAGCAAGGGTTTCTCTCGTGCTTTCCTCGAACAAGACTGTAAATATACAATAAACCTTTCAAATATCTGTGAAATAATTTAGTGCTGAATGGATTTCTCTTAATTTATTATGTTAAATTATATCAAAGAAACAAGAGTGCACCTACTCCTATGCAGTGCCTACATTCTCTGGGAAAAACTAGAGCACCGAACACAAGAACCAAAGTACTGTAAAGTGCTTTTCAGTACTGTATATCTAACACCAGGTTTGTGAAATACAAACTTGTTCAACTCACTGTCAATGTACACTGGATATGATACAAAATCCATTTCCCAATTGAAATTATAAAAAAGCAAAAATAAGTTGTTACAGATATTTCCATCTCTGAAAATATCCATACCTTCTAAAAGACATATGGTAATACAGTGGTTGTACCTCTCTAGTCCGGCATTCTGTGGTCCGGAAACTCCCATGGTCCGGAACGATTTTAGTTTGTCCAATAGGTAGATAGGCAGCTTTTTTTTTTTATCTGAATTATTATTATTATTACAAGAGTATTAAATTTTTGCCCCTCAGGCCAGTGACCTATGCCCGGGTGGGCTAATCCCCGTAAAAAAAAAAAAACAACAAAGCCGCGGGAAATTAAGGTTTGTTTACATCCGGCAGTTCAGCTGCTCTCTCTCTCTCTCTCTGCTTGTCTATACAGAGTACAACATTTAACCCTTCAATATATATGAGCAGTAAATAAGTGTTGCTTTCATATTCTTATGTAGAGTAATGACGATATGTTTTCACATGTGCGCACTTACATACGCGCAGTCTCACTTTTTTTTTTACCATTAATGGTTAGCTACTTATATTGTTCCATTTATTAACATTAAATAACATTACAGGTACTTCAAACAACCATATTAATTTTTTTACATTAATTTTACTACAGCTAAAATCAGGGTCTTATTTTCTTCAGTTTTATATGTAGAACCAATCAGTCACTGGTTTTGTAAGCTTTAACATAAACAATGCCGGCAGCCGTCTCGTCTCCTCTAATATTCCACGTATTATTAATAAATTGTATTGTTAATTTTGCACACACAAACATTAATTCAATAAAAACAAATTCAGAAACATTAATTAAAATATATATGAACAGTAAATAAGTGTTGCTTTCATATTCTTATGTAAAGTAATGACGATATGTTTTCACGTGTGCGCACTTACATACGCAATCTCTCTTTTTTCTTTACCATTATCGTTAGCTACCGGTACTTCTATTGTTCCATTTATTAACATTAAATAACATTACTTAAAACAACCATATTAATTTTACTACAGCTACAACCAAGGTCTTATTTTCTTCAGTTTTATATGTAGAACCAGTCAGTCACTGGTTTTGTAATCAACAAAAACAATGCTGTGTCATTTCCTCGTGTGTTTTAATATTCTACGTATTATTAATGAATTGTATTGTTCATTTTGCACACATAAACATTAATTCAATCAAAAAGACATTCAGTAATAAACAATAATGAATCTTTTGTACATAAGAGAAATGAAGCTGTTTACACGATTATGCACGTCGTCTGCACGTTGGCGGGCCGTTCAAACCCGTTGAAATTCAAGTTTCCGCCGTCAAAATTTTTATTTAGTTTTTTTTTGTGTGTTCCAATAAAATACGTTAAGAATTAAAAACTCGCGAAATCTGAGAAGCTACTGTACGACATTTAACCCTTCAATATGTCTTCAAAGAGACCATGATGCAGAGAAAGTGGTGCTAATGCTTCCAAGCACAAGCACAGGTCACTATCTATCCAGGAAAAGGGTGAATTTCCATGGTCCGGCACCGGTCAGGTCCCGAGGTTGCCGGACTAAAGAGGTACAACCCGTACTGTACTAATAATCTACTAAACACAAGCAAAAGATTTCACTATAGATTATAAACATGATAGGCCTACAGTATTGGTAATTCACCCGTTTTTTTTTTATGGGGAATAGCCCACCCGGGCACAGACCACCGACCCATAATGGGGTCTGGGGGTGAAAAAATAAGAGTAAAAAATAAAAATTAGAGGAGAAAAAGAGTATGTTAATCTACACCACAAAGATGCTGGAAGACCAGCTATTTGAAGCGAGACATTTTGTAAGAGAATGGAAACACAGAATAAGGCAGAGCATTCCAGTTTGGCTGTGTGAGGAAAGAAGGATGTACTATAACGGGTTATTCTAGTGTGACCGACATCCACACAGAACCGATGGGCACTGCGGGCAAGACGAGTGTTAAGAGCCCACTGCCTTGCTAGCGGTACACAGAATGCCAAAGCTACCAAACATTGCCCATTAAAGTACAGTACCTGTAAAAGAGAGAGAATTAAGCAACAATTCCAGTTTTTGAACACAGTACAGTACACTGATTAACACACAACCATATATGCCTGTAATGCCAACAAAACCCTAAAGGACCTGCCAGACACCCTCCACATTTTAAACGGCTGGCAAAACCCTAGTACTGTACTGTAATTTAACACACACACACACCCAGTCTGACTTGAAACACATAAGAAAGCATGAATGGCAGGTACTGTACTGGCTGCTACTATAGTGTGCAGTTTACCAAAAGTCAGGCTAGGTTAGGTAAACAGCAACATACATTAATTTGCTGACGACACTAAAATAGGGCACGTAATTAAATCTGATTAGGACTCCACCAAACTACAAGACCTAAAAAAAAAAAAAAAAAAATTCACCTAACCTAACCAGATCAGATGAACAACGTTGATAAAGAGAAATCCGACTGCGAGAAAGACTTAGGGGTTATGATAAGTAGAAATCTTTAACCAAGACAGCAATGCACAATTGCTCAAAACAGAGCTAACAAGATGCATGGGATCATACAAAGGAGTGTTAGTTACAAGACTAGTGAGGTTTGGTTAGGTATCATGTATCAATTAATTTTAAAATAGAAATTATGAATTAAATTGTTATAAGACAATGGTTTAGTAACGCTGCAAATGTGTGCTGTGTAAGTGCCTTGTCTTGTCACCTCACCACCTGCCTCATGAGCTCACCTCGCAGTGTTACATTTACTTATTACTGTATTATTTACTTTATTATTTAAGAAACGTCATGGGATAACTGAGGGTATTGCATGTGGTAAGCAGTGACAGACCTAACCTAACCATACCTACCCCAAACACCTGTATTACATCAAAACTCATCACTTTGGAAGCAGAATAAACCAGTTGCATTTGGTAAGCGTTGCTTTATTTTCCATACCAGCCACTCTGTGATTTCACTGCGTGACAACACGTGACTAAGGTTAGTTTAGGTTAGGTTGGGTTAGATCGATTTCAGTTTCCTCAATATTTGTTGCTTTTCAACGAAAAATGGTCGGAGTAATGTTCAAAAAAATGCATTTTTTACTTTGTGATTCTCAACTTATAAGAGATTTTCTTTTTTCTAGAATTTCCACAAAAAAAGACAGTAAATTTTTACAAATGCAACAAAATTATCTCATAATGAACCTAACGTAACCTAACCAATCAAAGAAGCCTACCTAACCTTACCTAATTTCCTTTCCGCAATTTCACTGTTTATTTGTGGACACGCGTAGTTTTGGCAAATGTGTTAAAAAGTAGTTATTTCGAAATTAAACCCAACCTAACCTCAGTTGAAAAAAAAATAAGTGGCAGAAGCCTTGTTAGAAGTCCTCTCCAACCTCACCAAAGAATCCTGAATCCTACTCCTAGCCATGAGGCTCCACCCTCAAGACCCCTGACATATTAAACAGAAAGAACTTACGGTACAGTAAGTCTTCGTATAACATCGGCCCGCTAAACGTTGTTTCAGTACTACGTCGCTAATCTTTACATACCAAAAATTCGTTTAACGTCCCGATGACTCGGTACAACGTTGTTTTGCGTCGTCACGGACTACTTTTTGCAGCGCATCGCCCTCTCTCAGAGTGCTACCTCACACTCGCGGAATGTCACTGCGTCCCCAAGTGACACCAAGCCAGTCTGTTAGGCATCCACAGCATTAGTGTGTGTTTAAGTGTTTTTGCTCTTAATACTGTACCCTAACAATTCAAAATGGCTTTCAAACGCCCATCAAGTGCTACTGATGCAAGTGTTGTGAAGAAGCAACGTAAGACCAGTAGCCTTGCTACGAAAATGGAGGTTTTAAACCGGAGGAGGAGCCACCTGCCAGGTCTCACTGACACTCCACCCTCCTCCTCCTCGGGTCCGACTAATTACCCAAATGTACCCAAATGTAGCCGCAATGAAGTCAAATAATGGTCCTACATGAATAAATCGGGTTATCAATCACTTCTCGACTAGTATTTGGTGTCACAAAGTAAAAAACAAATTGAAAAACGTAATTTAATTTGAGTTAATAGATCGAGTGCATGTACCGAACCGAACCTAACCTAACCTCGACTAGTATTTGGTGTCACGAAGTCACAAAAAATTGGTAAACTTAATTTAATCTGAGTTAATAGATCAAGTGCATGTACATAACCTAACCTAACCTAACACAACACAACTCAGATTAAATTAAGTTTACCAATTTTTTGTGACTTTATAACACCAAATAATAATCGAGAAGTGATTCACAGCCCGATTTACGCTTGTACGACCATCATTTGACTTCATTGTGGCTACATTTGGCTGCATTTGGGTAATTCCTCGCTCCCTCGGTACATGCACGCGATCTATTAACTCAGATTAAAGTAAGTTTTCCAATTTTTTGTGACTTTGTGACACCAAATACTAGTCGAGAAGTGATTAGCAGTCCGATTTATTCATGTAGGACCATTATTTGACTTCATTGCGGCTATATTTGGGTACATTTGGGTAATTAGTCGGACCGCTCCTCCTCCGCTCCACTACCCACTATATACTGTACATATATACTATTTTCTATAAAAATGCCATTGAATTTATGTATATGTAATGTATTTCAAGGGGCAAAGGGAGGCCCAGGAACGTAACTCCCATATTTTATCTACTGTATTTATGGGGAAAATTTATCCGCTTATCGTTGTTTCACATAACGTCACGTTTTCAGGAACATAACCCCAATGTTAAGCAAGAACTCGCTGTACTTTGATATGGTGTAAAAAATTTTGTGGACATGAGAGCAGCTGCACGGTCATAAGCATACACTGGCGTTGATCGGAGCCGTCAATATAATTGGAAGGAATGCTCCTTCTCGGCTGCATTACCGCCAAGAAAGACGAAGTAGTGTGCGTATAGTCACCTAATTATCTACCAAACAAAGCAGTTTCAAAAAAAATTATCATACCAGAGCTCACTAATGAAAATAGAGTAGAATATAATCAAAATAAACAACGCGTCGCCGGGTTAGTCCTCAATATTAGCTGGGACCAAAATTTTCTGCCAAGCTAACAACAGTCAAGGTCCAAATAATTAACTTTTTTTTTTTTGGCAGTGGATATTTTGCCGTGACAGGTGAAGTTCGTACTCACGTTATTTTACCACGAGTGCGCTCCGATTGGCTAATCATCCATTACTGTCAAACAAGCAAGAACTATATTTGACCGTGAATCTGGCAGCATTTGGCACTTATTTTGCTGCGAGTCGGTCGTTGTGTAACTGTAAACATACCTAACCATATTTCTGTTGTTCATGGAAACTTATCATTATAAGAGGCAACATTTACTAAAACCTTATAGAACCTGACCAAACCAACCAAAGAAACCCACCTAACCTTACCCAACATCCTAACCGGGAGGAGAGCCCTCGTCATATTAAATAGAAAGTACTTAGCCAATCAGAGTGCACTCACGGTAAAATAGCGTTAGTAGGAACTTAGCCACAGCAAAATATCCACTTCATAGGTTTTTTTTGTGCTCTCTCAATGTACAGAAACATGAAAGGAAAAATTTTAGATTCGGTAATCCCTATGTTTTTCCGACGGTGTTTGACGTGTTTTGAATGATTTTGATCTTACTTAACCTAACCTAAACTAGCCACAGAACCCAGGAATTATATCTAACCTAACCTACATTTCTAAGATTCCCTGGAAGACTGAAACTAAAAGAACAGCATATGAAATTTCAAGCTCAACCTCAAACAAATCTTGGTAAAGGTGTAGATAACGGCTACCACCAGAAGCTACTTAATGATTTTCTTTATTTTTCCTGTACTTATTGTTTTGATGATTTTAAGTAAATTAAAAGAAAACTTTCTATTATAAGTATTTTGTTTTATTTACTCTCCCGCTTCACAATTCTCCTGCCGGTGCCATTTTCGTTGTTTACCTCGTTGAATCCCTATTCAAGAGACGTTTCCTATAAATAATGGTGAACGTTTCCACTAAGTCCTCCTCGCCACTGCTGATTTATATCAAACTCAAGATTTAAGTAAGTTGCTTAACACATAAATTAAAATGATAATGCACAGAACCTAACCTAACATACCCAACCTATGGGTATGTTAGGTCAGGTTCTATTAAGTTCTATGCAATGTCGTTTCCATTTTTGTGTTTAATATCACATTAGTGTGTAGAAAAAATTTCACCCAATTCCGACAATTCCTTCTGGTGGTAACTGCCAATTCCTTCTAGTGGTAACCGTTATCTACACCTTTACCGAGTATTGCCTTCAGCTAGTCACAAGCCGTTAATATTAAGGAACATTAATCAAGGGCAGAACTTACTGTTGTCATCCGAATGTCTACATCAATGTCCAGCTCAAGGGACAGTGTGTACCAATATAAAAATTATTATACAGAAGTTTTCCTCATCTTATTACCACGTGAGTTACATAGAGCAATTAAGAAAAAAGGATTGTCGGGTATGGCAGAGGTGAGGGAGTGGCCACAACGTGCTTGACAGCTTTAGAAACATGGCGGGCCTAAAATATATTTATAAATGATCACAGAACATCTATATACTCATTTTAACACATATTTAGTTGTATAACTCACGTCAGACATCCTGTTAGGAGAAACTGACACCCTTCGCTCTGCCATTATTGCCTCAGTGTGTGTTGTTGTCAGCAGACGAACACTGGTCAACACAGGCGCACTAGTGTTATTAACACACTCCTGCAGTACTCTACTCTACAATTTATTATAAATTAGTTATTTCATTAAATCTTTAATGTTAAGTGAATTTTATCCATTTTATGGCATAAAAGTTTTGTACGAAATACATTAATGTTTTGAAAATTTGGCTTATATATATATATATATATATATATATATATATATATATATATATATATATATATATATATATATATACACACACACACACACACATATACATATATGTGTGTGTGTGTGTGCACATAACATATATATACACATATATATATATATATATATATATATATATATATATATATATATATATATATATATATATATATATATATATATATATATATATATATATATATATATATATATATATATATATATATATATATATGCTGATAACCACGAGAAAAAAAGAAAACACAAAGTTCCCAAGCGCTTTCGTGTAATTCACATCTTCAGGGATTAGTACATGTGTTTTGTGTGATCTCACAGTTGTGTTTTGTGTGATCTCGCAACAACCTAAGCAACCAGCTACTAAAAATCACAGCAATGTTGCCAAGAGATCACGCGTGGCAATTACGTTGGACGTGAAATTGGATATTGTAAAAAGACATGAACACGGAGAAGGAACGTCAGTGATTGGGCGCGTGCACGGCTTGGCTCCCTCTACAGCGCATTCTATAGTTAAAAGCGCCGACAAGATCAAGGCGATGGCAGGGTCTGCAACACCATTGACGGCTACGAAGGTGACAAGGTTCCGTGTTGCTGAGATGGAGAGTATAGAGCGGATGTCGAGCCCGTGGATTGACGACCAGACCCAGCACCTTAAAACACCTTTATCGCAACGCATGATTCAACAGAAGACAAGATCGCTGTGGAAAGATAAACTAAAGATAAACCCAACGTACCCAAGTTCAGTGCCAGCCGTGGATGGTTTGATAGATTTAGGAAACATATATCAATCCACAACCTAAAAATACAAGGAGAATCAGCTAGCGCCGACCATGAAGCAGCAGAGAAGTTCCCACCGTTTCTCACAACCATAATTAAGGAGGGTGGGTACAGTCCTAAGCAGGTCTTCACCTTGGACGAGACCGGACTCTTCTGGAAGAAAATGCCTTCACGGACCTATATATCTAAGGAGAAAAAGACCGCACCGGGATTCAAAGTTGCCAAGGACCGCCTCACTATTGATTGGTGGAAATGCTGAGAATGACCTGAAGTTAAAGCCTCTCCTTGTGTACTGGTCTGAAACACCCCATGTTCTGAGGGGGGTTGTGAAGAGACAACTTCCTGTTGTCTGGCGTTCAAACCGTAAGGCGTGGGTGACAGGGTCTGTGATGCACGACATGTTCAACTATGTGTCCGGTCGCATTAGTCGCTATAATAAGGAAAATTATTTTGATGATAAAGCTCTGATGGTGATTGACAACGCACTAGGTCATCCACCAGCTATGGTTGACTGGTGTGAGAACATTAAAGTTGTGTTTTTGCCTCCCAACACCACGGCTTTGCTGCAGCCCATGGACCAGGGCATTATCTCTACATTCAAGGCGCTCTACACTCAGCGTATCATGGAGCAGCCGATTGAGGGGACCGATGGAGAAGGAAAACCTACAATCCGGGAGTTTTGGAAAAAACACTACTACATCAGGAAATTCATATATAAACATCAGTGATTCATGGGAGGCAATAACACAACAGAACATGAACGGTGTGTGGCATAGCTGTGGCCCGAGTGTGTGCACAACTTTGTTGGTTTCCCTTCAGTGCCTGCAATAAGGAAGACTATTGTGACTCTTGCAAAGAAAGCTGGATTCGATGAAGTGGATGAAGCTGACGTAGAAGACCTCCTCGACTCTCACAATGAAGAACTTACCAATGAAGACCTGACAGAACTGGAGAGGCTTCAGCAGGAAGAAATGCCACTTGCAACGAGAGAAGATGCAGAGGAAACTCCAACACAACTCCTCACTGTACGGAACCTAAAGAAGCCGATTTCTTCATTTGAGATGGCGATGGATATGGCATTAGAAATGGACCTTAATGTAGACCAAAGTTGCACTATCATCCGCAATGTCAAGAAAGACATACGAGCATACTACGAGGTGCTTGAGAAGAGGAAGAATGCACAGCAAATTACTTTTGATGCATTTATCAGGGCCAAACCTTCAACTCCCAGTGCACCAACCACCCCATGTACATCCAAACAGAACACAGCTTTTAGGCCTGTTCAAGACCAGTGTAAAACCACAGCCTTTAACGAGTGAACCACAGCCTTCAACCAGTGGAGACCAACAGCTTTCAGTGCAAATTGACAGCGATAATGAGTGAGGTGACTGACGACCCTGGCAGTGATGATGAGTGAGGTGGCCGACGACCCTAGCAGTGAGGAGAGTGAGGTGGCTGACGACCCCAGCCTCCTCTCACCCCAGTAAACCTTCACCCTCTCCCTTAATGCCAACTTCAGCAAGCAAGCAACACAGCACATCAGAGGTAAGTTAACAGTCTGCGTTTAAAACTTACCTCACACGCCTATGCACATAAACATTCAAACACACACACTCAAACATTTTAAGTATACTGTACTTGTAAACATATATGCCTAATAAACTCAAAGTGTTTGTTATTGATGTTTATTTGATATTATGCCCTTGTTTCTTTATCTCTTTTACGTTCTATATGTATTGAGTAAAACAAGTGTTAAAATCTGACGGCCGTGACCACCGCGATGCCCATATCCCCCCTATTTACATTACTGTATTTCTTATGGGAGAAATTGCTCCGCTATTCGCGATTTCGATATTCGCAACAAGTTTCATGCCCATAACTTTTGCGATAAGTGAGGCAGCTACCACAGGGCAGTGTGCTGGGCTCATTGTGGTTTGTTTCACAAATGACATGACAGAAGCTATACACTCCTCCAAACAAATGTTTGTGAACGATGCCAAGCTATTCAGGGAAATTAAGAGCCAAGCGGTCTGTGAAGAACCACAAAAAGATATCTGCCAACTTCAAGAGTGGTAAAAGAAATGGCTGTTTAGATTCAATGTCACGAAGTGGAAGAGGATGCACCTGGGTCGTACCAACAGTAAGGGGGCGTATCACATGTCCCAACAGGACAAAGAAACAGCATTAACAGGGATCGAATGTGAAAAGGAATAGGGTGTGTATGTTGACAATGAACTGAAGTTCTTGGGCCATTTTGAGAAGAAGGTTAACAAACAACTAAACTCCTGTAGTAGGTCTTATAAGACAGTCGGTCCCTCATAACACTCTTCAAGAGTGAGGTGCTTCTTCGTTTGGAGTACTGTCGCCAGGTCCCCGACATACGCTAGAGACCATCAGTTGATTGAAAATGTCCAAATGAAGGCCAGAGCTATGGCACCTCAGTTACACAGAGAGATAAGAAAGCCTGCAACTGCCTAGCTTACGCTATAGGCACGCAAGGGGTGACTTAATTGAAGCTTACAAACATCTCAGAGGATACTACTCTGTTGAGTGTCCATACTTGGAGCTGGCAGGTGCTCGCCCCACTAGAAGTCACAGCTCGAGGTTGAAGAAGTCTCAAGTCCAGAAAATTGTGAGGGCAAGCTTTTTTGGTATGAAAATTGTAAACTCATGGAATAATCTACCAAAGAAAAGTGATGGCACCAAGTGTGAGCTCTTTCAAAAGCAGACTTAACCAACGCTGGCAAAGGTACAGATACATTCTGGAAACAGCACATGCCCAGTACAGCTAGACCCCGACTTACGACTGCTTCAACTTACGACCGCCGCAGTTGTGACCATTTTTTTTTTCTCTCTCCAAATGACACACGCATTTTCTATACCGAAACGTTTCCAGTTAATGTAGTCTCCATGTATAATTAGAAAATTATGGGGGCCCCATGTGCATTCAGCTGACTACATTAAAGGTAAGTGCTCAGTCACACTGTATCCATTCCTCATTACTTATTACTTTCACTGTATGTACTGTATCCATTCCTCATTATTTACTTTTACTGTACTGTATTTCATTGTAGATTTTTTATTAAAAAAAAAAATTTTTTTTTTTTTATATCTATGTCGGACTTACGACCATTCGGACTTACGACCTGGATTTGGGTCCCTAACCCCGTCGTAAGTCGGGGTCTAGCTGTACTTGCAAACCATACATAACAGAGACATTACTGATCGCCCAAGTGGCTAACGAGCCCATCACTGGAGAAGAGGATAAAAGTAATAGTACTTCTGCCTCAGTATTGTCATTTTTTTTACATCCAAAATAGATAAAATATTTAGGAATGCCCTGTAATATCCAATCACAACATTTCTTCTATTTTAAAATAAAAACAAAGAACCATGTCATATTTATTTAGTCAGTTTTCTCTCTTTATCAGTGTTCAATATTGGGGGGAAGTTAAATACTGTACAGTCTAAACAGAATCTTTAATGTTATAAATAAATTTGTAAAACATTCGATACCTCTAATATTTTCTACCAAAATGGGGGACTTGTTAAAATATTTATTACAGCACATTGAAAACAACAAGTACACATTAAAAAAAATTCTAGCAATATTACAATACTTGAGCAAGAACTGAACACGTTAAGTTATATGCACATTTCTGTTTCAGGCTAGTCTAGGATATACACACAACTTTCAAATCAGACCCATCTCTCTCCATGTACCATACAGCATACACCCTTAACCCCTTCACAGGACTGCCCTCAAGTCAGTCAGGTTCACTGTTATATATAAGCAGGAATATACCCCTGTATTGGTGAAGTCCCTTAGAATATTTTTAATATAAGGAATTGTTAAAAACAAAACTCATAACAGGTGGTCAGTATTTTCTGTCCTTTTTCTTCTTTGTGTTCCTTTTTGTAGCAAAACCTTGGTCTATGAAAGACAGAGATTGCAAGTGTTACAGGTTATTTTGCTGGATGGGAAATTTGGCAGCAAGTCTTTTTATATTTTTCAACATTTCCATTGGTGCACAAGCATTAACAGAATTAAAATGCCAAATGATGAAGCTCATTGTGTTAATGTTGAGATTAAAGAATGGTTTCTGATAGCCCAAGACCAATCAATTTTCAAAATATCAATTCATTATCTTGTCTCATAACTGTAAAAAAAATATCACATTCTTTATAATGTATTAAGTTTACAGAACATCATCAGTACTTCTAATTAGAAATCAAAGGTCATACTGAGTTACCTTTAAAATATTTCATGGAATAACAATACAGTATAGAGGAAATTTTGTATGAAATGCCAAGATGGATACAGTATAGTACTGGGAAAGGGCAGACATGTAACTTATAAAATGCAATTACATACTACAGTACATTAGTGTTTACTCTCTTTTAATTTATCACTCATATATGTGAATAACATTACCCTGTATTTTTTTGGCACAAAAATTAATCATAAATGCCTTAATTTTCACTGCACTTTACTATATTATTATTAAACAATGGAGTTTTCTCTTAGCATACCTCAATACATTACGGATAAACAATATTTTTCACTCAGCTTGCTATATAATTCATAAACATTTTAAAATGTACAAGAACAACTCACAGTATTTCTAGTTACTAGATCTTGGTTCTAGTTACTAGATCTTGGTTAAAGGAGCACTTAAACTTTAACCAATATATTACCTGCGCTGATAAAATTATGTGATAACTCATTTGAGCAACAGAATATATAGATAATAATACTGAAGAGCTAAAGTACACAAAATTTAAAAAAAATTGCAATCTTTCTGTTACACATAACTCCAATGGTCTCATATGGTACTTTTAAAATCCTTAACTTTAGTCTGTACATGTACATATACAGTGAGTTCTGCTATAACGCGTGTTTTGATAACGCGAATTTGCTCTAACGCGATTTATGAATGACGAACGATATTTGTATAACGCGAACGCTTGTTTGCTGTAACGCATTTTTTGCTTACTATTTCTCCAATTTTGTGGTACAGTGGGGTATGCTATAACGAATCTAATTGGTTCTAGAACCTTGTTCGTTATAGCATTCATTCGTTATAGGATTAATCCGTTCCAGGCCCCCAAATACAACCACTTAACACTGAAAAATATAATATAAAATTGTAAAAATTGTAAAAAAGTGCATAAATATCTAAACCCCTGAAATAAAGAATATCATTAATATTTGTAATAAAAAAACAATAAATTAGAAAGAAAAAAAAAAATTTAAATGTGAATATAGTAAAGAAGAATATCAACAAGAAGCGTTCTGGTGATAGAATTCCCGGTGATGATCGTAAAAGAAAGGATATAACACTTGAAGAGAAGCTCGATTTTATCAACCTCAAAATCACCCTTCTCCCCCATCAAGTAAAGTGTTACATTTACTGTATGATTTCATTATTAGATATGAATGTAACATTTATTTAGACTGTGCTATCCTTTGTGTTAGGCTAACTACTAAATTTTTTCAATTTCGAGTAATCTGCACCTAACCCTATTTTCTCCATAAGCCCTGTTATTTCTATTACGCGATTTTCTATAACACGATATTTTACAAGAACACAATTATCGCGTTATAGCAGAACTACCTGTATGATATTTTTTAACACAAAGTTTGACGTAACACTAAACTGTCTACTTCTGTTACGGGAACTGTACCCCCCATCACCCTTCTCGAGGGTTAGCCATGATCACCAGCCTTCAGGCCACCCTATCACATGCATTTTCTAGCCTCTCTTTTCTGCTATTCCACTGCTGTATATATACAGTATATTATATACACATGCACACAGTATATGTACTGTACCAGTAAACTGCATATGAAAATGCATCCTGCCATTCATCATTATAACAATAACCCCCCCCCCTCCAGAATAAGATGGGCTCTGCCAGCTCTAGTTGGTGTGAGAGATGTATTAGGAAAAATGTCTTGCAGGTCAATAATTGAATAACTCAAGAGTGTAAGAAAAACATTTTGGTCCATTAGAATCAAAAACAATCTCACGTAAGCTATCCGTGGAATTAAAAAATTAAATTCTGTACCTTGCTTATCTGCAGCACCTATTATAGAATCTTGGCTGTTAGCAGTTTTGGCATCATCACCATTATACAGGGGAGCCCCCCAAGTTCGAGGATTTTTATTTTGCGGTTCTCTATTATTCGCGGATGACACCCTGGATGTACCCAAGAACGTCTGTGGGTAGTTTTAAAGTTGCCGGCTGAGACAGGGAGCCATTCGTTCTAGAGACAGTAATTTCCTTTACCTGTATTGTAAATATGTGTGTGTAGACACACACACACACAAAATGCATACAAATAAATAATACAGTAATGGGAAAATCTTCTCACAAATAATCACAAAACAAATTTATTAAAAAAGTGACAGTCTACCCTCAAGTCCGTGCTTTATTACTTTATTAATAAAGCACCAACTTGAGGGTAGACTGTTACATTTTTAATAAAATTGTTTGCGATTATTTGTGAGAGGATTTTCTCATTACAGTGGTCCCTCGGTTAACGAGCGCCTCGGTTAACGAGATTTCGGTTAGCGAGTTACCTCCCATAAGATTCTTAAATTCGGTTAAAGAGCAACCCCTCGGTTAACGAGTTTCTTACGAGCCGACCTCAACAAGTTTTGGCTTGCACTGGGCGGTCAACCAGCTGTAGTATTAGTCTGCCAATATATTAATCGGTTCTAGGGCTTAAATTCCTTACTATTTTAGTAAATATCAAGAAGTTTATACTATTCAATAATTTTAAAAGTTTAATATTAAATTTTTTAGTCAATTTAACAATTATTGAACATAATTGAAGGTAAAGTGACTAGTTTAATGCGCGGCATCCAGCCTCTTAACACAGCAAACAGGCGTTAGTCTCTCTCTGTTTTCACTGGAGGTAACATCTTGCTTGAGACTCTTCAACTAAACGCCTTTTTTCTGTGTTTCCAAGCAAATTATTGGTCATTTTGAAATTTATTTTACATATTGACAATATATAGCGTAGTGCAGTGTTATTTTAAAGAAAATATTCTCTATTTACAACAAGTTTAACTTTAAAAAGCACGTGTTGACATTGTTTGAATCCAGCATGGGGCCTAAGAGATCAAGAAAAGCGATTTCAATCCAAACCAAGCAGGAAATCATAAAAAAACATGAACAAGGCATTAGAACAAATGCGCTATGCAAAGAATATGGCCAGTCGACATCAACTGTGTCGACAATTCTTGCACAGAAAGACAAATTTAAAGAAGTGAAAGTGAGAGACAAATCTACAAGAGTGTTTAAAAGTAGATCCCTAATTGCAGAAACTGAGAGGTTACTTATCATCTGGATTAGGGAAAAACAGATGAAAGGTGATTCAGTTTCTACTGAATTCATTTGTGAAAGAGCCAGGGAGATTTACAAACATTTAAAGACAGATCAACCTGGTTCTTCAGGCACGGAATTTGAAGATTTTCGGGCCAGCAAAGGCTGGTTCGAAAATTTAAGAAAAGAAGTGACATTTTCAGTGTTGTTAGGCATGGTGAAGCTGCTAGTGCTGATAAGGAAGGGGCAGCAAAGTTTTTAGATGAATTTAAAAAACTGATGGAAGAAGAAAATTATCTTCCACAGCAAGTGTTCAATGTGGACGAAACTGGGCTGATCTGGAAAAAGATGCCCAAAAGAACATTCATCACCAGAGATGAAGCCTCTTTACCTGGGCATAAACCCATGAAAGACCGTCTTACTCTATTGCTTGGTGCCAATGCTTCAGGGGATTTCCGACTGAAGCCTATGCTTGTCTACCACTCTGAAAACACCAGGGTGTTCAAGCAACAGAAAGTGGTAAGAACAAAGCATGGAGTTTATTGGAAGTCCAACCATAAGGCATGGGTGACAAGACAGCTCTTTAATGAATGGGCTGTTGATGTGTTTTGCCCTTCTGTCAAGAGCTACCTAACCACCAATAAACTCCCTTTAAAGGCTCTTCTCCTCATGGATAATGCTCCTGGTCATGACCCTGACCTTGCCAGAAATTTGGAGTATCAATTTGACTTTGTGAAAGTGTTGTTTTTGCCTCCAAACACTACATCAATCATACAGCCAATGGACCAGAATGTGATCAGCAACTTCAAGAAGTTGTACATGAAGAAAATGTTTAGGAGGTGTCATCAGGCAACTTCCAATGATCCTGAACTAACACCGAAACATTTCTGGAAGACACAATTCAACATCCTGGAGGCTGTAAAATTGATTGTGTCATCATGGCAAGAAGTCTCCACTAGATCCCTCAATTCTTCATGGAAAGCACTGTGGCCATCAGTAGTCCATGATTTTGAGGGATTTGAGGAAGAAACAGAGTTGGACCAGGAGATTGTGTCCATTGGTCAGTCATTGGGCCTTGAAGTGGAAGAGGAGGATGTGGAAGAGCTTATGATGTCTCATGAGGAGGAACTTACTCCTGATGACTTGAAGCAACTGGATGAGATGTTACAGGTAGAGGCTGACAGTGGTGAGGATGAAATTGAAAGTGATGACCATATGTCAGCTAAACAGTTGAAAGATGTGATTTACCACTGGGAAAAGTTCAGGGAACTGGCTTCAAAGCACCCAGAAATGGAAAAAACTGAACTAACTTTGTGTCATGTTGAGGACTCAGTGGTCTCCTTCTTTAAACGTAAGTTAATGGTGAGGAGGACAGATGCCCCACAGACCACAATTGACACTTTCTTCAGTAAAAGGCAGAGGGAACAAGATGCTATCCCTCAGCCTTCCACTTCAAGACGGAGAGAGGATGTTCATGGTGGAGAATCTGTCAGTCCAGAGGTTCCTGACATTTTCATGGAAGGTGACTCACCTTCCAAGAAGCAGTAAAATGCTTCTCCTCCACCTCCATTTCCTTCTCTTCTCCCTTCTCCTCCTCCACCTCCCACTTCAAATTCACATCATCATCATCATCATCATCATCATCCAGGAGCCTTCTACATACACACCTCGAAGTAAGTGAACTTTTCTACCTTTTTTGTCGAATTTAGGCAATTTTCGGTGAGCTGGAACCAATTACTCAAAAACCCACTGAAACAATGGTTTCGGTTAATGAGATTTTCGGTTAACGAGCAACCTGCTGGAACGGATTGCGCTCGTTAACCGAGGGACCACTGTACTGTATTATTTATTTGTATGCATTTTGTGTGTGTGTGTCTACACACACACACACATATATGTATAAAATACAGGTAAAAAAATAATTTTCCTAAGGCCAAACACAGAGGGAATATACATTTCTTTGTACACAAGTAAAAATGTATCCCCGGTCCGTAAATGTTATTCGCAGCCATTTTGAGAACCTGACCCCCGCAAATTTGGGGGCCCCCTGTACTTGATTGCATACACTCTTCCAAATCTTCCTCTGTTAATTCCTTTTCATGAAATTGAAGGCGTTGTCTTCCTCATCTGCTTGAATATCCTCAAACTACCCTGGACCATAGGCTGGAGGAGGGATGGGGTGTTTGATGGTAAGAACACAACCTCCAGGTTTGAATGAGCAATCTTAAGGTTTTCAGGCTGACCAGGCACAGTATCTAAACTTAGTAGAACCTTGATGGTGAGGTTCCTTGATAAACAATGCACCTGTCACCCATGCTTTCCTACTTGCTCGCTAGACTATTATGAGTAGGTGGCTCGTTTCTTCTATTGCATACACGATGGTCGAGGGCTCAGTTGAAAAGCATCGGTTTCACAACACAAAAACTTCTGCAGCAGTGCCACAAAGTAAATGGATAAGGCTGTCTTCAATCACCTTAAAACCTGGAGTAACCATATCTTTCCTGGAAAAGAAGGTACAAGAAGGGATTCTTTTCCAAATACAGAATCCTGTTTCTTCAGTATTAAAGACTTGCTTCTGTTTATATTTTAAATCAGCTTTGCTGCCTTAAAATTTGTTGCTAGGCATTGGTGCACTGGAGCTTTCGCCCCCTGCTTCATTACAGAGAAGATCATAGATCTGTAGTACTTTTACTTGTAGTACTGGCCCACTCGGTGGCTATTTTTTGTGTTTGGCCCTATCCAAACTCTGAGGGCCTTTTCCATCCTTTCAATAACAGGGTCAAGAAACTGCAGTAACTCTCACATGGATGTTTATCTCACTTTTATGGATGAAGTGTGTAGTGTAATAGATTTGTTTATTCCGCAATTGAACCACAGAGGCCGCAGTTTTCCCGCTAGCTAATCAATACAACAGCTCACTTTTCTTACATACGGTAATGTCATCACTTTCCTCAGTGTTTTTGTACCACAATAATTTTATCAACTCTCTTACATTTACCTATACAGTACTGTAAATATGGGTAAAACACATGGATAAAAACAGAACATATGAATGTACACAGCTTAAGTTCAGCAAGTCTTTCCGCAGCAAGGGATAGTAAACAGGTGAGTGTAATCACCCTCACGTCTCACATGTGCAAGAACCCATAAAGAGTTTCTGGAGTGAGGTGACAAATACCACAATAGGTCAAAAACATCCCCCGAGATACCTAAATCGTGTACAGAGAAGTTGCCCACAAGTAGTCAAAATCATGAAAGATAAAACAGAGGTCTCATGTGTAGGTAGTGTTTAACGTAGTTCGGTACAAATGGCAGTGTTGACAAAAGCGGGTACTATTGGCAGTGTTCAAGAAAGTGGCCACTAGAGGCAGCATTCCACTTTTACATATTAAATTTGTTGGAACATGATTACTAATCATCCCTTCACCCCAAAGTCATCAACACAACTGGGGTTTATAAGTACAGAATATCCTAAGACACTGCATGTATCATATCAATATTTTGAACAAATATTCGTTGTTCACAGCTTGGAAATTTAAGTGAGAAACAACACACTGCAAAACCTGTTAAGAACTCTTGTTCTACTATACATAACAAAACACATATTAATAAACATTTGATATAAAAATTATTTTCTAATCTATTTCAGCTGAACCATAAATTGATCAATAACTGCAGGGAAACATGATTGTTCTAACCAGTCAGCAGTTGAGTATGCCTAACAGTAAAAACATATTATGTCCACTAATATTTATGATTTTAATGCAAAGCATAATGATGACACCAACATTCTATGGCCAATTTAAGCAAAAAACCAGTTTGAAACAACTGGTTTGTGTTTAAAACATTTGTACTAATAATGCTAAAATACTTTTTTCTATTACAGGTATATTATATTTTCCCACCTATATGTGGCTGATTAACCCTTAAGCCCCGGGTTAGGGTGCTGCTGGCAGTAACCACCACGCGGGGTTAGATCGATAAAAAAAATCAACATTTCCAAAAATAATTAAAAAAAATAATAATAATAAATAAAAAAAGGCGGAAAAATAGGCAGACGTTCTGGAACGTCATCCGGGGCCTAAGGGTTAAGAAAATGAAAAACCTCAAGAAAATGAGTATATGATCAGAAGAAACGAACACAAATGAATTTAAGGCCTAAGAACGTGAAGACAGACAAAAAGCCAAAACATAATATAGACTTATCCATATCCTTAATTTGCATACAAGTGTTGTATATTAAATGGTATTACTCTTCATCTAGGTACAGTCATCATCATACTGTACTTCATACATGTCACATAATTCAACTCCTATTTCAAATGTCAAGATCTATCAGCAATGCTTAAACCTATTGTTCAAGAATTACTATAATAAGTTTACTTATCATTCAGGATTAACAGTTGAATTCTGTGAATGAATAATAAAATAACGAGGATGTGTGAAAATGACGAACTACTAGAGTAAGGGAAATGTCCATGACATTTGTAAGAATAAAGGAAGATACAAACATAAATAAGGAGTAGCAGGAGAGCATTGTAAGGCAGTGTTCTGATGAGAAAATATGCGGTAATCTATAAAGTGTGTTTACCTCATACAGTCGCCTACTCTTATACCTGATACTCTGTGGCATGCTTATCTAGCCTCCTTAGTCTGGCTAATATTGTGAGGTTCCTTAGGGCCATTCCAGGAGATTTCATAAAACGTAAACAAAAACAGAGTTGCCACAACTCACAAAATGCGCCAGCCACTATACCAAGTAAAAGTAAGGTGATTGTACATTTAGCCAAAGAAACTTAGCTGTAAATAACAAAGGACATGAAAAGATAACCATCATCTTTGCACAATAAAATCTCTTACAAGACATAAAACACAAATTTGCTATTAATGCTTATTCATCATGTTTGAAGATATAAAATACAAAAATCCTCCAACATTCCAATAAAGCAAATCACATACTGTATTTTAAAGCCGTAAATATGCATTTGTCTATTAGGAATATAGAAATAATCGAGATAGGACAAAGATTAATAACTGGAAAATGCTTTTATTCATGTTGAACCTGATTCTCTGTTTTGTATGTTGCCACTGGGGAATTTATGTTTAGTAAAAAGGTCTCAATATACCCTGATGCTCTTTAAATAATCTGAAGATCTACTTCAATTGCATTCTAAAACTCCTCCCCTTTACCCAATACTTTCCCTCTTCATTTAAGTTTCAGCACCCCTTGATCAGTGGCGGATTTAGATGGGGGTATGTATACCCCCCAACAATGAGAATCTTTCTTTTTTAGAGACAGACCACTGTCAACAGACAATTTATTTTTTAATGTGCCAGTTTTACAACATTTATCTAAATTTGTAGCTGCTGCAATCTATTACGAAGGGATATGTACTTACAGTAACTTCGGTTCGTCAGTCGACTGTAACATCCGGACAAGGTTGAATACCAGATTTTGTATACATGTGTGAAACACTCCAGAATTTTACAACACCAGCTGATCTCTTGGTGATGCTCTGATAAAATTATGTCTTGAATACAATTTTCATATTCATTATCGAATTATAGTAAAAGGAAAAATAATTAAAATACTGTATATATTTTTAACACTACAGTAATTCAAGGAAAATGTCTTTCTGACAATAAAAAACTAGTTTTCTCCACTTAAAGGGGGCTTCACGTGTTACCCCTGAACTTGAGACTCTTCTGTCACTGCCCTTGATCTATCGTCTATAAAAGTGGTACAGGAATAAAGTTATTAATAGCCAGTTGGAAGGGTTTTATAAATAGGGTTTGAGGCTGCGTTTCATGCCTCAGTTCAGTACAACACAGAGCATATACAGTATCATAACTGGTAAGAACATCTACCAACTACAAACAGGAATAAACCAACCAGTTTGGGGCCTCACTATGGAAGGGGGCTACCACAACAGAAGACAAATTATATAGTACAATACATTGTAATAAGAATGAATAAATGATAATGAATGAAGGGAATACTGTACTGTATGTGTGTGTGAACTGTACTTATTTCCAGCCATCTTGCATTATTTGGGAAAAGGCTCAGAGGATATAAAAATGTAGTGTCAAATATGACATCTGAACATATTTCAAGACACAGGAAAAGAATTACACAGAACAGGATAAAATCCATGTCACACAAATTTCTAAATACAGGTTGACAACCCTTTATCCGAAATTCCGAAAACCGAAAAGCTCTAAAAACCGAGGGGTTTTATGTGGGGCATTTTTTTTTTTTTTTTTAACAGGGATTAGCCCACCAGGGCATAGATCACTGACCCACATCAGGGCCTGGGGGGCGAAAATGTAATAGTAATAATAATTATAATAATAATAATTAGTCCTAGTGAATAAAAAATTTAATAAAACTACACAAAAAATAAAATAATATACTATTAATAATAATAATAATAATAATAATAATAATAATAATAATAATAATAATAATAATAATAATAATAAAATAATAATAATAATAAAATTCATAAAAATAACAATAATACAGGAGTACTGTACTGTAATAATAAAATAATAACAATAATAATAATAAAGAAATTCAAGAATGAAAAAAAGATCAAAAGTGAGAAACACGACCTAGACCTATGAATTATTATTATTATTATTATTATTATTATTATTATTATAATTTTAATTATATTTTCGCCCCCCAGGCCCTGATGTGGGTCAGTGATCTTTGCCCGGGTGGGCTAATACACATAAAAAAAAATAAAAATAAATAAAAAAAATCTGAAAACCGAAAAATTCCGAAATCCGAAATGCCTCTGGCCCCAAGGATTTCGGATAAGGGATTGTCAACCTGTACTATAGATTGTACACTGTGAGGCAACCAAAATATCATTCTCGGGTGTCATCATAAAAAATACAATTGCATAGATATCATTTATACACTACAGAGATAAAAAGGTTCAATGGAAAATATCATAGTATATTACTTAGTTACTGTATAATATACCCTCTAAACTATGCTTTTTTTTTTTTAGTACAAAGGAAGGCAGTGTTGTTGAAGCTGCACTGGACAACCTCCACTTCCCCCAACTTATATTAAATTATGTGCCCATTCATACCTGAGTGAACTGCAGGCACCATGGGCGAGAAGCAGCAACCTCAACAACAGGAGGCAGGCGCTGTATCCGCACAGCCACCACATCCCGTTTTCCTCCAAGTAACAGAAATAAAATAATACATACAGTATTTACTGTACTTGGGAAAAATTAAATAAATAAATACATAAAAAATATCTTTGATGCCAACCCTCTGTATGATGTCTGCCTAAGGCAAGATTGGTTAGTATAATGCAAAGCCTTTACATGACAAATAGAAATATCAGTGCACAACTTTTGAGCATGATTAGCACTGTGTATGTGCTATTACTACAATGCAAACCTTTTGACTGAGAAATACCAAGTAACATGATTGTGAACATCCATAAATATCTGTCAATACCTATAGCTGATATATTGCAAGTGTTGACATTATCATAACTTACACTTTATTATACTGTACAGCAAACTCTCTTGTCTGTTTGATCAGTGCTCATGGAAAACAATGAACAAAGCACAGTAATACAGTACTGTACATTGAAAATCTTCACAGTTCAGTACAAAAAGTTACTCAAAACTGTGAATCACAAATACAGTACTACCAGGTAGGTTAAATCTGAGCAAATGATAAATGTGCCAAGCTAACTTCTCAACGGGTTAGATTTGCATAGCTCAAGAATGTGAACTACTTCAAGGTAGGAAAACTTTCACTTATAATATTAAACAACCTAATCTACACTAAATCATGTACACTACAGCTTCTATCTTTCTAACATACATTATGTAAACCTCAGTAACACAAGGAAATGGCTTGTTGTAAGATGGCTTGGTAACATGAATAAACTTTTCAACCTTTTTCTGGATAATCATGATTTTTTCCCTCTATTGATCTCACTTTTATCTAGCGAGATATCAATTTGATGTTTTGCAATGTAATATATTGCAAAACAGGGCAGCGTGCAATCATGACTGAGACAGTTTGGTGACTTGGTGCAGGTAAAATCATGAACAATACTGTACAGTACTTGCTTGTGTGTGTGTTAAAGCATGTAGCATGTATGATATGTTCAAGTGGATTTACTTTCCAAAATGAGTTAAACTTTACAAGGCCATCATAAATTAATGAAAAACGAAAAACTAATGTCTCCAAAATCTATGAAACAAAATGAATGAAAGTAAAAATTAACGTCTCGTAAATCTGTGAAACATAAACGTGAAAAATGGACATCTGCGGATGACCACTGTATTCATCCAGTCTTCCTTCTTCAGGCACAAGTTGGAAAACAAGTGAAAATATGAGATGGGTGACATAACTTCCTCTCTTTCAAACCATTTTTGAGAGGTGAATGCAATAAAAGTACCGAGGTAAACTTTACAGCTACTACACTCAACTCGTAGAAACGACTTGAAAGTTGAAAAATAAGAAATCCGTGGGAATGTGTACATCTCCATCCTAAATGTTTCAAATTCTAGTAAAGTGGTTGTGCACTTGTACCTTTATAACAGATACAAATATACTGTAGCTACATAGTTTTCTTCAACACAGCATGCACAAACTAACCTTCCTGTTACTTTGCTTTATGCCCCAAAGTAATTGATTGCTTCTTGCCCATACAGATCCCATATAAAACTATGAAAAGTTAAGAATACATAATTAAGCAAACTAAATAA
Organism: Homarus americanus; assembly: GCF_018991925.1. Classification (NCBI taxonomy): domain Eukaryota; kingdom Metazoa; phylum Arthropoda; class Malacostraca; order Decapoda; family Nephropidae; genus Homarus; species Homarus americanus. The sequence continues at coordinate 3,433,767 of NW_024751660.1, read as the reverse complement.
TGATACTTGTACATTCTTATCCAAATAAAATACTAAATCATCAACTCTAACCATTTACAAATATGAAACAAACTATATTCTTACTATACCAAATGCTCTTTCAGTAGCCTATGATACCAGCAATATATGTACTGTAGTCATCGACGGTGAGAACTGTTATGAACATAATTTTTTTATTATCAGCTGAATCTGGTTAGAATCCATTTTTTCTTTGATATTTTGCACTAGCATGGAGCTTTCCCTGCCTGTGACATCCTCTAAAAATCGTCTCAACAACACCAAATCTTTTTCTGCAAGAAAACTATTAATCTTTTTAAGTTCATTACATGGTTGTGAAGGTTTCTCATCTACACACGATAACTGATTAAATATATGACCTTTCTGGAAACTTTTGTCAGATGAAGGCAAAATCTGAGGCAAGTTCTTCTGCTGTGTGATAAAATGATTATCTCGAGAGAGATTGGAAGCATAATACATACTACTTGTTGTCCAATACTCAGCGGTACTTGACTGGATGGAGTCCAGCATATTGAACTGCAATGCCATACACAATCTGTTCTGAATATCTCCAAGCTTTACACATTCCAAAGATGACCAAGAAGCCACGGTTTCCTTGAGCTTACTTGTATGACATTTCAAGGGAGCAATTTGTAATAAAGTAAGAGTGGACAACCTTTCTTCAACAGCCATCACCTCATCCTCACTAAGATTAAGGGTAACTGATGACAGGTCCTCAACAAGAAGAAGTAATGCATCTAAAACTTTCAAGATCTCAGGAAATATCAATGATGCATTGTGATGCCCATGTTTCCAGGAAATATATTTTAATAAAAGACTTACATACTTATTCCTTAAAATGTCTACCTTATCCATCTCCTGGATAAATTTCTTTATCGGAGTGTACATAAGGATGCAGTTTGTAATGACTCCAATTGGCCAATCAAATCCCAGTTTAGCAGCAGCTGTATTCAGCTCAAATAATCTATTGACCAAGTACTGAGGGTACACTTGAAGCAAATCTGAGACATGAACAACTGGGTGACTGATTCTGCTTGTTGAGCCAGGAATATACCAACACCCAGAGTCCTTATTGAAGAGATACAGCCCAGCACAACACACAGCTCGCAGAGAACAGCCATTTAACAATGCTATCTGATCTGACAACATAAGGTTCAAAAAATCTTCATTTTTGAACACAAAAAAGAACTGACGTATCACGGCATTTAAATGGATATCCATGTAATCCAGTGGGGTAAAACCTTTATTCTTATATAAAGTATCAGGCAAACTTATTGTCAACACAGCATCCGAAAGGCTTTTGATCATGTGGTTAATATGACCAATTTCATCGGGCTCTAAAAAATCTTGTATATTTGACTTATCAGGTACATATGATGAGAGAAGTGGTTGTTTAATTGTCTTGAGAAGTGTATCCAGATCTGGCAGTTGACCATTCTCATCTAGATATCGACTGTTACTATTGTCATCCACATCAGAATCCTGTGATCCACACACACTGGACTCGCCATGCATTGGCTCAGAGGAAACTGACTCACTACTGGTATACTTTCGCCTTCTTTCTCTGCCCATCTCAGGTCGGATGCCTTTTTCTCGTTGAACTTTCATGTGCAGAGTTTGGCTGCTACTAGAGGGTGGATCTAGCTGCATGACTTCATCTATCATTCTTTGATGAGCCATGTGAAAAGGATCTTCAGTCCTAGGGAAATTTGTTTAAATAAGAGTGGATACAAGAAACACTGAATATATTTACATTTCATCACTTAATTCCAAATGAATTTCTATTACATTAACTAGCTACGGTATTAATGTGACAAAGTATATGTATCTAGAATTATACCAGACAATACAGGTACTTAAATTATACTCTTGTGTATCAAATTGAGAATGAAAGCTTGAATAAATATGGTGCGGTACTGCATTATTATTCAACAAGTGGGGGATGTGAACAGATATGATCAAGTAAGAAATTTGTGCACATAACTTTACAACACTTAACATTAATTATAAAATAAAATTAGAAATACAGTAATTTTACAAGTTCAGTTCCTCTTTTCAATTACATACTGTAAGTATTTGTGTTTATCAATTCATCTTTATTTTGGGGGTTGCTTAATTTACCTATTCTACCTCATGCAAGGAGTAGCAGTGTGAGAAGGAAGAAAAGCATTAAAAAATATTAAAATTTTATGAATTGCAAACAGGAAAAATGAGATAAAACAAACATTTTTAAGTGAATACAGTACCACACAGGTACACCCCGTAAAAAAACTATCATTACAATTCCTGCACAAAACAAACTGACGATAGAAACGAAGTACTGTACAGTATTTCAAAAAGGCCCCCCCCGAGGCATTCCTCGCATTGGTAGCCACACGTGCTCGAAACAAGTGATCGGCACTCTGAAACAAGTCAGAGTTAGTGCTGCTACACTAAAACAATTTGAAACTTGATCGGAACTCTATGCCTCATTTCTCCATGTCGAATACACTTTGTGAGCGGCACTGTAGCAGCCTAATATTGTGATTTACGTAATTAGTGTTACCAACATTTCCTGATATCTTACATAAAGAATGTGTATGTTATATGAACTGTGGAGCTATTCAGATGTTTTGAAACAGCATGGTATATTTTCCAATAGGAATAAATAATGACATAACGTGGTATTAGCCCAAAGTGAAGTAGCAATACAAATACAGATTCAAAATTTGGTTGCCAAATAATTTTATACCTTTACTATATTCAATAATTCTGCCAAACATATACACCTGTAATGCATTCCTGTATGGCAACCCATCCACTTCCATGGATCCTGTAGTCCACTGTGTGTGGAACATTTAATATAACATACAGTTTAACTTATCTAGATATACTGACATTCTCCAGTCATATTGTAACAAAGTAATTCAATATTGTCAATGAAATAACTAATTTCGGCCTACCAAGTTAAGTACAAAATGTCTCACATTCAGGCCTACCAACCCTCGCGAGACAACGGGAATGTTCAGTTGGAAAATCATTGGACCCCACCTGTACAGTAGTTTTTGTACCGAGTGTACATCTACAAGTATTTCAAAATATAATTTAAAACTACAAAACTACAGCTATAGCTAATTATAAAACACTGATGCCCCATAGATACAAGACAATAAAACAACTTTCAAATCTAGTCATGTAATCCAAGGATGCAAACAAGAGGGCCTATAAAGTTTCATAGCTTTACCATGCATACTTATTACACAAGCCTACAGACAGACATTGCAGTGAGATATACTGTAAGTACAGTACCGGTGTATAAATATGGATAAAAGAAAAACAAATGGATAGAAACAGATACAAATCAATACAGTATACCACACTGCATATTCAGAAGGGGAATACTGAAAATCATGCTATTCAGTAATTCTTGAAGCCATGCATGTGACTTAACATAAACTAACTAAAGTAATATACTGTATACAGAATAAGCATAAGTAGCAAGTGGCTTTTACTTACTGGACAAACTCCTTCTGGCCAAAGTAGCTTGAGACATCACTGCTCTCACTCATGGAGGGAGAAGTGCAACTACGATGTGATAAGGCTTTCTCCTCCTGCTGTTGTTGCTGAATGGAATGCGCAGTTAGTCCTGCAGTCAGTCGAGAAATGAGACTGGTAGGCGTCTCCCATGCATTGCTCTCTTGTGCCGAGGGGTTGCTCTCGTTCACTGACCAAGGCGGGGCACTTTGACAAGGCTTCCCCACTGATGAATCTCTCTGGGACGAAGATGATGATGATGACTGTTGCTCATGTTGTGAAGGAGACTCAAGGCTGGGGTGTACTGGTGGTGGTTGTGGCACACTGGGCTTTGTCAGTGAAGGGTTTGCTATAACAACAGCTTGTCTAGTACCTTCTGAAGAAGACAGTGAATGATGTTGGGTATTTTGTGTTATTGGCAAGAGATTGGGTACTCTACTTAAAAAAGGTGGACTAATATTTGCTTCTGCTACCTCACGTTGGCAGTTGTCAACAATAGTTGAAGATGTAATAGAGGACAGTGTGATAGGCACATGGGAATCTCGGGTGGTGGTAGGCATAAATTGTTGTGATGTGCTATCTGAAATCACCTTATGAGTATAAGTATGGGATTCAGGTTGCAACATACCTGAACACTGATGGACCACACCAGACATTATAGGCGATCGACAAACAGGGCACCATTTTACTTCTCTAGCATACTGACCTTCACTATGAACGTCAAGGGAAGAATAGTCACTCTCTTGAAAAGAACGCTTTTGAGATCTAACATGTCCATCACTGAGGGATTTCATTGTCCTGTGTGAGCACCCTGGAGGATGCAACTGACTTGTATGACCACCACTGCTGAGCACTGTCAAGAGGGCATGGGAAGATGGAGGAGTGACTTCAGGAATTTCTTGACTGGGAGGAAAATGAGACCCTGAAGTTGTTTGTTCAGAATAATTTTCTACTTCATAGTGATGGGATGAACTTCTAGAAGGCTCAATTATGAGGTGATGTTGAGAGTGCTGATGAAAATTATCTTCTACTGCAGGAGAGTAGTGCAGTTCATTGTCAGGCTGAGAGCAAACATTACTGTCATCATTTCTTTGCCCAGAAGAGCTGGACGATATGCCCAACCGTACCATCTTTATGTCCAACTCATCTGAAATTAAAAGTAAAGTACTACAACACCATCTGAAAATTTAAGAGCATGAAGAAAACATTGTGTACTGTAATACTGTATATGCAGTATATTTGGAAATTTCATTTATTCTACAGAGTACCCTAGGGAAAATATATATTCAGTATACTGTACATTTATAAAATGACACAACCCTCTAAATCTGCCACACCTCACTCCTCCCATGGATCTACCCTCTGAGGGGACAGCTACAACAGACCATCCTAAGTTCACACATCCACTACAAATATGGCACGATTCCCCTACTTTTATGTACAGTACAGTACATGTTGTACCAGGTGGTGGTGGTGGGTGGGGGGTTACAGTGTTGATTTAACGCTCCTACATGCCCACATTCTGACCTAACTAAACACGTTCATGTATGTAAAATGAGTGTGATGTGGCAAAGAAGGAAGGAAGGAAGGAAGGAAGGAAGGAAGGAAGGGGACTAGTACAGCGCTGTGAAAAAGAAGTACAGGATACAGTGGTCACAGGTACAAGGTTGTGGAAAATTACTAATGGATACAAATTGTAGCACAGGTTAGAGGCCCCATATTTATTTTATTTTTATTTATTTTATTTTTTCACGGGAATTAGCCCACCCGGGCACAGGTCAAACGACTCACAACGGGGCCTGGGGAGAGAAAAAATAAGAACAGAAAGAAATTGAAAATAGAGAAGAATAAGGTTATACAGTCTCTCCTCGACTTACGACGGGGTTCCGCCCCGACGACCAGGTCGTAAGTCGAATTGGTCGTAAGTACCGGTAGAAAGGCCGCAAATGTTGAAAAAATGAAGTGTGAAAAAAGCCGATCCTCCAGCAACCGCGGTGGAGTCAGTTGAGGCCCCAGTAACTTGATGATGATCAGGTCGGCCCTGGGGTCCACAACCTTCTCGACCAGTGGGACCCATCCGAGAAGGCCCCGCATCAATATTTATATCAACTGACATAGGAGAATAAAATAGAATGAATAAAACAGATCAAGAATGAGTACGGTTATATTTGATGTGTTGTCAATAGTAAGAGAGACAGTTGAGACCCTGCAATTGTGTGTAAACGAGGCAGAAAGTCAGATCATCAACCTGGGACTTGGTCACAATTTTCGTGATGCCATATGGCAGCAGGGTCTACCATTAGACATACTTTATGCCTCCAATATCTTCCCAGGCAGTAGTACCTCCCTGTTTGGTAGCTGCCTACTACCTACTAGGGGCATATACAGGTACATGGAAGATTAATGCAAATAAAAAAGCAGTACAGGACACAGTGGCCACAAGTACAAAAGTTATAACAGTGTGACTTTCGGCAGTCTGATAATACAGAATAATTTATGATCGCATTATGCTGTGTCACCCAGGCAACCCTACTACCGATAAGGGTTGAAAATTTTCTCATAAAACAGTGTTGTGTAATACTCTCTATTTCACTCTTGCTTATCTTGTTAACTAGAGTAGGCTATCTTGTGCTATCTGATCATCCCTTCTAAGATTGTGTCTCGAATTCAGTTCTCTCTTTGGAAACACCAAAAGGTCCACCAATCATACTTTACAATCATTCTTCCTTACTCATCACCAATCATACATTACAACCTCTTTCATTCACTCCCTCCCTCCTTCAATGCCTTCCTCCCTCACTACCTACCTCCTTTACTACCTAACTCCCTCACTATTTCCCTTCTTCACTACCTCCATCCTTCCCTCACTACTTCTCTCATTCACTACCTTCCTCCCTCACTACTTCTCTCATTCACTACCTTCCTCCCTCACTACCTTCAGCGGTACCTTCCTCTTTAACAGATTTGTGCTCCATCACACTTCCCCTCTTCCTCCCTCCCTCTCCCTTTTCTATCAACTACTGTACTATATACTGCGCCACCATGCTTTTGTCCCTCCTCCCATGTACCATATATCAACTAAGTACAGTACCATCACACTCTCTTTCCTCCTCACTTTCTTCACCCCCACCATAAGAAACATTATTACCTTGTCCTCATCTACACAGTGATTTAAGAACCAGTCGTTGTTTGCCTAAATATGGAATACGTTGAAACTGATAACCAAAATGCTTACGTGATTCACCACTTAAATTTCCCAAATCAAAACTTAAAAAGGGAAATTGTAATCTTCCTCTTTCAATTATGTTAAGCTGTAATTCAATTTTCGTTTTCATTCATTTATGCATGGTAAACTTATTCAGTACTTTCTCACAATGGTTATACTTTATTGAAATGCAATACAGTACTGAATGGAGAAAAAAAAATTATACGGGATCACCTGTTGAATAGCCCCCTCCCCCCTCCAGCTAATTTCACCCAACGATTAACCACCCTAATGCGACTTGGAGTGGCTATGTTAGGTTAAGTTATGTTAATTTATGCTTAGATTAGGTTATGTTAATTTATGTTAGATTAGGTTATGTTAATTTATGTTAGATTAGGTTATGTTAATTTATGTTAGATTAGGTTATGTTAATTTATGTTAGATTAGGTTATGTTAATTTATGTTAGATTAGGTTATGTTAATTTATGTTAGATTAGGTTATGTTAATTTATGTTAGATTAGGTTATGTTCTATGGTTACATTAGGTTATGTTAGGTGCTGCTAAAAGGATAAATGGATCCACAATTCCCTGGTAAAAACATTCTCAAGTCGCCAACCCCAGACTTAGTAACAAACAATAAAACTCCTCGCCAAGATCCCATCGAGCGAAATGACAACACAAACACCTTAGCTGATAACTCTTTTGATTGTCAAGAGACGTAAAACTTTGATATGAGTGAAGTCAGTTAACGTACAGTGACCAGACATAAAACGCTGTGAAGCTAATGTGGATGTTATGATTTAGTTGGCATATTGTATGTGGTGAGGATATGAGGATGTACAGTCGTTAAAAAGACTATCTTTACAAAATTCTGTTCAGCAAATAAGACGCAACAGACAGAGGATTTTGACAACCTTACCAAAGCAACAGGAGTCGCAGCAATCATTCTGAAATTCATAGAACCTCCCAAGTAAAGATAGATTTTTTGAGTGACTATATTATTGTGAATATTTGGATCACTTTAAGATTACCCCCCCCCACCAGCTAATTCACCTGTTGATTAAATACCCTAAGGCTTCCCTGAGGGTTAGCCTATGTTAGATTAAGTTATGTTTAGGTTAGGTTAGGGTGGTTAATCTTGGGGTGAAAAAAAAGCTGAGCGTGCTAATCTTCATGTCATCTGAATATTTCTACTTTTTTTATTTTGATTCTTTCCTTCATCTTATACAGTCTACAGTTTCTAACACTATTACACCCCTATTCTGTCACTCATCCACGGCACAGAAGTGACAACAACAAACTAAACATATACAGGTACAGTACTGTATGTACAGTACAGTATATTGGGGTGGTCCAGCAAAAATTAAGTTCCATTTTCTTAAATGTGGCACCTCCCCGAAACATTCTACACGAAGAGAAAATAATTTGAAGGTCGCTACCGACCTGTGAGCCATGTTGAAAAGCCAATCGAGGGAAGAACTGAATGTCTTCTCTTTCAGTTTGAGGTCCACTGACCTCTTGGCTGAATAGTTTTGATTTTTCTTCATCTACCACTCTTCTCAGATCTTGACCACTGCATCAGTTACAAGCTTCCTCAGTCTTGTGGGAATACGTGCTTCCCTGAAAAGTCCAGCAATGCATCTACAGTTAGAGCAGCACTTTCCCTCACAGTTTTCTCCTCCATCAACTAACAGCATAGTACTGTATTATGGTGAAACTTCAAGACTCGGTAGCGACCTTCAAATATTATTAGATAAAGATGAATTTTTTACCGAATTATTTTCTCTTCGTGTAGAGTGTTTCGGGGAGGTGCCACATTTAAGAAAATGGAACTTAATCTTTGCTGGACCACCCCAATATACTGTACTGTACATACAGTACTGTACCTGTATATGTTTAGTTTGTTGTTGTCACTTCTGTGCCGTGGATGAGTGACAGAATAGGGGTGTAATAGAGTGTTAGAAGCTGTACAGTACTTGCCACTACCTGTTCTTTCTGAGATCCACCAAGCTTAATAAAGACCAACACTAAGATTAAGAAATGTCATGTAACACTTATGATTCAAAACTGTCTGGCTGGGTATACAAAGCATTATACAGTATCATCTTTGGCTAGATGCATAGAAAGCTTCATTAGATACAATCTCTGTACACATGGTACTTCACTAGATACAGTACCACCTTTGTACAGTACAAATAAAACTTCAGTGTACAGTATTCCACCTCAGTCATTTCAAATAGAAATTGTTTACAATTAAAACCACCACAGTCTCTACGCAAAGACCTTCATCAGATACCACCTTTGCTACACACAGCTGCTTCAATAGACACCACCTTTGTCCACATAAAAATAAACATCAATATTAAAAACAATGAACAAGTTACTAGACAACAACAGTGACTCGTCAAAAACAGAGACCACACATAACATGCCTGTCATTCAGATAAAGGTGAATGTATTGCTCCAACAATAACAGACCTATCACAGTACCTTATCTCCCTTGTTAAAAAATGTGCTGATCACCCTTTGATGTGCTGTGTTTGGTTTATATGACATCTTTGCCTAATGGCCTCCCACTAGAGGTGGCCAACTGGCCATGCCAAGAGAAGGAGGCCAGTGGCCTGTGTAGGATCCCTTCATTGTTGGTGGTAATTTTGTCAAAGGCTATTCTGAAGCCCAGTACTGTTTGTGATTCCACAGCTTAGGCTGATAGATCATTCCACGGGGTCTACCACCCTCATTGTGCATAAGTATTTCCTTACATTAGTTCCAGTTCATCCCTCACATTTGTGTGTTTCTGTGCAACATATGGGATTTGGATGTACTCCAGAAGTGTTGATTATCATCATTTACAAGAGGGAGAGAGTTAGAGGGAAGGGGTCAAACACCTGCACAACAGCTTTACTCATGAACACACACCCACATATACAATTTTTTTTTTATAGGGATTAGCCCACCTGGTCACAGGCAGCTGACCCACATCGGGGCCTGGGAGCGAAGAAAAAAAAGAACCATAAATAAATACAGTAGAATAAGGGAAAAATTAAAACAACTCAGGAGTGAAAAACGATAGACTGTATATGTGATATACGGTAGTTGTGTTGTAAAAGTTAGAGAAACTATTGAGACCTTGCAATTGTGTGTGAATGAGGCAGAAAGTCAGATCACCAAACTGGGACTTGGTCACAATTTTTGCGATGCCAAAGTCTACCATTATGCTTCCAATATCTTCCCAAACATTAGTATACCTCACTGTTTGATAGCTGCCTACTATCTATACACATGTGCACACACAAATAAACACACATACTGTACAAACATTGACTGCATGTACACACCTAATAAACATCACAGGTTTGGTCTGAACACTCATCCAGTAACAAGGGGATTCCGCTGCATATATAGTGGTCCCTCGGTTAACGAACACAATTCGTTCGAGACGGTCGTTCGTTAACCAAATATTTCGTTATCCGAAACCATTGTTTCAATGGGATTTTGGGTAATTGGTTCTAGTTCACCGAAAATTACAGTACATCCAAAGTAAAAAAAAAAATGCAGTAAAGTACACTTACTTTGAGGTGTGTATGTAGAAGGCTCCTGGTTGATGATGATGGGAATTAGAAGTGGGGGTGGAAGAGAAGGGAGAAGAGAAGGAAGTGGGGGTGGAAGAGAAATCACCCAATGCTTGATGCCGTCATTTCACCCATAAAATTTTAAGTTCACTAGTGTAATTCAAGATTATTTTCTTTAAATCAACACTGCACTGCACTATACTGTATATGGTCAATATGTTAAATAAATTTCAGAATGACTAATAATTGTACTGTAAAAACGTAAAAATACTCTGTGTTCAAGAGACCCACAAGCAAGATGTTTCCTCCACTGAACAGAGACACAAACTGAGGCCTTGGTGGGTGAGTGAAGTGGCTGATGGGCACACCAAAAACTAGTTCCCTGTACTGCAATTAAGTTAAATAAGTGTTAAAATGACTAAAAATTTTAATATAAAACTTGGAAAATTATTGAATAGTACAACCTTCTTGATATTTACTCCAATTTTAACGAATGTAAGCCCTAGAACCGATTTCTGTATTGGCGGACTAATCTTCCAGCTGGTGAGCAAACCAAAGCATGTCGAAACATTTTCGTAAGAATTTCGTTAACCGAATTTTTGTTCGTTAACCGAAATGAAGATTCTTATGGAAGGTAATTCGCTAACTGAAATTTCGTTAACCGAGGGACCACTGTAATTACTATCCAGTACCACTTCCAGCTTGGGTAGTGAGATTTTTAAGTGAATCTACCATTTATCCAATGTTTTCTCAACATAGCACCATTAATATCATGTGCAGGTTGATCCATAACTACCTTGAACCACAGGACAACTTCATAAACTACATGGAGTAGCAATTACCCTACAAGGCAACAGTCACTGAATGCCGCATAGATCTGCGCCTCAACTAACTCAACACAGCTAGGATAGCTTCTTATGTATAAGGATACAGGGTATTTAATTTTAAGGTAATAAAATGGCGACAAAGGTGTGGCTATTGGGGGAGGCTGGAGGCCACGTAAAAAAAAAAAAAAACCCTCTGGATTGGCTGTGAGAGCAACCAGTTTTCAAGAGATCTCTGTATTTTGTAATTTGATTTCAAACTTACCGTTTGATGTAACTTAATGTGCCATTTTGTTACTCACATTCTGTTATATAATTTACCCCGGTACACGAGAGAGAATGAGAGAGATTGTGATGTAATATCAATAGTGTACAGTCAATACAGTATAATACTGTGTATTTGTAAATGTACCCCAGCCTCACACCTGTACCCTGCCTCACACATGTATCCCAGTCTAACACCTGTACCCTAGCCTTACACCTGTTCCCTAGTTTAACACCTGTGCCCGGTAACCCAGCCTCACACTTGTTCTTTATGTGGTGTAATTGGGCAAACATCTGTGATTAATGTGCACCCATTGCATAACAAGCACTCAGGATGTAGCCAATCACATCTGACCCAGGCTTCCTACTGCTTGTATGGGGAAGGATTGGAGGATGAAGGTTGCACTATATATAAAGAGGAAGGGAGGGGGAATGAAGGATACACTGTGCAAATGAAGGGGAGGGAGGGATGGGGGATGAAGGATAAACTATACAAATGAATGGAGGAAGGAGAATGTACTCTACAAATGAAGGGAGGGAGGATGTAATTTTTTTTTTTTTTTTTTTTTACGGGGATTAACCCACTCGGGCACAAGTCACTGACCCACATTGGGGCCTGGGGCAATAATGTAATAATTATTCATTGTAAATAAAATTTATAATAAAAAGTAAAATAAAATAAAACTGTAATGTTAACAATAATAATAACACTAATAATAATAAAGAACAATAAAGAAATACAAAAATTAAAAAAATTAAAAATAGTGAGAAACGCTATATGTGTGTGTGTATGTTGTGTTGTCAAGTAAGTGAAACAATAGAGACTTGCAATTGTGTGTAAATGAGGTAGGAAGACATCAGCAACCTGGGATTTGGTCACAATTTTCGTGATGCCATATAGCAGCAGGGTCTACCATTAGACAACACATTATGTTTCCAATATCTTTAGTGTAAAGTACAAGGAAAAGGTGGAAGTGGGGTTACAATGTTGATATAATGGATGACTACATATATAAGAATGTATGATTAAATATAGAACCAACTCAATTACACTACTGACCTCTGACACACAGTGACGAGGCTTCATTGGGCTTCCAGCCAACCTGTGGAGTAGAATAGTAATGCTTTTAGTATATGAGGAAGAGAAAGAAATTATAAAAGATATGAACACGTGAACATGGCCTCAAGTGAGCGCCACTCAAGGCAGCCCTGGGAAAAGCTTTCACAAAGCTTTGTGCACTGAATATAACTAAGGAAAGTAAGGATTGCATCTGTGTAACTCATGTTAAAACACAAAAACCATATCTAAAAACAACACAAGGTTTACATTGAGAGAATACCATTCTACCTTAACTAGTTGTGACCACTTAGCACCAGTAGTTAGGTGACAAGATTGAGGTACAGAAGATCAATTGAAAAAGATTTCCTACTTTAATCTTTTGTCTCCTAACTGATGCTACGTGAGCATATGCAGGCAAGGTAGTGTTTTCATATACTGTACAATATATACCTGCGTATATAAATACTGTATGAAGTTTAGTGAAGCCTCGTGCTAAATTATTCTCAACTAACACATCACAACCACCCACACCTGATGCATGAGGTTAACAATCAAAACACGGTATCACATGCTTACTATACTGGGACAGCATTATAACTATGATAACATAGTTTTAACACTACAGTGAGTTCTGCTATAACACGTGTTTTGATAACGCGAATTTGCTCTAACGCGATTTATGAATAGAGGAACGATACTTGTATAACGCGAACGCTTGTTTGCTGTAACGCGATTTTTGCTTACTATTTCTCCAATTTTGTGGTATTAACTGTGAATATGGTAAAGAAGAATATCTCCAAGAAGCGTTCTGGTGATCGAATTCCCGGTGATGATCGTAAAAGAAAGGATATAACACTTGAAGAGAAGCTTGATGTTATCAACCTCAAAATCACCCTTCTCCCCCATCAAGTTATATTCATATTTTTTCAAGGTAAAGTGTTACATTTACTGTATGATTTCATTATTAGATATGAATGTAACATTTATTTAGACTGTGCTATCCTTTGTGTTAGGCTAACTACTAATTTTTTTTCGATTTCAAGTAGTAATCTGCACCTAACCCTATTTTCTCCATAAAGCCCTGTTATTTCTATTACGCGATTTTCTATAACACGATATTTTACAAAAACACAACTATCGCGTTATAGCAGAACTGACTGTACCTGTAAATTACTGTACAGTACTACAGTACATACTGGTATAGTACAATACTGTATAAAGAAATTTACTGCTGAGTAAAACAGCTTAATATAGTAAACACCACCTCATAACACCAACACAGTGTAACAGTTTATTTCATTAAAACTGATGTACTATAATGTCAGATACCGTGTACTGTATGTAGTACCATTCTCAACAGTTTAAATTTGTTAATTCAAATATCACAACATTATATTCCGTCATCAACTAAGAAGTTAATGCGAAGATAATGGAACATTATAGCCATAAGGTTGAAATATCAATACCTGTACTGTACTGTAACTAACAACAGAATTTTGTCTTTACCTCAGAAGTCTCTTATGCTTCTATATCGTACAAATATCATCTGCCTAATGTGTGATGATGATTACGGTACAACATCGAAACATTATGGTCATAAAGTTAAAATATCAATAACTAATAAATAATATCACAGGACCATCATCTGCCTACTGTATTTCCATTCATTTTGCAATACAAATTTCATGAAGAAATTACAACTCATATAATTTACTAAGAAGGGGTATACATGCAGTGAGTGAGTGCTCCTCTTTATTGCATGGTGCTAAGCCAACAATTAGCAGCAGTTTTAAAATACACTTAACACCAATAGAAACAATACATGCAAGTGAAAATGAGGGCAGGGAGAGCTACGAGGAAGGCACTATGTAAACAAACAGGGATAACCTTTCAAGCCAAGCACTGTTTGTTTACCCGGACACACACACACGTTCATCCGTGTAACAAGTTCACCCTCACACAACAGCTGGGTATCTATCCTCCACTAAAGCAAGAGGTGGTATATACAGCCTATATCATCCTCAAGTACAGCAAGGCAGTATAGATTATTTCCTCCTCCAGTATAGGAATAGGTGGTAATCACAGCGTGTCACCCGGAAAGCTCATCCATTGACTCTGAATTTAGATAATTTTTCCGGAAAAATTCCGAGCCAATTTCAATTCCGGGTATTGGAGAGTTCCGGCTAGTGGAGATATTACTGAACAGTATTACAGTACTGTATTGTTATTTTGTTTGGACGGGGTTGTGTTTTAACCTAACCTAACCTATGGAATTAACAATGTTCTGAATTATGAACAGATCAATTTACAAACAGGGTCCAGGAACATAACCTGTATGTAACTCGGGAACTGACTGTACTGTTCAGTCCGTGCCATTAAACAAAATTTCTTATTGTAGAAAAGTTCATAGCATTAGGATAAAATTACTGATTTTTTCAGAATCACATTACATTTCCATTGCCAGAGCAGCACCCAGTGCGTGTTGACACAACATCTACAAGACTATGGTAGCCACAGTATGTACTGCATTGGCTAATTCAATATGAAATATTATATAAACACAATTAACCTAACAACAAAATACCCAAAGAACACCAACAAACTTATAAAAACAATCTACAATATATATCTACAAAACACCAATGTCTTGTAAATATGACTATACCAGGAGACTCCATTCCTTGAGTATGAATTAACAATTAAATTTCTACAGTCGGCACAAGAAGTCAAAGTTGGATTTTTACGTATATGTACTGTACTGTACTGTACTGTACTGTACTGGTATATGGTAATACAGTAATGGAGCAGATGGCAAAAAACTGATCATATGACACTAAAATGATCTCTAATTTCTTTGTACACAAAGAAATTAATTATTTACGGTGAATTTTCGATCTTGCACCAGTATTTCTCTCGCTGTTATTAATATGTTTTTCATAATGTTTAGACAATTCTAAGACTTTCCTTCTGTGATATTTCCGCAGGAAATTAGGATAACTGAAATATTAATTTTTAAATATTATTAGATTTGGTCAGTCACAAGTGTCGCCATTTGTTGTTTACGTCTCACAGAGAAGGTCTCACCACCCATCACGCAGTGCTCCTTACCTCCATGTTGGCTTTTTAAGCGTCTACAGTTCATGTGTGGGGGGGTGGTGTGGGAGTTTCTTATTGGTTATAGCAATCGGAGACTTATAATTGGGCAAAAGTTTTTTGTCTTGGCCAATGAACAATGCTTGGGTGCGTCAGGAGCTGAGATTTGATTTTCAGTACCAGAATAACCAGAAATGGCTGAACAGGTGGAAAGAGCTGTGCTGATATTGTGAGAGAGATTATTTTACATTAATTGCAGAGTTTCATCAGAAAAATAGTGTAAGGTTAGGTCAGGTTAGGATTGGTTTTGTTGGTTTTTTATTTATGTGATTTACTCGAAAAAATATAAATTTTCATTAAGATTGATGTAGGGGGGGGGGGGTCTCAAAAACTATTGATTTCCGACTGAAATGAATATCAAATTCGCGTTCGAAACTCATAAAATAACATCGGAAAAACATACTTTTAATATCCAAACAAAGACCGGTGCATTAGTGAAATTTTACCTTATTTACCATAAATATTCATCTGAAAAATCTGCTGTTGTTGGCACATGTCATCTGCTCTTTGTTTGCATGCAGCAACTGACCAGCTCAGTTCGAGCATACTCTCACATCCACAAAAATTTTAAATTACACCATGCTGCTTCAAGAAAGTTGCTTTCATTGGTACCAAATATCAAAGTAAGCAGTGTACTGTACTTTCTGTTTAATATGACAAGGGGTCCAGGGGGCTATAGGAAGTTATGTAGGGTTAGGTGGGATTCTTTGGTCGGTTAGGTCAGGTTCTATTAGGTTCTGTGTATTGTCGTATAGTTTTATTACTTACTATCATCCAGAGAACTGGGAAAAAAGAACGAAATTGAACAACACATTCAGGTGTTAGCCATCAATTCCAGGATTACCAATATTTTACATAAAATTTTAAAATATAAAAAATCACCAAGAACTAAACTTTTCTCTAATAAGTGGAAATTATATCTTGATATTGCTCTCAGCTTCTGGGGAATTTTATCCCTCATCCATACAGAGGCACCTTTGCACCTTCACAAGTGCAGTCTCAAAGTCAAATGAATCTTATCTGGCCTGTTACAAATAATAGCAGAAAAAACAAACCATACCTAATCTAAGTTAAAATTCAACTCAATATTGTCAGGTCAGGTGTGGTTTTGTCCATTATCATTAAAAAAGTCGGTGCACAGCGTACTTGAAGAATCCTGTTTACACGACCATGATACCTAATAGGACACTTTACACTCAGTGCCGGATTTAGACCTGTGGAGGCCCATGGGTAGCCTCTTTGTGGAGGCCCCCTCATTATAACTACCCAAGAGGGTGGGGTGGCGAGTGAAGCGAGCCTAAACATCTGGGAGTTCCGGGGGGCGCTGTAAGCCCCCCGGGAAAATTCTGAAATTTGAACACTTCTTCGGAGAATTTTGAAGCCATATGCAGTTATATTGAGGAAATTAGAACATTGAGAAATTTGTTTATTAACTGTATATTTATTGATAGTGTACAAATTCCCAACACACACACACACACAAAAGTGAGACATGACTGGAGTCATTCATGTGGTTTCAAGTCGACCAGCCCTGATATAGCTACTACCGCACATGTGGAGGCCCCCAGATTGTGGAGGCCCCTGGGCAGCTGCCCAGGGGCCCACTCCTGAATCCGGTCCTGTTTACACTTTATCATACAGCCTTATGTTTATGCAGTACAGTACAGTATTTGCTGCTGCTTTTCTACTCTTGCAAATAAAGGCAACAGTGTAGTCTTTTTAAACCAAAAACAACACATTACATTTGTGGAGACACAATACATAATACTTGTAAATAAGGTGGCATCCTTCTCCTTAATCTGCACCAGAATTCAATTTTCAGCCAGCACAAGGAAAGGAAAATTATCTAATACTGTACCACACATTTCTGGACCCATGGCCATGAGACTAAGGTCTTCTCAAAAGTGCAGTCATCCCCTATCACTATTAGCAATTACAAGATTATACTGTGATGTTACAATTCAAATTGTGCCCTGGATGGCATTACAAATTTCAAGGATGTCATATTGATTAATAACAAAATTAAATTGATTCATGAATTAGACAAATTGAGTTGCAGTTTCATTCATCTTCGCAATGACACTTTATAAGTTTCCACCAATTACACATATACAAAAATTATACAAGAGTAACGGTGTGCCACCAGGAAGCGAATTAGAGGTCAGCAATGCCTCAAAACTGCAAAATGAGTGCTTTTGGCATCAGCCTTGAGCCACTCCACGGCCTTTAATGTAGCTTTCATTTGGTGAACCGAGTTAACTGACATACATTAACACTATCATCACGCTGTTAACTTCCAGCAATCATCATGGTACTTACCAGCGCTAAAATGTATCTTCAACGAGCCGATAATGTGAAGAAAACAGGTGCTTTCACTTATCAAAAGATACAAAAACCACCATGGTGAGCATCTGCAGTGTAAACATTCGTACCAAGCTGGCAACAAGCGTAGAGTGACTCGCCGAGACAATGTTTCGAGCCCCCAAACTCCCAGATTGAACCGCGCGAATCCTGGGTACAAAATGTGGATGGAAATGCAAACGTCTTATTTAAGAGAAAACAAAAAGCCCGTTTAGTATTGGTATTTAAGCGTAGTGACTGATGTTTAATTACTGACCGTTCAAACACATTGGTAATTAACAACAATAACAGCAATTCTAACATTAATGATACTCTGTTTGATATAACTTAAACCGTAAGGTAATTCCCGATCAGTGTATGCTGAAAAGTGGAGAAATTACAGGTAAAGTAAATTGCATAAGCTCAAGTTCACGAGTCATTGAAGAAGATTTTTTTATAAGCACCATTTACATCGCATCGAGTAATATTCTTGAGTCACTTCTTAAGTGTGTGTGTGTGTGTGTGTATGTGTGCGCGCGAGCATTATATTGTATATATATATATATATATATATATATATATATATATATATATATATATATATATATATATATATATATATATATATATATATATATATATATATATATATATATATATATATATATATATATATATATATATATATATATATATATATATATATATATATATATATATATTTTTTTTTTTTTTTTTTAATCCTCTTCACCACTGATCGGCTTGTTAGCCGCTTGGGCGATCGGTCACGTCTCTGTCACACACTGCTGGCAAGTACTATTCATGTACTGGCTCTCTGTTACGCACTGTTGGCAGGTACTGGGCATGCACCGGCTCCTGAATGTACCTGAACTTGCTCCAGTGTTGGTCAAGTCTGGTCTTGAAAGAACTCACACTCGGTCTCGGTGCCGTCAGAACACTTTCTTTGGCAGATTGTTCCAAGAGTTCACAACTCTCACTCCGAAAAAGTTTACCCTCACATTTTTCTGGACTTGCGGCTTCTTCAATCTTGAGCTGTGACCCCTTGTGGGGCGAGCGTCCGCCAGCTCCAAGTAAGGACACTCGACTGAGTAGTGCCCCTTGAGATGCTTATACACCTCAATTAGGTAGCCCTGCCCGTCTGTAGTTTAAAACTTGATAAATCACTATGAAATGTTACAACTATATTTCTGAAGTTCCTTATATCGTACATATATTAACAGACCTAAATAGTGTCATGTAAGTGAAACCAAATATTGTAAGATACAAAACTAACAGAAAACAACAATTTACCGTAAGGTGCTCCTCTACTTAAGAACGTTCAACTTCCAAACATCTCCCATAACCCCACAAATGGTGACCCCCGGAGATTCGCACACACAGGATGGAGGAGAAACCGATCACTCTCCCAGTCTTCAAGCAACATGGAAGACTGGCTTACCAACGCAGAGGCAGCTCTCATCGGCTCTACAGCTACTGTCTCTACACCGCAGGTTAGACACCCTAGTGCAGCTCTGCGACTCTAAGCAGACAGCCGCTCCTCTTCCTGCCTCAAGCACCACGTCCTACCGACCCCAACACACCCGTCCTGCCTCAGACGCCGCCCCGGCCCAGCAGTACCCCCTGCCGCCCCTCCTGACGCGACCCCTGCTCCTGACGCGGACCCACACACCCCTCTTTTCTCCCTCAGGTACCCCCTGCTACTGTCCTTCACCCTGCTGCTGTCGTGGGCCCAGCTGCTGTCACGGACTCTCCTCCGCTCCTGCTGACGCAGCCCCTGCTTCTGACCCAGGCCCACACACCCCAGCAGGCGCATCTGACGACTCTGTACCTGCCGTGAGGGAAGCATAACATTCATCGCCTCCACACACCCTTTTTCTCCCTCTCTACTCCCACAGATATTGTGTATCTAGACAGTTGTCTCCTCTAGCGGCCGGCTCATCCACGCCCTCGCCGTTATGGCTCACATGTGGAATGCACCGCCCGTTCTGCCTCACGTGTGGAATGCACCGCCCGTTCTGCCTCACATGTGCCATGCAACCTTGCAGACAACAAGTCTCATACACCGCCTGGAGGGAAGGAGGGAGTACTGTAGTGGATACCTCCCCTACAAACGCTGTTTGTCGCTGAGTAGCCGACCCCGCGAATTCCCCAGTGTATGCCTCGTGGTCTAGGTCAACCAGCGCCGCCTGACATGACGGAGGTCAACTACTAAGCCACGCCTACCTCCGCTATTTAAGACCTGACCTCGTGGTGACCGCTCTTTTCTTCTAGCTACAGCCGCAGCAAGCAACACCACCTCCGCCGCTGCCTGGCGGCCCTCGCTTCCGCCGGCGAGCATGGCGACCCACAAACTGGTCCTCCTCTGAGCATCTTCACCAACCAGCTCTCTCTACATCACGCTTGTAACCACGTTGCCACTTACCAGCACCAAGCTGCACTGTACATCCAATACAATATGTATACAGAGAGCACATTGTGAGTTTCCTTTCTCCATCCCATCCTGAGTGCGAACCAACATCTCGTACCCCACAATACAAACATCATCACTGAGGGGGTTACCTGCCAGAACAGGCGTTTAATGTGGATGAGACTGGATTATTTTTAAGAAAATTCCAGATAGAACAAACATTACCTAAGAGGAGAAGAGTAGGCTAGGTTTTCAGGGTGTATTAAAGGGTATAGCTGTTAAGGTAAACAGCTCTGAAACAATAAACCTAGGAAATAATACAGGAAGAATTACGAAGATTGACATTTTCCACTAGTAGACCTGAAGATGCTGAAAAGTAAAGTGGAAACTTTATGTGGATGTACAAGAGATAGACGAATCAGACAAGAAAAAACAGGGATGCTTTGAAAAGTAAAAAAACAAAAATAGAGTAATAAAAAAAAGATGAATTAAGACTACTGTTGTATCCCATTCAAGAGATACATTTTCTATGGACATGACAGTTCATATAACACAGCTGTCTCGTTTATACAGCTGGTTCGAGGCCTCACTACTCCCTCCAACAGTCCCACTATGAGATTGTAATAAGATCAGTATTTTTAAGCCACTTAGCATATTCCATACTCAATGATCAGCGCACCTTACTCCACCTAGGTTTGAAGGCTGCGAAACGACATTCGGTGCATCGTCATTCGCCCATGATAACTTTATTAGCAAAGATATCATGTTACATGTTTTGCTCATTTAGGTAATCTCTGTAGTATTGAATACAAAAGTGATTTAAGCATACATATATTGGTTTAAATACACCGGAGATGTGTGATCTTTATGATACATCATACACCAATCTGAGACAAAACTTTTTTATTATAGACGCATGGAACAACTTACCACAAGTGGTTACGTCTCCCCTAATAGTTACCAAGAGAAAGTACCTGGACAGGCAGTGAACAGATCGAGATGCAAACATACAGTACTAGCTCAACCTTAAGCATAATTATGAACAGCGTCACTTGCTCTTCTCATTCATAATCGATTTTGTTCCACAAATAAATGAAGACTAAGATAATATATAGTATATGAAGGCCTGACGCCTTCTTCCAAAATATACGTCAGGGAACGGCATGCCCTCACTTTTTCCTCTGTGACAGCTTGCCACTTTTGATAGTGTTTTTTTTAATGCATTATTTCCGCCCTTACCTACCTGTAGGCTCCGCTTCCCGGAACCCGGCATACTAAATATCTCGGTTCTAGGTCGTTTGCAATGGAAATGTCATGGAAGATGTCTTAAAATTGTCTAACTTTTATCCTCTTCACCACTGCTCAGCTCGTTAGCCGTTTGGGCGATCGGTCACGTCTCTGTTACACACTGTTGGCAAGTATTGGGCATGCACCGGCTCCTGAATGTACCTGAACCCGCTCCAGTGTTGGTCAAGTCTTGTCTTGAAAGAGCTCACACTCGGTGCCGTCACAACATTTTATGGTAGATTGTTCCAAGAGTTCACAACCCTCACTCTGAAAAAGTTTGCCCTCGCAGTTTACTGGACTTGGGGCTTCTTCAATCTTGAGCTGTGACCCCTTGCAGGGCGAGCGTCAGCCAGTTCCAAGGACGCACTCGACCGAGTAGTGCCCCTTGAGATGCTTATACACCTCAATTAGGTAGCCCCTTGCCCGTCTGTAGTATAAGCTAGGCAAGTTCAGGCGCTCCAATCTCTCGGGTAGTTGAGGTGCTGAAGTGCAGGCATCAGTCTGGTGGCCCCCCCTTTGAACATTTTCAATCAACTGACAGTCCCTAGCATATCTCGGGGACCAGACAGGGTGACAGCATTTCAGACGGGGAATCACTTCAGTCTTGAAGATCGTTACGAGGTACGGTCCGTCTAGATATCTGAACTACCTTCTTATAAGACCTAATAATTTAGTTGCTTGATTTACCTTCTTCTCGCAATGGCCCGAGAACTTCAGCTCATTGTCAACATACACACCTAGGTCCTTTTCACATTGTCTCAATTAATGAAGTCTCTGGCACTAGCGTAGCTGGGGGTGGCTTTTGTCTGACAACAGTAAGGGCTTTCAAAAGTTACGGACATAATTAAATAGTTGAGGGTAAAATATACTGTTCTTCTCTGTGGTTAATTATTGGTTAGGTTAGGGTTAGGTTAAGTTAGGTTAAGTTGGGTTAGGGTTGTCAGACAAAAGCCACCCCGATCAAAGTAGGGGGCTTTCGTCAGGGGGGCTTATGTCAGACATCCATTTTCACTGTACTCTGAGTCTGTAATTTTAGATTAAGTTGCTACTTTTTACATTTCCATTGTATTACATTGATACTAGTGTCATTATACCGTGATTTTAGATCAAGCTGTTTGCTACTTCCTATCTGTCTCCTACTATTCAGAACGAGTTTATAGAAATTTTGGGAGAAAACGTAAGAAGCAAAGTCATCAAGCAAGTAAAAGAAGCAAAGTACTTTTCCATGATATTCGACAGCACTCCTGATATTTCACATAAGGATCAAACGAGCCAAGTTTTACGCTATGTTATGATCGATTGAGATAAAGTGAAGGTTGTGGAATCATTTGTCGATTTCATTGAAACAAAAGGTAAAACCGCCGAGAATATTTCAATGATGATTTTGGAAAAATTAGAGAAAGACGGAATTGATATTCAAAATTGTAGAGGGCAAGCATATGATAATGCTGCGGTGATGGCTGGTGTTCATACTGGTGTTCAGAAACGTATCAAGGAAATTAATAAAAAAGCAGAATTTGTCGCTTGTACAAATCACTCGCTGAATTTGGCGGGTGTTCATGCAGCTTCTGTTGCTGTGGATTCTCTTACCTTATTTTGTCTACAGTATTGTATATTTTCAGCCTCTGGCTGCTGTGCTTTTCAATAAACCATGAATTATTATTATTATTATTATTATTATTATTATTATTATTATTACACACACAGATTTACAGAGTCTGAGCAACAAGATAGGCAGATATAAATATGTACAGGTAACACCAAAATAATGATACAGGTATTATGTACAGGTATCTTTGGTCAGTGTAATAAGACAAGTGTCATCTACAGAGTGACTTTACTATGCAAACACAACATACATAGATAACAATGGAATGGCACTTATAAAGTCATGGGAAAAGTAACAGCCACGTATTTTTGAAAAAGAGTATTATACAACAACAAAGTTTACACAGACATCTTAAGAAAATACATACCACAAATATTACAATTTAGTTCTATAATACATGTGAATCAACACTGGGAATAGATCGGTATTTATGGAATGATTGAAAGTTCAGTTTAAAAAAAAAAATTCAATCACGGGTTTTATTTCAAATGAATTTTCCTCCAGTATGTTTGGAAAATTTCATTCAGTGCAAAGACTAGATTGACGGAGCATTTCTGTAACAGAATAATGTATCAGATCTGGGTAACATATGTTGACAAATATTTGTATATAAAGAGCTTAGGCGATACAAATTTATCTCGGATATGTAAAAACTCATAGAGTATTTACCTTAGTATCAAAATGTTCCGTAAAAAAGCACTTGTATGGAAATATTGTATAACAACTTACTGTACATGTAAGTTAGCACAGCTTTGGTTTTAAAATAAGAACAGATTTTTGGTGCTGTCGGTCTACATTACATAGGACTGTTTGCAGGCCAATACATATGGTAAACATTGCATTATGTATTTCACTAGGTACAGTATCATGATAATCCTATACTGTAGTCATATTTTACGAATTCTGAACTCTAATGAAGACCTAAGCAAAGCCAAATTGCACACACATCATATATCATAATCACACAATAGGCAAGTTGAATGTCTTAAGAGTTAACTTTACCCACACTGACATTTTGGTCACTCTGTACAACACTTGTTTTTCAAATGCCCGTAAAACCATAGGGAGCAGTACAGTACAACATACAACACTACAAAAACAGATTTATAGATATTAAACTTTAAAAATTTAAATAATAATAATAATAAAAAAGATTCTGAACAGCAACACTACCATATTAAAACAATATTATCTACAACAATGAAACTGGAGGTAAAATTATAATGTATTGTACATGAACTTTATATTCCCCCGAGTTCAGCAAACAATATCAAATAAAATTTATAAAATTCACGTTACTATTACACTCCTAAATTCCATAAAATAACAGTCCTTAAATTTTCTCGCAAAAAAAGGAAAAAATAAATAAATAAATAAAGTACAAATAAAGGCTAGCCCATAAAGTAACGTACAGAACATTCAAAATTTGACTGGAGATATGGACAACATGGACCTGAGTGTTTGTGAGCCTTACACACTACAATGTCTATTGTGGCAAGTCTTAGCTTACATTACTATAACACCAGCAACACAACCACCCATCACAGAGGCAGTGGTGTCAAGCTGTTTCCACCAGCTGGCTTGTAACACCTGGGTTTCAGTCAATTAATATACAGTACATCCCTTGGTTTTTTAACCCAAGCCTATGGTTTGGTTTCTGTCATGTTTTTATTGATTGGTTTCTATCACTCTTCGTCATCTACAATAACTATCACCATTATATAGTTGTTGCATTAGTCACTACCTATCAGTCAGTCTGTGTCACAGTACACCAATCAATACTGTTATCTCCTTGCTTGTCTCTACCAATCACTGTCCACCTAACCATGTTAAATTATTGGGCTATGCCAGTCAGTCCACTCAATCTGTACCAGTTAATTTAAACAAGTCACTGTCTACTTGTTGGTCTATACCCATCATTGTTTTCTTGTTCATCTCTATCAGTCACTTTGTCTATCAGGGGTGCACCCAGAAATTTAATGGTGAGGTAGGGGTGGGAGGGAAAGTAGGCCTACCCATCTTTTTTTTTTCTGTGTGTGTGTGTGTGTGTGTGTGTGGGAGGGGTAGGGGGTTGCACTATTACATGCAGTAAAGTATATGCAAAGCACTGGGAACTTCTTCAGTGGTAAAAATGTTTTGTAAATTTAAGATGGTGCCTGGAAAAAGAGGTGAGCAGGGATGTACCCACTGTGTCTTACCCTTGGTGTGCCCCTGCGTCCATCAATCAATATCAGCAGTATGTAGCAACAAATTCATCAGATCGTAGACATACAAGTATCAATTATCTGGACTTATCCATTTGTGAACTATCAGCCAAACTCTGTAAAGCCAGTTAGTAAGAATTAACTGGTCTCATTTAGTCAGTGCCGACCAGTTAGTAGTACATGTAGTTACACAGCAATAGCTACTGCTTGGTCTCTAACAGTTAGTTTTTCCCCTGATTTAAGGAACAATATTCAACACATTGTTTATTTTCTATGTAAACTCAAGGTACTCTCCCTGACAACCTACCACAAACTGCTCCTAAAATACTGGAATCAAGTTCATGAAAAAAGACTTACTCTAATTATGATTTCCTTTGTCAGTGAGAGTACCTATTAAGACGTCTACTCATAATATTTCGTAGTTCTGAAAACAAAATGCATGGACAGTACTATATATATGTATACAATACAGTATATATTTGCCCACTATTTATTTTGAACATATGTAAATACTGTAGTGATAACGTTTCATCATAATGGAATGTTAAGAACTGCATTTGGTCTATAAATGGTAAATGGTAGTAGTATAGTATCTGTACCACGCCCATCTAGTTCTAGAAATGCCCTTGTACAATAGTACATAATAATCCGAGTTGTAGCTCAGTATTAACAGGTAGATAGTGCCAAGCATGGCCATACTAAGTAAATTCTCATTCAAACTCGTACACTGAAACTCAAGACCATTTTAACCTACATAACAGATAACAGGATGTGGATGCATTCAGAGAATTGTCTTTATTTGAAACTACTGCAAAATTACTTACCTGAAGTTAATTTCTAGACAGGGATACACAACAATGCCTCTTAGGAGCAGTCACATGAACTGTTGAGTCAATATACAGTATACAGGTACTTACTTAGGGAATGAAAATTATCACAAGGTTTATGGCAGTACAGTAACATAGATTATGCTATTATTTTCTACATTTACTTGTCTTTATATCAAGTAATTAGTTACATGGAAATAAGAGACTCTTTCATTTATACAGTACAATAATCACAATGCATTACAGATGATTGGAACATTTTCTTTTGTTTGCAATTGTACAGTACCCATAGAGCAGGATTTAATGATGCAGTAATACATCTATTGTAAATATAAATGCTGAATACCTGCTTTGAACAGATATGAATGATGAATATTTTGAATCTTAAAAAGGGGAGGGTATAGTGGTAATGTGTGTATCTCTCTATCTCTCACCACTATAGGTCTTGGGGTCAAGCCCTAGCCTGGAACAGATGTGAGATGGGTGTTGCCCTACCAAACATTGTAATTTTTCTCTGGGTACTCTGGTTTCCTTCTATACTGTACTAACACTGAATAATAAAGGTCATGAGAAGGTAATAAAAGAACAGAATACATTGCCTGAACAGTTAGTAGAGTAAAATTGATTAAGTGATGAAATGATAAATACATGTAGATGTTGAGTACTGTACTGTATGTTCCACCTGTGCCCTGAACTATGGCGTCACTTTTTGTCTTCCATATATAGTTTACCTTTTATATCAATTCTCAAGCATTTCGATTCCTATTTATTAAGGCTGACTGAAGCATTTGAAAATGTCTTTAAAAGTTATTACCCCAACACAATATTGTTTATTTAAAATTCATAAAAAAAATAACAAATCAATTTCTCTTAAGAACTCAAATCCTTTTAAGTACAATGTGTCAAACCTTCCATACTTGATTCACTACTCCAGTATTACTGTATTGATAGGAACACTGCAAATAACCCTAACAATACAGTACTACAGCATGCATACCTGTACCTACAGTATAATATCAGATCACTTTTACTGATAATTCATAATGATATTCAATGTCCCTCATTGATAAATCTACTTTTACTGTGCAGTATAACAGGTAATTATGTTTTTATCTCACTGGAACTTAAAATAACCAGCTTTTATCGTCTCACTATTCATCATCACAATAAGATCTATGACTAAGATTACCTGGTATAATATATACTTTCCCTCCAAAACAATAAAATTTTTGTAAAATCAGTACAGTATTTTATGATTACACTATATCAGGTGTTACACTATTTATAATATAAAAATTGTGTACAGTATTAGCTGCATACTTTTCTCTATTTCTAATTCATGTACAATGTGATGACAACTTACAGGATACTGTACTTATGCATTTTTGTTACTCTACACATCCAGCAACTCCATATTCCTTATATATTTTCCAGAGATCAGATTCATGGACAAACAGTACAGCAATTCACTCAGATACCTACAAGTCCTCCGCCTTATTAACACCTGCACCATTTCCTGTTACTTGTGACTGAAAATTGTCATTTGGGAAAGACAAAGATGAAAACAACAAGACCAAAAATTTGATTACCAATACTAAATTTACTCAATAGATCAACAGAATCACAAACTAAATGACTAAATTTGCTCACTAAAAATAAAAGCATTATGTATACTGTACTGTACTGTACTGTACTTACCTTATAACAGGAGGTTACCACTGAACTGTTGGTATCCTTTAGGGAAGTAAAGTGCCCTAACCTGGGGACTTATCAATAGTGGAAGGCCCAGTGCACAATACATTAACATCATGCCACAGGATATACCAGCATGCCAGTGAATAGCATAATACAGTGCAGTACCGTGGGAAATACCACTCTGATACTTTACCCTCTTTGCCACTAGGGTGATTGGTCATGTCTATGTTGTGCACTGTTGATAAGTACTGGCATGTACTGACTCCAGAATATACAGTGAATAACTCCATGATAATACTGTCTGGCTTTGTTTCTTGGACAGTGATCTCACAGATAATGAATGCAAACTATTTTCTTATAACTTATGGTGTCTGATGTCATGAAAAGGATTACTGTACTTAATTCTGAACACAAATGAGAACTGTTCCATACATGCTATTAACTTCACCGGACAGATGAAAACTATGTGTTTGAGTGACGTGGCAGGAATAAGCAGAAGACCAATGACTATGAAGAAAAACTTAAGGGAAGACAGTTGTATGAAACAAATAATTTAATAAAAATATGGTGACCCAAGATTGAATAGGTACTTAGGGCTATCGTACTTGGTAACTAATGCTGCCGAGATAAAAAAATTAATGCCTTTTAGATAAATAGAAGTGTACAGACATTAACAGTTGAGCCCATAATGTGTAAGAAGGAGGGACAGAGTTTACAGTTGTAATACTTTGGTCTTATAGCTTACATGTGACCCTCAAAAAATTAATTAAGATAGTGGAAGAGCTTTTTTTTTCTCCTGAGAAAGTGAATCAAAGTACTTTTACATTACAGGAACATTTTTCATGCAGTCTCATTTACTTATATGAAATTATCCTCATCAAAATGTAATGACTCCTACAATGTCAATAATCTCCATTAAATAATGTATAAATAATATTAAAGTGAAATTTAAGTACAAAAGACTCACAGGAAAAATGTTTATCAGAACATGATAACATTTCATCTCACTCTTTTACATACAAAAACAAAAATGATGGTTGAAGGAACTACCTCTAACCAACTTATCAATGTCACTATAAAAATTTTCTTTATAATATTATAACCTCACTTTCCTTATAAAATGTCTAATATAATAGGGAGGAGGACCACAGGTGTTGGTGCTCAGCTGTGGTATAAACACTTCATCTATGACTACTACTTTGTCAATGTCAACTGCAGTTGTTGATGAACTATCATAGTGCAGTGGGTGATGGACCAAGCTAAGAACATGAAGATTTGCATAGACAATTCCTTATGTAGTTATGTATCGCATATTTCATATGTCCATAACAAATTAATTGTTTGTTCTTACAGCAATAAATGACAAGCATTCCATCCTTAAATTAAACACAGGGACTGCCATTAAGCAATCACACAGACTCTTAAATCACTCTAAATACCGGTATTTTCAATCAAATTGCATCATTGACTATTGCAAACATTTGCACCTAATAAATATCAATAAACATCCATTTTGTCTTCTCTAAACATTCACTGATTTCAGAGTATACAAAAGATCTTGTACTGAGTGTATTCTTCTCTCAGCCGGAGTGTTTGGCTCTGAGCTATGATATGATATCCTCTCACCTCCACCTGGACGTCTTCCTCCTCCACTCCGACCTTGATCCAGAGAAACCATTTCTGAGTCTGGGGTAGGAGTGTCTTCAGTTATCTCATCAGCATTAGCATTAGAAGATGACAGCACCCGGCGAAGGGGGAGTGATAAGTTTGCTCTGGAAGGTCTTGAGGATGTTGGATGACTGGATGCAGAGCTGTCAGTCAGGGAAGGACCCATGTGGACAATCGCTTCAGTGAGAGTAACATTTCCATTCAGGTCTGATGCATCTGGAAGGCGAGATGGCACCTCCTGTTGGGGTTCAATAGAATTGGAAGGTATTGGTGTGGCTGCAGCATCACCATCACAACCTGGCAGTGTCTCATAGCAGTGTTCAGCCTCAGCTTCACCATCTTGGCATTCACTAAGTTGGGAAGGGAGAGGATCATTGTCATTATGATGAGTCCTCCCCCCAGGGTGTATATGGTGTATGTGATGAAGAGGGTGTAAGGGGTGGAGGGGGTGGAGCTGTCTGATAGAATGTAGGGTTAGATTCTGATTGAATGTTGACTGGGGAGTTGATGGTGTATTATCTCTTTGACTTGGTGAAGATGGTGAAGGACCAGAAGTAGTTGGTGTGTAACAAGAGTAAGCATCAGTATCAGTTATCATGGGAGATGTACTGGACATATCTGTCAAAGGAGACACTACACTGTATGTATTTTCAGTCTCTGCAGCAAGACTGTGATCAGATGATGAAGTGTGAACAATCATGGTATCATCAGATGCATGGTGGGAGCTGTCATCATCCTTCTCACGAACTTGTTCATATGTGTGATTCAAAGAAGCATCTAATATCTCTTTGTCACTTGGAGATGGAGTATTCTGACTAGCAGAGCTAGTTGGTTCTGAGTAGTACAACATCTCATCCCCATCTTGTCTGACTGATATACACGACGAGACATCAGCAAAATATAATTCTGATTCTTGTTCCATTTTTCCACTAGTATAAACCACTTTGGGATCACTGATGCTTTTGATGTGCTTTGTGCGGTAAGCCTCTCGTGGCACATCAGCCTGAGACTGGAATTTATCAAGAGGTGCAATGTCCTTCCCATCACAAAATAAAACCTCCAGAGGTTCATCATGTTTATGTTCATTCACATCTCCAAGTGACTTGACATGACCCAGAGGAAGCCTCCTGTTGCGGTGCCTGGAAGGAAGTGAGCTGGATCCGCCCAGAGTTCCTCCTTGTTCAGTAGGCCCTCCCTTGTGACGTCCGCGCGTCACACGCTGGTTTTGAGAAGGTGAGCTTAACATTTCTGAATCATCACTGGGGGAAGACAGTGTGTTACTGGTGGGACTGGCTGGGCCATTCATCAGGTCAGCCAGTGTTGGGGGACGACGAGCTGGGGAAGACCTTATAGCCTGAGCTACTAATCCTTGCAGAGCTGTAGGTGAAGTGGGTGAATTTGGGTGATGATGTGGTGACATTTGCATGGCCAAGTTTTCTGCAGAGGTGGGCTGAGAATAGGGTGGTGGAGGGCCCCACATGTATCTGGGGAAGGCTTCCTGGTATGCCATGGGTGGTAAGTAGGCCTCTGTGAATGGTGGTGGGTAGCGGGGCAGCTGAAGTACCACACCTGGGTCAGAGAGTGGGCGGCGACTGTGGTGGGTAGTGGGATGTTGACGACGGAGGCCCAAGCGACTCTCAAGACCCCGAGGCAGGAATGGCCGCAGAAGGACGCCAGTTACTTGTGCTCGAGTGTCTTCACTGTGGAGAACATAATGAAGATTAAAATTCAATTTTAAATGCTTTTTCATTTTTTCTTACATTTTCCTAATGCAAAGTGGCCTGAATTAAGAGCAATCATAGCTTCTCCTTTCATTCCCTGGCATTTAATCATTATCATTACAGTACTAAAACAGATGTGTTCTACTATGGTAGTCCTCTATGACTATGGTTTTCTCCTGGAAATTTACACAATCTAGTTGTAGCTGCCATTAAATTTACAATGCAGGTACTGTACAGTAGATCAAATCTTATGTGGTGAGAGTACAGTATTACAAAAGTGGTGCCTGAACCAAGATATAAATACTGTACTGTAACTACTACTGTACACATGGCAATGTGATCAGATTGCTGTTACTTCCTACAAATATGAGTTGATCAGCCCATAAAGAAATTAGATTCCAATACAAACTCTTCATAGATTTTGACAGTAGATATAAGTGAGGGGAACATACAGGAACACTATGTTTTCGTACCATCTAGGAAGTAACAACAGAACTGAGGATGTAATGTGTTTAGTAAAAAAAATAAATAACCAGGGCTATTTTCCCAAAAATAAGTTATGGTAGTCAATTGTTTTTATCCTCTTCTGGGCTATATGTAAATTGTTATTACAGTGCTGTATTATTATTATTATGTTTATTTTAATCATTTCACCATTTATCAACTTACTACCACTTCAGGTAATAATAATAATTATAATAATAATAATAATAATAATAATAATAATAATAATAACAGTAATAATATTATTTATTCAATAAAACTGTCATACAGATTTACAATTGGACAGACATGTTTAAACTATGCAGCATGAATATAGACAATGCAGGTACAGGGTACACAGAGTACTGTACTGTACTGTACATAGGCCATGAGTGTACAATTTCGTATGTGCCCAGACAATGCAGGTATACAACAACAGTAAACTTTGTTATAAACTTCATTGTCCAGAATCAGTACCTGTACAGTACCACCTTACCTCTGAGTATTATCCCCAGTAGTGGCTGTGGTACCAGAGTTTGCCTCCACTGGGGTGACTGCTTGTTGTTGCTGGGGTGCTGCACCACCGTGAGCTCCCCAACCACTTCCCCAGGGCAGCCAGAGAGGTCCTTGGCCCTGGGGTGTGGCAGTCCCCAGCAGTACAGAACGAGATGCATTCGATGAGTCTTCTGCGCCCGGGGTGTAAAACTGACCCCCTGCCCAGTATCTGAAAAGCAAATTAATTATCATTTTACTGATATAACATGGATAATTTTTTAACCATTCATTCTAGGAATACTTTTATCGAGTTAAAGAACAATGCCAATTAAACTTGACTGACATCCAATTATCCAACATCTCTATGAGTTACAAGAAAGAAAATTATAAGGACGTCCAGTTACTTTATTCCATTATATATGAAGGTAATTATAGAGTACAGTACTAACATACAACTACAGTATTCCATAATATTTTGTAAGTTTGACAATATTAATTTTCTAGTCATCAAATTATACCATTGTTACACATGGAACTTGGGTCTTTGAGAAAGATTATTATGAAAGAAAAAAGAAAACCATAGATGTTTAGGAAAGACCAAGTTCTTGCCACCCAGGATCTGGATTCACTTAGTAGAGTACAGTACAGTAAAGTACAGTATATTGTACGTGAGTCTCAACTCTTTTCCATAATTGGGGATAAGAGAACAACCACCTAGTTTCAATGTCTCAAAACAATTTAAATTATCCTCCCGTCATCATAGCTTAAGGTAGAGATAGTTAGGTGCATTCTAAAATGTCTATTGAACAAGAACACTGGATATTTTAACCTCTAAGGATTCAATTACTGATTTACAGCTGTCCAGTACATGCAAGTGGAAATGATCAGACAACTTTAGTGTACAGGTTAATGAAATAAGCTGTTTGCAAGGTGCATGTTGTCAGCAGATAAGAGTACAGTACCAAACTATATACAATATTGTGGGTGGCTGTGAGCTTCAAATATATTGGCATGTGACGCCATGAACAAGTCTGGGGAAATAATGACGAGTTAAATGGGCCCGAGCCCTAATGGGAAGCGATTCTAAGAGGAACTAACCCTAATGGACCCATTATAATGACCTTTAGTTCTAATAACACTGAATTCATTTTAACACAAAGTGCAGATCCCTTTAATAACACAATGATTGTTACACCAAGTCAAATTAAAGGATCATATGAAGATCTTCCCCCCCAAAGTATCCAACTGAAGATCCTCCCCCCCAGGCTAGATCATATGAAGATCTTCCCCCCCAAAGTATCCAACTGAAGATCCTCCCCCCCCCCCAAGTGGGGGGGAGGTTAGGTTAGGTTAGGTTAGGTTTGGTTAGGTTAGGTTAGGTTAGGTTTGGTTAGGTTTGGTTTGGTTTGGTTAGGTTAGGTTAGGTTTGGTTTTGGTTAGGTTAGGTTAGGTTAGGTTTGGTTTGGTTATGTTAGGTTAGGTTTGGTTAGGTCTTCAGATGAGCGCGACTGGGCTTGATCATATGAAGATCCTCCCCCCCAAGTAGGTTTGGGGGGGAGGATCTTCATATGATCCAAATTAAAAGTACTGTACAGTACTGTACTTTTCCCAGGTAGTGTCCTTTTTTTCATGTACCCTATACAGTATATATATATATATATATATATACGTGTATATATATATATATATATATATATATATTTGATAAAATCACGGGAAAATGGAAACAACAGATATAGCAACAAATATTTATTCAAGACATCTTCAGTTGCTCTGAGATGTCTTGAATAAAACAATACGTACTCATTGTGGATTTACATGAAATATATATATATATATATATATATATATATATATATATATATATATATATATATATATATATATGCAAGTAAATCACTGTAGGTCCGCGTGATCTAGGTATATGCTGATAACCACAAGGAAAGAAGAAAACACGAAGTTCCCAAGCGCTTTCATGTAATTCACATCTTCAGGGGTGAGGACAGACTAGAGAGAAATACAAACCAAGGTGTACAGTATATATACAGAGGAGGGTGAGACCAGGTCCACAATGGTCAGGTATTAGGTAATGACCCTACTAATCTAATGCCTCCTCAATATTACCATGTAATTCAATTGATAGTAGGAACATCATAGAATCTAGTCTTATTAAACATACAGAAGCATTCAACATGAATTTGAGTAACGGCATGTACAAGCTGGACAATTTTGTAATTAAGAAGATTTGTAACCAGGTGAGAAGGCCGGGTCACCTGACCATCTGACCTGACCACCAACCGTTGTGTGCTATTTAAAGATTAGTAGGGTCATTACCTAATACCTGACCATTGTGGACCTGGTCTCACCCTCCTCTGTATATATACACCTTGGTTTGTATTTCTCTCTAGTCTGTACTCACCCCTGAAGATGTGAATTACACGAAAGCGCTTGGGAACTTCGTGTTTTCTTCTTTCCTTGTGGTTATCAGCATATATATATATATATATATATATATATATATATATATATATATATATATATATATATATATATATATATATATATATATATATATATATATATATATATATATTTTTTTTTTTTTTTTTTTTTTTTAACGTCTTCACCACTAATCGGCACGTTAGCAGCTTGGGTGATCGGTCACGTCTCTGTTACGCACTGTTGATAAGTACTGGGCATGCACTGGCTCCTGAATGTACCTAAACCTGCTCTAGTGTTGGTCAAGTCAGGTCTTGAAAGAGCTCACACACTCGGTGCCATTACAGCACTTTCTGGCAGATTGTTCCAAGAGTTCACAACTCTCACTCCGAAAAAGTTTGCCCTTACAGTTTTCTGGTCAGCTTACTAGCTGGCCGGGCAGTCAGTCTGTTATCTGGTGTGTATGGGAAAAGGGGAGGCAGGGTGGGGTATGATGGGGAAAGGAGGAATGAAACAGGTTAGGGAAGAATGTTTATACAGCTCGACCTGTTGTTGCTATCACCCCCAGAAAGTGCTTAGAGGGAAAGATGAGTCAGATAAATAAACACATAAGAGAAACAAGAGGGAGGGAAGAAGGATGAAGGAGGTAGTAAAAGTGGGGAGAGGTTGAGAAGAAAGTACAATCAGGAGTGTGTAAAGGGCGAGGGGAGGGATGGAGCATGATTTACATGCACATATCTTTGTATACTCTCTCTCTCTCTCGCGTGGGGTGTGGGTGTGTGTGGGGGGTGGTGTGTGGGGTGTGGGTGGTGTGTGGTGGTGTGTGTGTGTGTGTGTGGGTGGTGTGTGTGTGTGTGTGGGTGTGTGTGTGTGTGTGGGTGGTGTGTGTGGTGTGTGTGTGTGTGTGTGTGTGTGTGGTGTGTGTGTGTGTGGTGTGTGTGGGTGTGGTGTGTGTGTGTGCGTGGTGTGTGGGGTGTGTGTGTGTGTGGGGTGTGTGTGTGTGTGGGGTGTGTGTGTGTGTGGGGTGTGTGGGGTGTGTGTGTGGGGTGTGTGTGTGTGTGTGTGGGGTGTGTGGTGTGTGTGTGTGTGTGGGGGGGTGTGTGTGTGGGGTGTGTGGTGTGTGTGGGGTGTGTGGTGTGTGGGGTGTGTGGTGTGTGTGTGGGGTGTGGTGTGTGTGTGGGGGTGTGGTATGTGTGTGGGGTGTGTGGTATGTGTGGGGTGTGTGGTATGTGTGGGGGGTGTGTGGTGTGTGTGTGGGGGTGTGTGTGTGTGTGGGGTGTGTGTGTGTGGGGGGGGGTGTGTGTGTGTGGGGTGTGTGGTGTGTGTGTGGGGGGTGTGTGGTGTGTGTGTGGGGGTGTGTGGTGTGTGTGTGGGGGTGTGTGGTATGTGTGGGGGGTGTGTGGTATGTGTGGGGGTGTGTGTGGGGGTGGGGGGTGTGTGGGGGTAGGTGTGGGGTGGGTGGGTGTGTGTGTGTGTGTGATTGATTTTTTTTTTTGCCGCTTACAGCGGCTACTTTATTGTGCACCCCACACTCATCCTGTGAGCGGTAGCGCAAAAGGATTACAGAGTAAAGTTTACAAAGGGTCATAATAATTTACCCCCGTTGTCAGGATATTATGGCACTGAATGTTACACATTATTTGTTTAGTTCTATACATAAAGGGTAACTTATTCACAAATGCGTGAGTACAGGCGTGTGAGGCAGTATGTCTGGCCTCACACTTTGTTATTCACATTTACGTGAGAGGTATTCAAGCACATTGCGCATTTGGTTCTGTACATGAGAATTGATATAGTTACTAAGTGAAAAAATGTGGATACAATCTTAATATGTTGGCTATCTTGCCATTAGAGATGAAGTGTTGTGCCATTTCACACACAGTGTGCTTGGACCTGTCCCTAAAAGGTTCTATCTTCACACAGTCGAGGACGTAGTGTTCAAGTGTGTGGCCATATGTATGGCCACACACTTTACATTTAGTTTTGTTTACATCTGCTTGAGGAACATACTGCCAAAGGTACTTATATCCTAACCTTAATTTAGCGGTTACAACATCTTGTAATCTAGTGAACTTGTTACTTGCTCCATATACAAGTTTCACTTGATACATCTCATCATGGTAACCTATGGATCGACTAGTGCCTGTTTGCACTTGTCTACTTGCATCAAACTCATCAATAAGTTCTTTCCTAATTACAGTTTTAAGGGTTCTTTTTGACAGACCCAAATTGTATTCAACGGTGTCTTTGTTAGACGCGAGTTTGGCGAGGGCATCAACTCTGTCATGTTTTATGAGGCCTATGTGAGAGGGGATCCACAACAGTTTGACCTTGACACCCCGGTCAACAAGGCACGCATATTTGTGTCTGGCTTCAGAGACAAGAGCGTAACAACCTGAGTCGAGGGTACCAAGGGCAAGTAGTGAGGATAGAGAGTCAGTGATGATGAGACTGTCAGTAACAGTGGTTTCAATGAATTTAATAGCTGTGAGTATGGCAACTAATTCAGTTTGTAGAGTGGATGCCCAGTTGTTAATTCTAACTCCTTTCTCAATTATATTACCGTCAGGTTGAGTCACAACAATAGCACTTCCAGCCCTCCCACAGGCGGTGTTAAGAGATCCTCAGTGTAGATGGTCTGTGTGATATTATCATCAGTCTGTAGAGTGTGTATGTGTTCAAGAGCTCTCAATTTGGCAGTGTGTTGGAGATAAATACTTTGTATAATTAATTTTTTAGGCGGATACGTCGGTATTGTGATATCGAAGGGAACTGTCCGCCAGGGTGGCAGGAAGCGCTGTTGTGTCTCAACTTTGTACAGGTGGTCTAGTCCAAACATCTTCATATGTGTAGCTGTAGTTTGGATCCATTTAGACTCAGTAGTCCCATGGTTCATACATTCTAGCAATTTTAAGGAAACAATGTTATCAGGATCACCACGCAGAAGCCTCAGGGCTATCATGAGGTTGACTTCAATTATTCTATCTTTAACACTGGGTATACCTAGTTCTTTCCTCATATTAAGTACTTTAGTGCTCATGGGACATCCTAGGATAATTCTGAGGGCTTTATTTTGCATTTTCTCGAGCTTGTCAACGCCTTTCCCGTCACGAATGACCAGGGCTGGTGCGTGGTAATCTATCAGAGATCTTATATAGCCTAGGTACATTGTTTTAACAATTCTAATATTAGCACCATAGTGCGGGCTGTACCCCGCTACACTTCTAAGAGGTCTCAGTCTGTCAGTACATTGGCGGGTTAGCTGTTGTATGGCAGGTAGGGTACAAGGGACGGAAACACCAAGATATTTAAAAGAAGAAACATAGTCAATAGTGTTGTTACCTATCTTGAACTTGGCGGGGCCGCGTTTGCGGTTACCAGCTTGTTTGTGTGTGTGTATGTGGGGTGGGTGGGTGTGGGGTGGGTGTGGGTGTGTGTGTGTGTGTGTGTGTGTGTGTGTGTGTGTGTGTGTGCGTGAACTAGCATCCAGGTGTCCTCTTTTCACCCACCCCAACTCACCTGTCATCGAGGGTGTCCCAGGGTGGCCAGGGGTAGAGCTCTGATGGAGGCACAAAACCATACTCGTCGCAGCAGGAACAAGCATTGGGCGCTGGGGCTCTGCGGTACAGTAGGCGTCGACGGTGCTCAAGCTGCTCCCAGTACATCTTCTTCTTCTCGTGGCTGTGGGGCGACATACATAATATATATCACACATTATGACATTTTTTACAAATCATACAATATGACACACTGTTAAACATCATATAATATGGCAAACTGTTATAAATCATACAATACGGCACATTATAATACATTATACTGTACAATACAGTACAGTTATACATCCTAAAATAGGATTAACTATCATGCACCCAACAGTACAGTACTGTACATCATACAATAGTTTATAAACCATCAAAAAACACAACATATGGGTTGTACAATATATACGGATGGACACACAGGTTAATATAATAAGTCTCTCTACACGCCTGAGACTCACAGCTCATACACAGCCCCACTGCCTGATTCTTGTTTCCAAGGATGCTGTTACTTTTAATCTCCTCGCCACTTTATCGGCTCGTTAGCCGCTTGGGCGATCGGTCACGTCTCTGTTACGCACTGTTGGCAAGTACTGGGCATGCACCGGCTCCGGAAAGTACCTGAACCTGCTCCAGTGTTGGTCAAGTCTGGTCTTGAAAAAA
Source organism: Homarus americanus (assembly GCF_018991925.1). NCBI lineage: Eukaryota > Metazoa > Arthropoda > Malacostraca > Decapoda > Nephropidae > Homarus > Homarus americanus. Next base: position 3,394,756 of record NW_024751660.1, on the reverse strand, counting down.
CTCACACTCGGTGCCGTCACAACACTTTCTGGTAGATTGTTCCAAGAGTTCACACCTCTCACTCCGACAAAGTTTGCCCTCACAGTTTTCTGGACCTGCGGCTTCTTCAGCCTTGAACTGTGACCCCTTGTGGGGCGGTCCGCCAGCTCCAGGTAAAGACACTCGACTGAGTAGTGCCCCCTCAATTAAGTCGTCCCTTGCCCGTTGTTTTGTTGTTTTCATTGTTATGTTCTTGAACTGCCAGAGTTGTTAAGCACAGTTCTTTAAGATACGTTTTAAAAACAGCAAGTTAATATTGTACATATAAAAAATGCATTAAATGCTTGATGGGAAAATCAAAAGATTTTCCTAATTTATTCAAAATATGCAAACAACCCTCATTAAATATGCAAAATTTCAACACCAAGTACTGTAGATAGAAATGAATTCTTTCATAAAAACTACACAGTAAACCAGTAAGGGAATACTAATATTTACGGACACTGAATGGATATTGGGATCATCTTCTCCATTATCAAATTTTTCACATTACCAAGAGGGTTTGAGGGTAAGTATTATATCCTGCTGACATGCACACAGCATCCCAAAACACACCAACTATTCTTTTCTCTGTCAAGAAAATTAAAAATGCACATAGCCGATTTTTGGAATGTTGATTTAGATCACCTTAAGAATGGAGTCAAACCTAGCCTAATCCCCCAGGTAGCATAATTGAACACCTAGATCTTCAAGTTGGAGATTATGACACCCAAGCGTTTTAATTCTAAACTTGATGTTTCATGAGTTTGAGATTTTAAAACCTTTAATTTTAAAGAAGACATTTTGAGACTGGAGCATTGAAACCTTTAACTAATTAATGTCCAGAAATTATGGTCATGGTTTTGGGACATTTCGTTCTCCTAAGAGTTCTGAGACCTTGAAACTCATGGCCCCCTGAAGCCTGTCTGACACCTGCCCCGTCAAATATTCATCCCATCTAACACCCGCCCCATCTAACACTCACCCCATCTACAAACAATCTGGGAAAACGTTGAGACAGAGGTTGACAAGAGGTGCCCATTATGGATACTGCAGACCTGTAGTAGTAGTGGATCAGGGCGACGACACAGTCCCTCAGATAACATTCAAAGGGCGACAGGAGGTCATCAACCCCCCCCTCCCTCTCTCTCCTCCAGGGCACTTAACACCACCACTATCACCAGCTACACCCCCATTCACCACTGGTTACGACCTTCAGTACATTATCACCTCCTTGTCTTCACCATCTTCATTATGGAAAGGTGATTATCTTCAACTGAGTGACGAGGCTCTGAGATTTATTGCCTCTTCTTAATCTTAAATTGTCTGTTGCAAAAGAATATTAACTTTTCTGCTCGTGGTTAATGACCCTGACAGTTGAAGCTCCTAAATGTAACAAAATAACAGTGAAATGAGTCCTATTAATGTTCTTACCATTTTAACACATAATTAGTTGGCTATTTTTTCCTTACAGTTCAAGGTGTTCCAATATTTTTAGTCATGTATCAAGATCTCGACAGCCAGGATATTTAAGCACCATTTACTAAGTCTAACTAGCTTCTAATTTACACAAGAAACAACTCTGAAAAGTTAAAGAGATATTAAACTTTCTCGACTGCCAGTATTATAGGTGTTTTTGAATGCATTAAGGTCCTTCACCAGTAATTTCTTGAAACGCTGATTAAATCTTTGTTTCTATTAGATCACCTCAAGATCAGACCCCCACCTTATTTCACATCATTAAACACCCTTATGCTAAGCTAAGCTAAGCTAAGCTAACCTAACCTAACCTAACCTAACCTAACCCTAAGACATATACTGTACTGTATACCATGTTTACAAAGTCCCTTGATGTTAATATTTTCAGTACCTTGATATTTGACTTAACAGATCACCTTAACTTATATTTGTATTCAGTCCATTGAAGTTCGTATTTAGAGAGTACATTTAAAAAGTTACGCATCTAAAAAAAAAAGCAACACACACACGTATACTGGTTCCAATCACCTGTGACTAAGGCCTGCAGGTGGGGTGTAATTAATGCAAAACGGTTGGCAGTGATGCATTCTTGATAATTTCGCCTGCAGGCCTGATGGCGGTTACAGCGGACATGGTGAATACACTAAATCATTAACTGTTATTCTTATTATCATTATGACACTATTATTATTATTAACTGAGTATTATTATTATTAAAGCCATATTATCATTCATTGAACATAGTATTACCGTATTCTTATTAGCATCATCATCCTGTCAGCGCCAGTCTGGATGGGACGTTCGCTTCCTATCATTGTGTATACACTTCTCATCACCACACTCTCTCCCTCCCCGTCTCCCCCTAAAATATTCATCTCCCCCTACACCTATCTGCTGCAGGGAGAGAGGGAGAGAAAGAGGGAGTGTTTGCCCACGATTCCTTACCCCCCCCCTCTCTCTCTCTTCTTCTTTCCCAAATTTCAATATATATATATTTTCCCCAACTTCCTAATCATCTTCCCGACCTCCGACATACAGTATATTTCCCAACCGCCAGTATATATACCCTGATCTCTAACATATATTTCTCGACCTCTTAGATATCTTTCCCGATGCATATATAGCTTACGTTAGGTCTGGTTAAATTACATTAAGTTCGAATAGGTCAAGTTCAATTAGATTAGCTAAACTTAGGTTAATTTACGTTAGATCAGATTAAGTTCGGTTAGGTTATGTTCAGTTTGGTTGCATTAGATGAGGTTAAGTTCTGTCAGGTTAGTTAGTTTCGGCTAATTTAGATTCCGTGTCCAGGTTTGGTTATTAACGAGCACGGCGATGAACATGTGGGGTGCCAGTGGTCGCCTGGCGAGTGTTGCTTGACGAGTGCCACCTGGTGAGTGAAGCTGTGAGTGCAGCACTGCAGCTCAGAGTGTGCCGCTTGGTGAGTGCCGCCTGGTGAGTGAAGCTCAGTGAGTGCCGCTTGGTGAGTGCTGCCTGGTGAGTGCAGCTCAGAAGAGTGCCAATTGATGAGTGCCACCTGGTGAGTGCCGCCCAGTGAGTGTCACCTGGTGAGTGCTGCCCGGTGAGTGCTGCATGATGATTGCTGCTTGATGAGTGCCGCCCAGTGAGCGCTGCTTGATGAGTGCCGCCCGGTGAGTGCTGTGTGATGAGTGCCGCCCGGTGAGTGCCGCCCGGTGATGTGTCCTCATCTCATTACCTTCCCCTCTCCCTTGGAAAAATAGTACTTGAGCGGGTGATTAGTGGGTACTGCTCCACCTCCCTCCCTCCCTCTCTCCATTCCTCTCTCTCCCTCTCTTTCCCTCCCTCCCTCTCCCCTGCCCCCCTCTCCTACACGCCAAAATATACGTTTACAGAAGCATACACACACACACACAACCATTATCTATATACTGTACCTCCTTTACTGCTCTCTCTCTCTCTCTCTCTCTCTCTCTCTCTCTCTCTGTTCTCCACCGTCCTCCTCCTCCCGACATAACCACACTTTTCTCCCCCCTTCCTTAACCCTACCCCTTTCTCTCATGTCTCTCTCTATCTCTACCCTCCTCCCCTATACCCGCTGCTACACCTCTCCCCTTTCGTGTAATTTAATATTCCCTCTCTTTATCTCTCTCCCCTCTAACATCTCTCTCTCTCTCTCTCTCTCTCTCTCTCTCTCTCTCTCTCTCTCTCTCTCTCTCTCTCTCTCTCTCTCTCCCGCTGTTATATTGCTTAATTTATACTGTACTACCATTCAAAAGTCCTGACCCCTCCCCCTCTCTCTCTCTCTCTCTCTAGACACATAATGTCTCTCTTTCTCCACGTATCCATTCTCTCTCTCTCTTCCTATTCCTTTGTGTTCTATGCTTGGAGATAACAAAACACACACACACACATACATACATACATACACAAACACACAGGTACATACAAAACACACACACACATATACACATACACAGCCACAAACACACATACATACAACATACACAAACGTACAATCAAAGACAAAAGTCGTGTCGCGGTTTTGTCCGAATATTAAACAGAACTCGTGAAACATTATGAGAGCCCCGCCCCCTACCACAAGGCAGAGCGCACCAAGAGTTTAGCCCTTCGGCATATGTTTTCACCAAATTTCACGACACGACTTTTGTCTTGCACACACACACATACACACACACATCCTTGACCACCGAAGGGTCAAGACGTACCTGGCGCTCCTCTCGGAGCAGCCAGGTCAACTGTTAACTTGGCCCATACCAACTCCTTCCCCTGAACCCTCCTCCCCACCAGAATATCAACATGTTCTCGCCAGAAGTTACTATTTCATTTAGGAAAGGAACGGAACCAGTGTTAAACAGAGGTGAACAGAGGTGAACAGTGCTTAAGTCAGTGAGAACAACTCAACAGTAACAGTGGTACCCAAGTTGACCTTCACACAGTGAGGTCCCAGGTACCCAGTGATAACGGCCCGTGAGACCCAACAACCAGCGATGTGCTGATCCGTCTACGATAGGAAGGCCTGGAACCACACCTCACTCATACAACACCATCTGTGAGGGAATTACTACACCACGTGGGACCCCTCATAACACCATATGTGAAGGAGTTACTACACCACGTGATGCCCCTCATAACACCATCTGTGAGGGAATTACTACACCACGTGAGGCCCCTCATAACACCATCTATTGGGAACTTCACCACACGTGGCCCTCCTTAACACCATCTGTGAGGGGTACTACACCATTGAGGGCCCTCATAACACCATCTGTGAGGAATTACTACACCACGTGAGGCCCCTCATAACACCATCTGTGAGGGTACTACACCGTGAGGCCCCTCATAACACCATCTGTGAGGGTTACTACACCACGTGAGCCCTCATAACACCATCTGTGAGGTACTACACCACGTGAGGCCCTCACTAACACCATCTGTGAGAATTACTACACCACGGGTCCTCATCGGGAGAGTACTACACTACGTTTTGCTGTTCAACACCTACATTAATCTGTATGTTCACTGTATGTTTCCTTTACCTTTCTCTAATGAGGGCTTTTGTTAAACCACCAATGTATGTAATAAGTCATTTATGTCCAATGTATATTTTCAGCCTTCAGGCTGCAGAATTTTCAATAAACCGTTAATTATCACACACACACACACACACACACACACACACACACACACACACACACACACACACACACACACACACACACACACACACACACACACACACACACACACACACACACACACACACACACACACACACACACACACACACACACACACACACACACACACACACACACACACACACACACACACACACACACACACACACACACACACACACACACACACACACACACACACACACACACACACACACACACACACACACACACACACACACACACACACACACACACACACACACACACACACACACACACACACACACACACACACACACACACACACACACACACACACACACACACACACACACACACACACACACACACACACACACACACACACACACACACACAGCTGCATTAAACTCTTGGGATAACTGGATGCTCAAAGTCCCTTCCTGGTCATTGGTTTATGTGGCGACTGACTTTATCTCTGCATTTTATCCTCCTTCATGTATGTATGTATGTATGTATGTATATAAGCGAAGTTGGTGTATCATTTCATTACAGTGGCCAACATAATAAATACACATCATAATACATACTAAGACACATAAACTACGACTGTATCCATCATGTGTAACAACTATGTATCTCACAGCTGAAGGAACAAGTATTAACAGTAAAGTCTCGGGTCACCAGTTAGTCTTAAGGGTCAATAAAGGTCAACACTGGCTGGCCATCTCCCTAAAATATGGACGACAAAACAGCCCATTACTTGGACTCTTTTGGAAAATCTTGTTGGGACATACATATACACAGACGCAGACATACATACACACACAGACATACGGCACAGACACACACACACACACAAGCTTGATTTCATCTAAATTCATGTCTACTGGTTCAATTTATTCCGTTCACTAGATAACCGGACGAACACACGGACACTATTTCCATATCCCTGTTGTTGACATCCGACGATACTCCAACCTCGCCCATCTTTGTGTGTGTGTGTGTGTGTGTGTGTGTGTGTGTGTATATATATATTCCGTTCTCTTAGTAAGATATACATTCAGTGAAGGATTCCACTCGTCCTCACACTCACTCTCTCTGTTTCCCCTACTCTGTCTCTCTCCCTCCCTCCTGACACGCGTCCATACTTAACACAAGTCCCATCTTTTACTCCTTCCCTCGTTCCTCTCCCTTCATTCAGTGTTTCAGTACCATTAGCCTCCTCTTCCCCCCTCCCTCCCTTATCCCTCTCCCCTTCCCCATCCCCTTATCCCTCGCTCTCCTTCTTATTCCTCACCCCCCAATCTTCTCCATTCATTCCTCCACCTTCCTTTCATTTTCCTTTATAGTCCCATCTAATACGCTGTGCAGTCAATTCAGGTCTCCCCCCTCTCTCGCTTTGGTGAGCAGGTCCCGAACAGCAAGGGGGTGAGAGACTACTTTGTTTGTGTGTTGCGTGGAGTGGGCCGCCCATTCATGCGTACACGTGCACATCAACACAAAAAAATGTAAATGAATGGGCGAATGAATGCATTTAGTAGAGGCATAAGGTGAGAGATATGTGCAGTACAAATGTGAGAGTGGAAACAGATGGAACAATTTTAATTCATGTAAATCTCCCCAACTCCTCTACGTTAATTTAGTTTTTACAGTTGCGTGTGTGTGTGCTGGCGAAATGGGCACTATATACCAAGCTGGGCTCTAACCTAACTTAAAACCAAATCGCACAGACTAACTTAACGTAAAAGTAACATAATCAGACCACACCAAAAATAATGTATGCCTAACAAACCAAATCAACTCCTAGCCAAATTCAACACAAGTTAATCGAACCTAACCTAACCTAGACAAATCCGCGGTGTAACTTGAAGATCCGTTACAGGGATTCAGTTTGGCTGGTCGTGTAGAGTCTCTCGTGAGTCGCCTCCTGTACTGTACGTCACGCCCCTCGTACAGTACACCCATTTACGGCTACTTACACACTAACTTTCAAACCCATAAAACAAGAATGATCAGGTCCCACACACAACAGCCTCTCCTCACTTCCATATACACTGGCTCCCCTCACCTCCCCACACACTGGCTCCTCTCCTCACCACACACACACACTGGCTCCCTCTCCTCACCTCACACACACACACTGGCTCCCTCTCCTCACCTCACCACTGCTCCCTCACACACACACAGCTCCCTACCTCACCACACACACACACTGGCTCCCTCACCTCACACACACACACTGGCTCCCTCCTCACCACACACACTGTCCCTCCTCACCACACACACACTGAAACCCTCACCTCACCACACTGGCTCCCTCCTCCTCACCACACACACACTGGCTCCTCCTCCACCACTGTCCCTCACCTCCTGGCTCCTCCTCACCACACACACACTGGCTCCTCACCTCACCACACACTCCTCACACACACTGGCTCCCCTCCTCACCCCCTCACCACACACACACCTCCCACCCACACACAGGCTCCTCACCTCACACACACATGCTCTCCCACCTCCTGACCTCCCACACACACCTCACCATACTGGCTCCTCACCACACACACACTGGCTCCCTCCCTCCTCACACTGCCTCCTCCACCACACTGGCTCCTCACCTCCACCACTGGCTCCTCACCTCCACCACACACACACTGGCTCCTCACCTCACCACTGGCTCACCTCCCACACTGGCTCCTCCCTGCCACTGGCTCCTCCACCTCACCACTGGCTCCTCACCTCACCTCACCTCACCACTGGCTCCTCCCACCTCACCACACTGGTTTCCTCACTGTTCCCTCCCTCCCATCCCTCCCACCTCCCCCAGTTCCCTCACCTCCACCACAGCTCCCTCACCTCCTACACACACACACACGGTGCCTCCCTACCCCAACACATAGTTTACTCAGGTCCACACATGCTGTGTAGTGTGCCCCACCCACCCACCACACACACACACACACACCACACACCCACCCACCCACACCCACACACACACACACACACACACACACACAGAAGCAGCTGCCTCTTTATTTTATTTTACTGATTAAAATTATATCACTATTTTTTTAATTATCTACTTTTACTTTTATCCTCTTTACCACTGAACAGCTCGTCCTTCAGAGCAGTAAGTCACGTCTCTGGTACGCACTGTTGGCAAATACTGGGCATGCACCGGCTACAGATATGCTTGAACCTGGTCAGTGTTGGTCAAGTCTGATTGTGAAACTCACACTCGGTGCCGTCACAACACTCTCTGGTAGCTAGGGGTTAGACCTCCCAGCTTATTTCATCCAATGATTAACCTAACCTAATCTGACTTGACCTAACCTAACCTAATCCAACAACAACCCATCCTTAGTAAGTGTTTATCTTCAAGTACGACAAAACGGACTCTGTTTTCAGTTGTGTGTGTGTGTGTGTGTTTTCAAGATGTTTACACTCCAGCCCTTTGTATCAACACCTATACGCCTCATTGCCCTCTACACAAAGCCCATTCTATACAATACACAGAGCTACACGCACCTAGACAACCCCTTTACAATACACCTACGCAACACACCACAACACCTACACAACACAGCAACACACACAACAGCACAACACTTCCTGTACACAGCAACACACCTACAGCTGGCTTCACATTTGACCAGCACAACCTGCCTGTACCTACACCAACACCTGCAACGCACCAACCACCAGCTGGCCAGCACCACACAACACAGCAACACACCTGCACAACCCACACCTGCCTACCTACAACACAGCACCACAGAAACATTCCGGGCTGCTGTGAGGTCACCTCAGAAACATTGTGTAAGGTAATCAAGCACATATATCTACCCTTTCCCTCCCTCTTTTCTCTACCTCACCTCCCCCCCCTCTCTCTCCTCTCTCTCCTCTCTCCTCTCTCTCTCTCTCTCTCTCTCTCTCTCTCTCTCTCTCTCTCTCTCTCTCTCTCTCCATCTCATGTCTCATACCTCCCTTTTATCCTCACTATTACTGGTCTGTCTCTGCAGGAAGGGACAACAGAGAATGGAAGCCTGTCACCTTCTGTCACCTCCTGTCTCCTGTTGTCATCTCCTGTCTCCTGCTGTCATCTCCTGTCTCCTGTTGTCATCTCCTGTCTCCTTCTGTCTCCTTCTGTCACCTCCTGTCTCCTGCTGTCATCTCCTGTCTCGTCTCCTGTCTCCTCTGTCACCTCCTGCTCTCCTGTCATCTCCTGTCTCCTGCTGTCATCTCCCATCTCTGTGTCATCTCCTGTCTCCTGCTGTCACCTTACCTCCTGTCTCCTGCTTACAATAAAATATACTACTGTGTGTAAAAAAAATTCTTCATCTCTCAATCTTCCTTACCTCACCCTCCTCCCTCTCCCTCACCCCCTCCCTCCCCCTCCTCACCCTCCCTCACCCCTCCCCTCCCTCCCCACCCCCCTTCTACCTATCATAAGGTTACAGCAAACAAAACAAACCTTCTCTTACATTTATCCAAACCATATCCAATATTTGATTATCATCATCTCTCCCATCACCCCCCCCCTCCCCTTCTCTCTCTCTCCTCCTTCCCCTCTCTGTCTCTCCATTCCTTCACTCTCTCTCTCCCAACCTCTCTCTCCTTCCCTCCCTCATGCACCCTTTCCTTCTCCCCCTCCACTCTCTCTCCTTCCCTCCCCCATCACTCTTTCTTCTCCCCCTCCCAACCTCTCTCTCCCTTCCCTCCCCTCCTTCACCTTCCTCCCTCCCAACCTCTCTCTCCTTCCTCCCTACCCTTTCCTTCTCCCCCCCCCCCCCTCCCCCTCCCCCTCCCTCTCCCTTCCCTCCCCCCCCCCCAACTCCCTCCCCCTCTCCTCTCTCCTTCCCCCATCACCTTTCCTTCCCCTCCCAAACCTCTCTCTCCTTCCCATCTCCTTCTCCCTCACCTCTCTCTCCTTCCTCTCCCTCCTCTCTCCTCTCCCCTCCCTCCTCTCTCTCATCACTAGTCCTGCTTTGCTCTTTTATCTTAATTTATCACTGTCTTTACTCTCTTTATCTCACTTTCTTCATTTTCACTCTGTCCCTCCTCCTCATATTTGCATTTAATATATATTTTTATTATCCTGTAACACATCACATTATTGTTATTATTAGAATATGTATATGCAAGTAAGTGCATGTGTGTGTGTGTGTGTGTGTGTGTGTGTGTGTGTGTGTGTGTGTGTGTGTGTGTCCCCAGTGTGTCCCACTTCAAATGTCCGCACCATTATGTAAGTAAAACAAATAGCACCACCTACAATCTTGTGCCATATTGCGTCTCCAGCACCTCAGTACCTCTTCTTTATTCTCTCTCTCTCTCTATTCTCCTCTTCCCCTCTTTCCATCTTTTTCATTCTTCTCTTTCCTTCTCATCTTTCATTAGTCTTCCTCCCCTTATTCTCCTTCCTTCGTCCCATTCTTCCTTCCTTCCTCCTTGTCTTTCCATCTCTTTTCATTCATTCCATCATTATTTCCTCCCCTTTCCCCACATTCCTTCATTTTTCCTTCATTTATCTTCTTTGTTTACCTCGCTGTCATCACTTGGCTTACTGTCATTTATTGTTTTGAATCAAAAATAAGCCATATTTCTGCCTCACTCTCCCTTCTCTCCTCACCCTTCTCTACCTTCCCTCACCCTTCTCTACCTTCCCTCACCCTTCTCTACCTTCCATCACCCTTCTCCTACCTTCCCTCCACCCTTCTCTACCTTCCTCACCCTTCTCTACCTTCCCTCCTTCTCTACCTTCCCTCTCCTTCTCCACCTCCTCACCCTTCTCTCCTTCCTCACCCTTCTCTGCCTTCCCTCACCCCTTCTCCTCCCTTACCTCTTCTCTACCTCCCTCACCCTTCTCTCTCCCTCACCCCTTCTCTACCTTCCCCTTCTCTGCCTTCCTCTTCCTTCTCTACCTCCCCTCACCTTCCTACCTTCCCCCACCCTTCTCTACCTTCCCTCACCCCTTCTCTACCTTCCTCACCCCTCCCTCCCTCCACCCTTCTCTCCCTCACCTTCTGCCTTCCCCTCCCACTCCTCTTTCTCACCCTTTACTACCTCCCCTCACCTTCTCTACCTCCCCTCTCCCTCCTTCTCTCTTCCCTCCTTATTCTCTTCCCTCCTCTTATCTATCCCTTCATTCTCTATCCTCACCTTCTCTGCCTCCTCACCTTCTCTACCTCCCTCACCCTTCTCTACCTTCCCTCCTTCTCTCTTTCTTCCTCACCCCCTTCTCTACCTCCCCTCTTCTCTACCTCCCCTCACCCTTCTCTCTACCTTCCTCACCTTCTCTACCTTCCCCTCACCCTTCTCTACCTCCTCACCTTCTCTACCTTCCCTCACCTTCTCTACCTTCCCTTCTACCTCCCCACCCTCCCTTCTCTACTCCTTCTCTACCTCCTCACCCTTCTCTCCTCACCCATCCTTCTCTCACCTTCCTTCTCTACCTTCACCCTCCCTCCCTCATTCCCTCTTACTACCTTCCTCCATTCTCTCATTCCTCCTTCTCTCACCTTCCTCACCCTTCTCCCCTCACCCCTTCTCTACCTCCCCTCACCCTTCTCTACCTCCCCTCACCCTTCTCTCCCCCCACCCTTCTCTACCTTCTCTACCTTCCTCCCCCTCCTCCCCTCACCCTTCTCTACCTCCCCTCACCCTTCTCTACCTTCCCTCACCCCTCCCCTCCCCTCCCTTCTCTACCTTCCCTCACCTTCTCTACCTCCCCTCACCCCTTCTCCTCACCCCTTCTCTACCTTCCCTCCCTTCTCTACCTTCCTTCACCTCCTCACCTTCTACCTTCCCTCACCCTTCTCTACCTTCCCCCTTCTCTACCTTCCCTCACCCTTCTCTACCTCCCCTCACCCTTCTCTACCTTCCCTCACCCTTCTCTACTTCCCCACCACCCTTCTCTACCCTCACCTTCTCTACCTCCCTCACCCCTTCTCTACCTTCCCTCACCTTCTCTACATTCCCCCACCCTTCTCTACTCCCTCACCCTTCACTACCTTCCCTCACCCTTCACTACCTTCCCCCCACCCTTCTCTACCTTCCCCTCACCCTTCTCTACCTTCCCTCACCTCCCCTCCCTCACCCCTTCTACCTTCCCTCACCCCTCCCTCCCCTCACCCTTCTCTAGGCCCTCTTCATCCTCTCTACCTCCCTCTCTATCTTAAACTCTTCTTCTTATCTTCCTTTTCCTCCTCCTCTTCCTCCCCCTCTCGTGTAATTTCGTCCTCCACTTGATATAGGTCAAATAGAACTCTTACTAATGGCCTCAGCTCTTCATTAGAGACTTCCATTAAGATTAAACCATTAGGAACGAGGTCTATGAAGATCGGGGTTCATTAAGTTAAACCTATTAGAACTGGGGCCCATTAGAACTGAAACCCCCATTAGGTGCAAAACCCTATTAGGATTCGGATAAGTTCGTCTACCACTGTCTGCCCCGTCTGTTCCCGTCACCAATCTGTGTATCAGTGCCTGTCTCTTAACCCCGCTCCTGTCTACCTCTGTCTGTCCCGTCTGCCCCCGTCACCACATCCCGTATTAGTGTCTGTCTTTACCCCGTCTCCCTGTCTGTCCCCGTCACCAGTCTGTGTATCAGTGTCTGTCTCTACCACACCCGATACAATTACACAGAATCAGAACCTTGGGAGGCAGGACCTGGGTCATCTGGGTCCTCAAGGCTGGCACGATATTGTCTTTGGTGTCTGTGTCTTATCACACACACACACACACACACACACACACACACACACACACACACACACACACACACACACACACACACACACACACACACACACACACACACACACACACACACACACACACACACACACACACACACACACACACACACACACACACACACACACACACACACACACACACACACACACACACACACACACACACACACACACACACACACACACACACACACACACACACACACATGAATGTATTATATGTTTCCATTACGATAACATACTTGTTTATAGAAGAGATTCAGCAATGTTATGTTTTTAACGTATATATACCGTATCTGTAATATCAATATAATGTATATATATTATTTAATTTAGTTGGTTAGATTTAGGTTAAGTTTAAGATTAGGATGGGTTGGATAGGTTAGGTTAGATTAGGATAGGTTAGGTTGGATTAGATGGGTTAGGGTGATCATCTTCAGGTGAAATAAGATAGGGTGGAATCCGTCAGATGAATCGATGGGCCTGTCCCCTCAACTCCTCCCCACAGCCTCTACCTCCCAGCCTCTACCTCCCCCAACCTCTACCTCCCACCTCTGCCTTCCCCCCACAACCTCTACCTTCCCCCCACAGCCTCTACCTCCCCCAGCCTCTACCTCCCCCCAACCTCACCTTCCCCCAGCCTCTACCTTCCCCCCACAGCCTCTACCTCCCACAACCTCTACCTTCCCCGCCTCTACATACACAGCCCTCTACCTTCCCCCACAGCCTCTACCTTCCCCACCTCTGCAGCCTCTCCCCCCCAGCCTCTACCTCCCCCAACCTCTGCCTTCCCCCCAACCTCTGCCTTCCCCCACAACCTCTACCTTCCCCCAGCCTCTACCTCCCCCACAGCCTCCCTCCCCCCCCAGCCTCTACCTCCCCCAACCTCTGCCTTCCCCCCACTGCCCCTCTACCTCCCCCCCAACCTCTACCTCCCCCCAACCTCTGCCTTCCCCACAACCTCTACCTCCCCCAACCTCTACCTTCCCCACAGCAAAATACTTTGGGGTGTCGTGTAAATCTGATGTAACAATGTCCACACAAAGGGAAGGTGGGGAGGAGGGAGAGGGAGGGAGGAGGAGGAGGAAGGGCCTTCATCTCACTAATATGTGCTCACCTGTCATCGGTCAACTCACTCCTCAAGAAACACTGTATTAATCACACCTGGCTAACCTTTATTGTTTAGCATTTATATGTCTGTTTGCCTGTCTGTCTGTTTGCTCCTTTGCCTGCCCTGTCTGTCTGTTTGCCTGTCTGTCTGTTTGTCTCTCTGTTTGCCTGTCTGTCTGTCCATAAAACACTAGACTGGCTCCTTAAGATATCATGCACATTATCTATCTCTATCTATCTATCTATCTATCTATCTATCTATCTATCTATAAAGTAATAGAAAGAAAATGTAAACAAAAACCAAAGCAAACGAACAAATCCCATATCAAACAACCTCTCTCTCTCTCTCCTCCGTGAGGGAATAACTAATTACCCATCCTATGAGATAATTACCTGATTAATGAACTAATGGAGCATCGCTATTCAGTAGTAAACTAGACTATTAGAACACCGGGGAGGTGGGAGGGAGGAGGGAGGAGGAGGAGGGAGGAGGGTAAATTCTCATCTTTGAGTGGTTTCGTTATCATTCTCTTTCTGACGATTAAGACACCCTAGTTTGTTGCATATTAAGCACCTAGCGCTTCACCTGCTCAAGACACCCTAGCTTGTTTCACCTGCTCATTAAGACACCCTAGCTTGTTTCACTGCTCATTAAGACACCCTAGCTTGCTTCACCTGCTGATTAAGACACCCTAGCTTGTTTCACCTGCTCATTAGACACCCTAGCTTGTTTCACCTGCTCATTAAGACACCCTAGCTTGCTTCACCTGCTCATTAAGACACCTAGCCTTCTCACCTGCTCATTAGACACCCAGCTTGTTTCACCTGCTCATTAGACACCCTAGCTTGTTTCACCTGCTCATTACAGACACCTAGCTTGTTTCACCTGCTCATTAGACACCCCAGCTTGTTTCACCTGCTCATTAAGACACCCTAGCTTGTTTCACCTGCTCATTAAGACACCCTAGCTTGTTTCACCTGCTGATTAAGACACCCTAGCTTGCTTCACCTGCTGATTAAGACACCTAGCTTGTTTCACCTGCTCATTAAGACACCCTAGCTTGTTTCACCTGCTCATTAAGACACCCTAGCTTGTTTCACCTGCCTAAGACACCCTAGCTTGTTTCACCTGCTGATTAAGACACCCTAGCTTGCTTCACCTGCTGATTAAGACACCAGCTTGTTTCACCTGCTCATTAAGACACCCTAGCTTGCTTCACCTGCTCAGACACCTAGCTTGTTTCACCTGCTCATTAAGACACCCTAGCTTGTTTCACCTGCTGATTTAGGTATCTCAGTGAAACATGGAACCATCTCGAGTGTCTTCTGTGCCAGGGAGAAGAGACGAGATGTTCACCAAGGCACACACACACACACACACACACACACACACACACACACACACACACACACAGACAGAAAGACAAAATAGACGCATATACTAAGAGACACTAAGACACTTACCAGAGGAGCTATAGTAAACCGACCATCGAGACAGGGATAGACATAGCCAAAGACACAGAGATAGCCAAAGACACAGACATAGCCACGGCAACAGATAGCCAAAGACACAGATATAGCCAAAGATTCAGACATAGCCAAGACACAGACATAGCCACGGCAACAGATAGCCAAAGACACAGATATAGCCAAAGATTCAGACATAGCCAAAGACACAGACATAGCCACAGCAACAGATAGCCAAAGACACAGATATAGCCAAAGATTCAGACATAGCCAAAGACACAGACATAGCCACGGCAACAGATAGCCAAAGACACAGAATATAGCCAAAGATCAGACATAGCCAAAGACACAGACATAGCCACAGCAACAGATAGCCAAAGACACAGATATAGCCAAAGATTCAGACATAGCCAAAGACACAGACATAGCCACGGCAAAAGATAGCCAAAGACACAGATATAGCCAAAGATTCAGACATAGCCAAAGACACAGACATAGCCACAGCAACAGATAGCCAAAGACACAGATATAGCCAAAGATTCAGACATAGCCAAAGACACAGAAGTAGCACGGCAACAGATAGCCAAAGACACAGATATAGCCAAAGATTCAGACATAGCTAAAGACACAAGTAGCCACAGCAACAGATAGCCAAAGACACAGATATAGCCAAGATTCAGACAAAGCTAAAGACACAGAAGTACACAGCAACAGATAGCCAAAGACAGATATAGCCAAAGACACAGACATAGCCAAAAGACACAGAAGTAGCCACAGCAACAGATAGCCAAAGACACAGATATAGCCAAAGACACAGAGATAGCCACAGCAACAGATAGCCAAAGACACAGATATAGCCAAAGATTCAGACATAGCTAAAGACACAGAAGTAGCCACAGCAACAGATAGCCAAAGACACAGATATAGCAAAGATTCAGACATAGCCAAAGACACAGAAGTAGCCACAGCAACAGATAGCCAAAGACACAGATATAGCCAAAGATTCAGACATAGCCAAAGACACAGAAGTAGCCACAGCAACAGATAGCCAAGACACAGATATAGCCAAAGACACAGAGATAGCCACAGCAACAGATAGCCAAAGACACAGATATAGCCAAAGATTCAGACATAGCCAAAGAACACAGAAGTAGCCACAGCAACAGATAGCCAAAGACACAGATATATACAAAGACACAGAGATAGCCACAGCAACAGATAGCCAAAGACACAGATATAGCCAAAGATTCACATAGCCAAAGACACAGAAGTAGCAGCAACAGATAGCCAAAGACACAGATATAGCCAAAGATTCAGACATAGCCAAAGACACAGAAGTAGCCACAGCAACAGATAGCCAAAGACACAGATATAGCCAAAGATTCAGACATAGCTAAAGACACAGAAGTAGCCACAGCAACAGATACAAAGACACAGAGATAGCCACAGCAACAGATAGCCAAAGACACAGATAGCCAAAGATTCAGACAGGAAGAAGTAGCCACAGCAACAGATAGCCAAAGACACAGATATAGCCAAAGATTCAGACATAGCCAAAGACACAGAAGTAGCCACGGCAACAGATAGCCAAAGACACAGATATAGCCAAAGATTCAGACATAGCCAAAGACACAGAACATAGCCAGCAACAGATAGCCAAAGACACAGATATAGCCAGATTCAGACATAGCCAAAGACACAGAAGTAGCCACGGCAACAGATAGCCACACAGATATAGCCAAAGATTCAGACATAGCCAAAGACACAGAAGACACACAACAGATAGCCAAAGACACAGATATAGCCAGATTCAGACATAGCCAAAGACACAGAAGTAGCCACAGCAACAGATAGCCAAAGACACAGATATAGCCAAAGACACAAGAGATAGCTACAGCAACAGATAGCCAAAGACACAGAATATAGCCAAAGATTCAGACATAGCTAAAGACACAGAAGTAGCCACAGCAACAGATAGCCAAAGACACAGATATAGCCAAAGATTCAGACATAGCCAAAGACACAGAAGTAGCCACGGCAACAGATAGCCAAAGACACAGATATAGCCAAAGATTCAGACATAGCCAAAGACACAGAAGTAGCCACGGCAACAGATAGCCAAAGACACAGATATAGCCAAAGATTCAGACAGCTAAAGACACAGAAGTAGCCACGGCAACAGATAGCCAAAGACACAGATATAGCCAAGATTCAGACATAGCCAAAGACACAGAAGTAGCCACGGCAACAGATAGCCAAAGACACAGATATAGCCAAAGATTCAGACATAGCTAAAGACACAGAAGTAGCCACGGCAACAGATAAAAAAAACACAGATATAGCCAAAGATTCAGACATAGCCAAAGACAGAAGTAGCCACAGCAACAGATAAAAAGACACAGATAGCCAAAGATTCAGACATAGCTAAAGACACAGAAGTGCCAGCAACAGATAGCCAAAGACACATATACAAAGACACAAGAGATAGCCACAGCAACAGATAGACAAAGACACAGATATAGCCAAAGATTCAGCATAGCCAAAGACACAAAGTAGCCACAGCAACAGATAGCCAAAGACACAGATATAGCCAAAGAACACAGAGATAGCCAGCAACAGATAGCCAAAGACACAGATATAGCCAAAGATTCAGACATACAAAAGACACAGAAGTAGCCACAGCAACAGATAGCCAAAGACACAGATATAGCCAAGATTCAGACATAGCCAAAGACACAGAAGTAGCCACGGCAACAGATAGCCAAAGACACAGATATAGCCAAAGACAGACATAGCCAAAGACACAGAAGTAGCCACGGCAACAGATAGCCAAAGACAGATATAGCCAAAGATTCAGACATAGCCAAAGACACATAGCCAGCAACAGATACTAAAGACACAGATAGCCAAAGATTCAGACAAACCAAAGACACAGAAGTAGCCACGGCAACAGATAGCCAAAAGACACAGATATAGCCAAAGATTCAGACATAGCCAAAGACACAGAAGTAGCCACGGCAACAGATAGCCAAAGACACAGATATAGCCAAAGATTCAGACATAGCCAAAGACACAGAGCCACAGCAACAGATAGCCAAAGACACAGATATAGCCAAAGACACAGAGATAGCCACAGCAACAGATAGCCAAAGACACAGATATAGCCAAAGATTCAGACAAGACAGCAAGAAGCAGCACAGCAACAGATGCCAAAGACACAGATATAGCCAAAGATTCAGACATAGCCAAAGACACAGAAGTAGCCACGGCAACAGATACAAAGACAAGATATAGCCAAAGATTCAGACATAGCCAAAGACACACAGAAGAAGTAGCCACGGCAACAGATAGCCAAAGACACAGATATAGCCAAAGATTCAGACAATAGCAAAAGACACAGAAGTAGCCACGGCAACAGATAGCCAAAGACACAGATATAGCCAAAGATTCAGACATAGCCAAAGACACAGAAGTAGCCACGGCAACAGATAGCCAAAGACACAGATATAGCCAAAGATTCATACAGCAGCAAAAGACACAGAAGTAGCCACAGGCAACAGATAGCCAAAGACACAGATATAGCCAAAGATTCAGACATAGCCAAAGACACAGAAGTAGCCACAGCAACAGATAGCCAAAGACACAGATATAGCCAAAGATTCAGACATAGCCAAAGACACAGACAGCCACAGCAACAGATAGCCAAAGACACAGATATAGCCAAAGATTCAGACATAGCTAAAGACACAGACATAGCCACAGCAACAGATAGCCAAAGACACAGATATAGCCAAAGACACAGACATAGCCAAAGACACAGAAGTAGCCACACAGACAGAAACACTTACCTAAGGAGCTGGTAGACCAACATACAGGAGAAGATGGAGACGAGAATCCCGATGACGGAGAGGCCAAACAGCGCCCGCAGACACGAGTACAGCGGCCCGTGGATGACGTCACAGTTACTCCCGCTGCTCACTAGTGCGAAGTCGTAACGCACTGTGGGAGAACCAATCAGAACACACTATGATGTACACAGTAAAAGAGGGAGTACTGTTATGTTTGTAAGACCATGTAGTATAATTTTCACATTATATGCTCTATAACTGACGAGAATCTAATGAATAATAATAATAATAATAATAATAATAATAATAATAATAATAATAATAAAAGTAATAGTTAGGGTTGTTGTGGTTTATTTAATAACAATAACAGAAGCAATCACACCCTCAAGGAAGCTGATAATCTTATTTAAACTATATACAGATATCCTGAGGTGTACAAGACAAACAAACTAACAGACACACCAGTATAATCACCCCTGAAGAAGATAATAATTAATGTAGATACAGCGAGCACCTGTGAGTAGAGACATAAACGTTAATAACATCGACACTGCCACACACAGAGGTGAGTTATGGGCACGACGCGTCCAGCTGGCACTCAACCTCCTTAACACCTGAGGGGGGGGGGCGTGGTCAACTCTGCCGGTAGCTCTGTGAACGGTGATCTTCACTGACTGATTATTGCTGCTCGTGAACATTTGTATGAAACATTACGTTGCCCTTATACCATTACTTGTTGTGTATGCATACCTACTTCTCTACACTATCTTCATGTACCAATACTGTAAAATACACGGTCATGTATTATGTATAAACCTAACATTACCGTTAACACACATAACGTATGTATTTTACAGTTACAACTCGGTGTGAGGGCGGCGGGCGGGCGGGGGGTCGTGGACTGTGATAGGTCAATAATCAATTCACTTCACACAAATTAATAACAATGAATGAATTTATTTTAAACCATAACGACGCGGCCAATGGTTCCACTCATAAATATTGACGATGGCGGTGTGTGGCAACAATGTTTACTATAATTTGATGACGATATTTCCTGCTTGTATAAACGAGTTCGATAATTAAACGAGGCACACCATTTCACCTAATAGCCTGTCCAAATATATCCTATAGGAATTTTGCTGTCCATATATCGGTCTATATCATATACTATCCATCTTATACACGACAGGACTCAAGTATATATTATCCATTCCTATCCTAACACCAATGACCTTCTTTTAAATGTAATACGGAATTATGACTCCATCTACCTGTCCCCCACATTAAATTGTACACTTTGATTCATTAACCATCCTCTTCCATCTCATTAATAAGTTTTTGCTACAGAGCTTGACTATTCTATCCAGCTATCTATCTATCCCTCTACCATAACTAACCTAACCAAACTAAACCTAACCAAACCAAATCTAATCTAACCTAACCTAACCATACTAAAAACATATGAGCATTAACGTACCATCCTGGCTAGGGTCGAGAACACCTGTGTAGGGAGTACAGGTGCAGGACTGGGAGTGGGGGAAGAACTCACACTCTGGAAGGGTCTGTAGGCGGTTCATGTGGAGGACGGTGGTAGTGACGGTGACGACGACGCACAACACCGCGCACACCAGACACAGACACCCGCTCACCTTGATCTGTAGGAGGTGTGAACGAAGGAACATGCATTAGTATATGATATGTACAGGTGTATCCAGCCACCGACTCGACACGGTACAGTAAACGGGTGGAGATAGTTTATTAGTGGAGGTAGTTTATTAGTGGAGATAGTTTATTAGTGGAGGTAGTTTATTAGTGGAGGTAGTTTATTAGTGGAGATAGTTTATTAGTGGAGATAGTTTATTAGTGGAGATAGTTTATTAGTGGAGGTAGTTTATTAGTGGAGGTAGTTTATTAGTGGAGATAGTTTATTAGTGGAGATAGTTTATTAGTGGAGGTAGTTTATTAGTGGAGATAGTTTATTAGTGGAGATAGTTTATTAGTGGAGATAATTATTGGTGGAGGTAGTTTATTAGTGGAGATAGTTTATTAGTGGAGGTAGTTTATTAGTGGAGATAGTTTATTAGTGGAGATAGTTTATTAGTGAGATAGTTTATTAGTGGAGTGTAGTTTATTAGTGGAGATAGTTTATTAGGTGGAGATAGTTATTAGTGAGGTAGTTTATTAGGGAGATAGTTTATTAGTGGAGGTAGTTTATTATGAGATAGTTTATTAGTGGAGGTAGTTTATTAGTGGAGATAGTTTATTAGTGAGGTAGTTTATTAGTGGAGGTAGTTTATTAGTGGAGATAGTTTATTAGTGAAGATAGTTTATTAGAGGAGATAGTTTATTAGTGGAGACAGTTTATTAGTGGAGGTAGTTTATTAGTGGAGGTAGTTTATTAGTGGAGATAGTTTATTAGTGGAGATAGTTTATTAGTGGAGGTAGTTTATTAGTGGAGATAGTTTATTAGTGGAGATAGTTTATTAGTGGAGGTAGTTTATTAGTGGAGATAGTTTATTAGTGGAGATAGTTTATTAGTGAAGATAGTTTATTAGAGGAGATAGTTTATTAGTGGAGACAGTTTATTAGTGGAGGTAGTTTATTAGTGGAGGTAGTTTATTAGTGGAGATAGTTTATTAGTGGAGATAGTTTATTAGTGGAGATAGTTTATTAGTGGAGATAGTTTATTAGTGGAGATAGTTTATTAGTGGAGATAGTTTATTAGTGGAGATAGTTTATTAGTGGGGATAAATCTTATTTTATTTATTCCCCTTTCCCCTCAGGTCACCCGCCACCCTCACCTGCTAACAGATAATTAACCAACCATTAGAGAATTTACTACAGGTATATGCCTTCATAAACACTAACGACCCATAACTCAACCGATTCTGGGTACTACTACTACTATTATTATTATTACTACTACTACTATTACTACTACTATTAACAATAACAATAACAAAAAACATTATAATATTACAACACAGCTAGCTTACGTTGGCTTAGGTTAGGTTAGGTTAGGTTAGGTCAGGTTAGATTGGGTTGGGTAAAGTTAAATTAGGGCAGATTAGATTAGATTAGGTAAGGTAAGGTAAAGTCACAGTATGTAATTTGAGCGTTTGATGAAATAAAAAGATAAATGGTGAATTGTGCTCAGGAGTGCGGGCTTTTTGCGACACACTGTAGATTGATAGTGACAGATACACTACAACAGGAGGACTCGGGGGGGGGGGGCTGAATTATTCCCGGCATCAGACGAAACACAAGGTATACAGTCTAGGTTAATTAAACTAACTAAACTAATCTAACTAACTAACTAACACGAGACAATCAAACAACCCAAACCTAACTTAAACTAACTTTAACATGACTTAATCTAACCTTATCTAAATTAACCCAAACTCTAAATAAAGCTAAACTAACCTAACCTAATGCTACTAAGCCTAACCTAACCTACATCCACACACACACACACACACACACACACACACACACACACACACACACAGACCAAACATCAGTACACACGCAACAAAGAGATGCAACACAAACCATATTGGAAGAACTATACCGTGAACAGGTCCAACGATTCATTTATATTCTAGACAAAACCAACCAACCAAACTAAACCAATGCCCCTAGGATGATTCTGGTTAAGGCAGGTGAGGTTATTTTGGAGTCGACGGCTTTAAAATAATAATAATAATGACTGTAGTAGTAGTAGTAGTAGTAGTAGAAAAATAGTAGTAGTAGTAGAAAAAATAGTAGTAGTAGTAGTATCACAATCCCTACTTACTGACGTTAGCTGGTAAATATCCATTTACAAACACACACACGTACTCGTAACGCACCCGTGAGCCACATCGGCATCTGGGCACCTTTGTCTGACCAGGTAAACACACACACACACACACACACACACACACACACACACACACACACACACACACACACACACACACACACACACACACACACACACACCTACTGTTGACGCAGCTGAGCAAACAAATAACCATTTCGCTACTATATGCCAGACGCTCCCCCGGCTTGACACAACCACTCTCCCTGCTTACCTACCAGCCCCCCTTCCCACTGACTCAGTAGAAGAATTTGAAGTAGCAAAACGCCTGGACAAACTAAAATTAAAACGCTCTACCACCCCCATTGACTTACCAATGAAACTCTTCAAGGAGTTCTCCCCGGAGCTTGCTAAACCCCTATGCTCCATCATCAATGCTTTTCTCAGTCAAGCCAGATGCCCAGCTGACTGGAAGACCTCTTATGTATCACCAGTGCCCAAGTCAACCAGCCCACAATCCTTAAATCAGCTACGACCTATTGGGTAATCACCCCAATACTCCAGCCTAATCTGTGAAAGTTTTGTATTCGACTGGCTTATAAAGGATATTGCAGGAGTCGTAGACACCAAAGCAATTTGGCAACATGAAAAACTTCCTCCACCACTCACTGTCTTCAGCTTTCTCGATTACATATACCGCCATCTCGGAGAAACGAAAACGTCTGTAGCTAAGCCGCCTTCTATTGATTTCACTACAAGTATCTGACCTAGTCGACCACAACATATCTACCAACAAAGCTATTGACCTCGGGCTTCGGAGAAGTCTTATACCATGGCTTACAGACTTCCTCAGTGACCGACGCCAAGCTGTACGCTTCCGAGGGGCTGTCTCCACCTTTCAGTCACTCACCTGTGGCGTCCCCCAAGGCACCAAGATGGGACCACTCTGCTTCCTTATGCTCATTAATGATGCCCTAAGAGAAAACCCTGCTCGCTGGAAATATGTCGACGACTCCACCATTGGGATCAGCGTCAACAATTCTGCTCCCAACTATACCGCCCTTCAGGATTTATTGAACAGTCTCCAAAACTGGGCCAACCAACAACCATGTCACCATCAACCATACCAAGACCATGGTTATGCACATCAACCTCTCCTCCGACAATGTCCCACCTACTTCCATTACTCTAGGTCCGAACACACTCCAGGTTGTAGATTCCACGAAGCTCCTCGGCGTCACCATAGACAACAAACTAAATTGGAAACCACACGTCAGTGAAGTTGTCAAATCCTCCAGTTTCCGTCTCCACCTCCTCCGCCGACTCAAGTCCCTCGGAGTTCCTGCACCCGAGCTCCTCGGTGTTTACACAACATTCATACTTCCCAAGCTCACCTATTGTATGCCTCCCCCACCTGGTCTTCCTCCCTAAATGCCACACAACGTAAACACCTAGAAAAAGTGCAAAAGAGGGCATGCAAGATTATTCTCTCCACTTCCTACTCCACATATCAAGAAGCGCTCAACACACTGACCCTTTCGACTCTCACTGACCATCACCACGACCTCATCTGCAAATTTGGTAAGAAGCTTACACCATCTCGACACTGGCTCCTCATTACTACCTGAGATCCCTAGGTCCGGAGAATTGCTGTTCGACACTCACAACCGATCCAGCCCATACGTGCACGAACTGATCGCTATAAGAACAGCCCAGTCCCAACCATTGTAAAAATTATCAATAACTTGTAATAAACCAGTGTATTCACTCCCAGTAAACACTACTCCTTGTACTGTCACTATGTTGAAATGCACTGTAGTTTGAGCTTTTCCCCATCTAGTTATTATATATCTTATTTGTGTCACTTATGTTACTTGTATATTATTTGTAATTCGAAACCCATTCCCCAAATATGTAACTGTATATTTTCAGCCTTCTGGCTGCCAAGTTCTTTCAATAAACCGTTAATTATTATTATTATTACACACACACACACACCATAACAATAACTTGTAGTACTCTTATATACACAAACCCTTACCTACCTTACTATTTAATATTATTGTTATAAAAATCCACAAATAACACATAAAACTACACTGGACACGAGGAACCTGGGAGCATTAGGTGGTGGAGAGGAGGGCGGGGAGGGGCGGGGGGGAGGGGCGGGAGGAGGGACGGGAGGGAGGACGGGAGGAGGGACGGAAGACGGGACGGGAGAGTGGGGCGGGAGGAGGGTGGGAGGAGGGGCGGGAGGAGGGGCGGGGGAGGCGGGAGGGCGGGAGGAGGGGCGGGGGGGAGGGGCGGGAGGAGGGACGGGAGGACGGGAGAAGGGGATGGGGAGGACGGAAGACGGGACGGGAGGTGAGGGACGGAGGGGGCGGGGAGGAGGCGGGAGGAGGGGATGAAGAAGGACGGGGGAGGGACTGGAGGAGGGGCGGCAGACGGGACGGGAGAGAAGGGTCGGGAGGAGGGGACGGGAGGAGGGGACGGAAGACGGACGGAGTGAGGGGGCGGGAGAAGGGGCGGGAGGGAGGGTGGGGGAGGACGGGGGGAGGGACGGGGGAGGGACGGGGGGGTGAGGGACGGGGAGGAGGGGCGGGGAGGGACGGGGGAGGGACGGGAGGAGGGACTGGAGGAGGGGCGGCAGAACGGACGGGAAAGGGACGGTGGAGGGACGGGGGAGGGGCGGTGACGGGACGGGAGAAGGGACGGGTGGAGGGACGGGAGGAGGGACGGGGGAAGGGACGGGAGGAAGGGCGGAAGGAGGGACGGGGTGATAATAACAGCTCCTCGTGGTTCTCTAACAGTAGACGAGGTGAAGGAACTAAGCCGAGGTGTCCAATCAAGAACGTTCTACTGTGTGTGTTCGGATGGATGACGTGACACCCCACCCCAGGTTACTTTTCCCCTTAAGATTAACCACCCTCGGGCTAAGTTAACCTAACCTAACTTAACGTAATCTACCTTAACTTTAACTTAAGCTAACCTGACTTAACGTAATCACCATAACTTTAACTTAAGCTAACTTAACGTAATCTAACATAACCCACTTCAACATAAATAGATAGAGAGATAGATAGATAGATAGATAGATAGATAGATAGAGAGACAGATAGAGAGATAGTCAATCAAGTCAAATCGCTATAGAAGTTTACAATTAGTTCAGCATACATATAGACACCGACGCAGGCAAACAGTCTACATACACAGCTCAGGTATACAATTTCCAGTGTATACCTTAACAGTGCAGGTATACAAACAATGGTATACAGTATAGCATCTCGACCAAGGATAACCAAAACAACAACAACAACAACAACAACAACAACAACAACAACAACAATAATAATAATAATAATAATAATAATAATAATAATAATAATAATAATAATAATAATAATAATAATAATAATAATAATAATAATAATTCCTCAGACAGACACCAACTACAGGTTTTAGCCTTATATACCCCCTTCGATTTGAGGGTCCGGGAGGAAGGGGGGATTAATAAAAATATATAAATAAATCAATAAATAAATAAAAAATGAAAAATAAAACAATGGGAGGGGAGATACGTACACGCAGTCACCGTGAAACAGTCCCTCACACACACACACACACACACACACACACACACACACACACACACACATTAAAAATCAAGAAAAAATACATTCACTTAATAATAATAACCTATAATATACACACAGGTAAATAAGGTGAAATTAATTGACATAATCACTTAAGTTCTATACAGTATACAGGTGATGATGGTGCCCGTGGTAAGAGACTTCAAACTACCTGCGGGTTATATAGCACCGTTCACCCTGCAAGACTTCGGTGCTACAGAAGAAAACAGTGAAAAAATTGGTCGCCTTCTGCAGTTTTCAGTGTTCTTTCCCCCACCACTGACTTGGCCTTATCGCATACTAACCTTCATACAACCTAACCTAACCTAACCTTCATACAACCTAACCTAACCTAACCTTCATACAGCCTAACCTAACCTTCATACAACCTAACCTAACCTAACCTTCATACAACCTAACCTAACCTTCATACAACCTAACCTAACCTAACCTTCATACAACCTAACCTAACCTAACCTTCATACAACCTAACCTAACCTAACCTAACCTTCATACAACCTAACCTAACCTTCATACAACCTAACCTAACCTAACCTTCATACAACCTAACCTAACCCTTCATAATAAATTTATCTAACCTAACCTAACCTTTCAACAACCTAACCTAACCTTCATACAACCTAACCTAACCTATATACGAATTGAGAAACATTTTAAGCATTTGTGAATTCGGTTTTTGTCTTAGAGTTATGGGGATGGGTTAGGTTAGGTTGACGTTAGGGTGGATGGGTTAGGTTAGGTTGACGTTAGGGTGGTTGGGTTAGGTTAGGGTGACGTTAGGGTTGTTAGTTAATCTTCTGGGTGAAATAAGGTTAGGGGGTTTCGATCTTCACGTGATCCTCTACCCATCGAGAGAGAGAGAGAGAGAGAGAGAGAGAGAGAGAGAGAGAGAGAGAGAGAGAGAGAGTGTGTGTGTGTGTGTGTGTGTGTGTTTTGGTGGCACGCGTCCAAGACTCTTCAAGAGGGCTCTACAAGTTCTCATTTCTAAATTCAAGGAGAGACTCGAGTACACGACCTGCTACCGATAATCACCACCACCAAACTCACACAATCTAAACACCGATTTTTGTTGTTGTTTTTCACCTTTATAACCTAACCTGACCTAAACTAACCTAATCAAACCTAACTAAACCTGAATCTTGGCAAGGATTGATATACTTCATATGTTAACGTGGTTTTTATGGGTGAAATACAAGAGACCCAGAGTGATAATCTGATAAAATAAACTAAAAAAAAAACAGGACCCAAGGACGAGAGATGTGTCAGGGTGAATTGGTTGGAGAGAGAAGAGGGAGAGGGAGGAGGGAGGGGAGGAGGGGAGGGAGGGAGGGGAGGGGAGGAGGGAGGGGAGGGGAGGGGGAAAGGAGGGGAGGAAAGGAAGGGAGGGAGAAGGGGAGGAAAGGAGGGAGGGAGAAGGGGAGGAAAGGAAGGGAGGAGGAAAAGAGAGAGGAGGGGAGGAGGGGAGGAGGGAGAGGAGGGGAGAGAGGAAGAGAGGAGGAGGGAGAGGAGGAGGGGAGGAGAGGGAAGAGAGGGAGGGGAGGAAAGGAGGGGAGGGGAGGAGGGGAGGGGAGGAAAGGAGGGAGGGGAGGGGAGGGAGAGGAGGGGAGGGGAGAGGAGGAGGAGGAGGGAGGGAAAAGGGAGGGAGGGGAGGAAAGGAGGGGAGGGGAGGAAAGGAGGGGAGGGGAGGAAAGGACGGGAGGGGAGGGGAGGGGAGGGAGAGGAGGGGAGGAGGGAGGAGAGGAGGAGAGGAGGAGAGGAGGAGGAGAGGGAGGAGAGGGAGGAGAGAGGGGAGGAGAGGGAGGAGGGGAGGAGAGAGGGGAGGGAGGGGAGGAGGGGAGGGAGGGGAGGAGGGGAGGAAAGGAGGGGAGGGGGTAGGAAGGGGAGGAAAGGAGGGGAGGAGAGGAAGAGAGGAGGAGGAGAGGGGGAGGAGAGGAAGAGAGGAGGGAGAGGAGAGAGGGGAGGGAGGAGGGAGGAAAGGAGGGGAGGGGAGGAAAGAGGGAGGGGAAGGAAGAGGGAGGGGAGGGAAGAGGAGAGGAGGAAAGGGAGGAGGAGAGGAGGAGAGGAGGAGAGGAGAGAGGGGAGAGAGGAGAGGAAGAGAGGAGGAGGGGAGGAGAGGGAGGGAGGGGAGGAGGAGAGAAGGAGAGAGAAGGGAGAGGAGGAGGAGGAGAGGGAGGGAGAGAGGAGAGGGAGGAGAGGAAGAGGGGAGGGGAGAGGAGGAGGGGAGAGGAGGGAGGGGAGGAGAGGAGAGAGGAGAGGGGAGGAGAGGAGGAGGAGAGGAGAGGAGAGAAGAGAGGAGAGGAGGAGAAGAGGAGGAGAGGAGGGAGAAGAGGGAGGAGAGAGGAGAGGAGGAGGAGAGGAGGAGGAGAGGAGAGGGAGGAGAGGGGAGGAGAGGGGAGGAGAGGAGGA
This sequence comes from Homarus americanus, assembly GCF_018991925.1. Classification (NCBI taxonomy): domain Eukaryota; kingdom Metazoa; phylum Arthropoda; class Malacostraca; order Decapoda; family Nephropidae; genus Homarus; species Homarus americanus. The sequence goes on along the minus strand of NW_024751660.1, from coordinate 3,365,548 downwards.
GAGGAGGAGAGGAGGAGAGGAGGAGGGAGAGGACGGGAGGGGAGGGGAGGGGAGGGAGGAGGGGGAGGGAGGGAGGGGAGGGAAAGGAGGGGAGGGGAGGAAGGAGGGGAGGGGAGGAAAGGAGGGGAGGGGAGGAAAGGAGGGGAGGGGAGGAAAGGAGGGAGGGGAGGAGGGGAGGGGAGGGGAGAGGAGGAGGAGAGAAGAGGGAGGAAGAGAGGAGGAGGAGGAGAGGAGAGGAGATGAGGAGGGGAGGGGAGGAGAGGGGAGGAGGAGGAGAGGAGGGAGGGAGGAGGGAGAAAGGGAGGAGAGGAGAAAGGAGGGAGAGGGAGGGGGGAAGAGGGAGGGAGGACGACCTTTTCCTCTTTTAAATTTAATTCTTTCCTTCCTCTCCTCCTCTCTCTCCCTCCCTTATTAAATTCTGTTAAAGAGAGGATGAAATGTATTGATTTCTGGGGTCGTGACAGGGGGATGCCCTCTGTGTGTGTGTGTGTGTGTGTGTGTGTGTGTGTGTGTGTGTGTGTGTGTAGTGTTCATCTTACCATCAATGTTGTCACTACGCAAACAAGGTTAAAGTCTCAATTGGGTATATAAACAAATTTTATAGGCCGCCTCCCCCCAAAAAAATAATAATAATTAAAAGCCAGTTAAATATTATTATTTTGTTTTAGATTATTTACCCCCAAAAAGAACAGTTTTAATCTATGTTATCATTAGTGTATAGAACAGGGACGATACATGTACAAGTTCCCCCGACTACTACTTGTTGTGTTAGGTGCTTCAGTTGAGTGTTTATGAAGCACAGAGTTCGTCTTCGTCTCTACAACAGACAACACTTCTGTAGCCAAGTCTTAGTCAAGGGCCTCAATAAGAGTGCTTCTTTTACTTCAAGTTGTGCCTGTGTATTGTCCACCGCCCTCCCCCTCCCCCACCCCCCACCGCCCCTCCCTCCCCTTACATCGTCCTCCTCCCTCTCCCACAGTCCTCCTCCCACAGTCCTCCTCCTCACCATCCTCCCCCCTCCCCCACCGTCCTCCCCTCCCTCCCTCTCCCCACAGTCCTCCCCCTCCCCTCACCGTCCTCCCCCTCCCCCACCGCCCTCCCTCACCGTCCTCCCCCACCTCACCCTCTCCTCCTCCTCACCGTCCTCCCCCCCCCACCGTCCTCCCCCTCACCATCCTCCCCCTCCCCCACCGTCCTCCTCTCCCCCACCGTCCTCCCCTCCCCCACCGTTCTCTCCCTCACCGTCCCCCTCCTCCACCGTCCCCCTCCTCCACCGTCCCTCCTCCACTGTCCCCCTCCTCCACCGCCCTCCCCACCTTCTCCCATATCAAACAACAATCACCAAATCTATCCATACACTGTAGCGTTACTGAAACAACATTTGTCAAAAACTTATCAACTCATTTTAGTGTTTGTGACTTTAACTTCGACAGCTCATAAAACTCTATCTGCTGCAGGACATAAGACTCTCTCTAAACTCTATTACATAACTCTGGTCCTTGAAGCTCCTAATTAAATGATATAATTTAAGTATACTCAATGTATTAAAGTATTTATTATTGTTATACATAAATACAATAGGCGATAAATGTATTCCCTTTAAAGTTGTATATTCACTGAGATAATTTATAATGAAAGAATAAACAAAGGTGAAAAAGGCTCTGTACTGTTCTGTAATTTTTCCCCAGGACAGAGAGGCAGCAAGGGTCATCAATAAACAAACATATGGTAATACCTAACATCGCTATGAAAATGTTCACCGTCCTGGAAAGTACATTTCTCGTACACTAAATACTAAATTACCATATGTTTGTGTGTGTACCGATGAATACTTTTTTTTTGTCCACCATTAAAACAAAATCTGTAAATGTGTTTCGTGCCATTACAAACAAAACATAAAGACACGCTGTTATGACCCTTATCTAAACACGGCAGATTAACGTGTGCGTGTGTGTGTGTAGTAGTAGTAGTAGTAGTAGTAGTAGTAGTAGTAGTAGTAGTAAGTTGCAGCAACTGTTGCTGCAGGTTCCAGAAAATTTGAAAAAAAAGTAGCTATAGCGCAGGTGGTGGGCGCCTCGAACTGGTTAACTACGTTACCGATAAGGGCAAATGGTTTCAGTCTTAACAAACAAGAATTTACAGATGCCATTGCTCTAAGGTACGGTCGGCCAGTAGAAGGTTTGCCCTCTCAATGCGTGTGTGGCTCTTCCTATGACGGCGATCACGCCATGGTGTGCAAGAAAGGGGGCTCATATGCATGAGGCATGACGAAGTAAGGGACCTTACAGCAAATATGCTGAAGGAAATCTGCCGGGATGTCATGGTAGAACTGACCCTCCTTCCATTGGATGGTGAGATCTTCCAACATAGGACTTCAAACACATCTAACGAAGCCCGTGTTGACGTCAGTGCTCGAGGATTCTGGACGCGGGTACAGCGAGCTTTCTTCGACATCAGGATTTTTGATCCCATGGCCGCATGTCACCGTAACCTAGCTCTCGATGCTGCACATAGGAGGAACGAGAACGACAAGATAAGGGCATATGGAGAGAGAATCCAAAACGTTGATCAAGGCAGCTTCACTCCTCTAGTGTTCACAACCTCTGGTGGGATGGGACCAAGTGCAAGATGTTTCTATGCCAGACTCTCGGAGGTGATCTCCGAACAGAAGCAGCAGCCCAGAAGTTTCGTTACAGCCTGGATGAGATGTCGACTGTCTTTCTCTCTCCTTCGGTCGGCTTTGCTCTGCCTCAGGGGAACGAGAGCTTCTGCCCCAACTCCGACAACTGCCGCAGATATTGACTATGAGGCTACTGTCACTGGATGCCGCATAGATCTGCGGCTCAACTAATTTAACACAGATAGGATAGCTACTTATGTATTAGGATATTTAATATTAAGGTAATTAAATGGTGGCGAAGGTGTGGCTATTGGGGGAGGCTGGAGGCCACGTTAAAAAAAAGTAGTAGTAGTAGTAGTAGTAGTAGTAGTAGTAAGGGGGTGGGGGTGGGGCAGCATTGTTTTACTTGAATTTTAGAGGGAAAAAATAAACAGTAGTGGTGTTTGTCCTGGGAAAAAATAAACTAAACTAAAAACAAAACAAAAAACGTAGTTGTAGTAAATTAAAAAACGAATACTTTACTTGTTTATTTATGCAACAGTCATCCACGTGGGTGTTGGACCTTGAAACACACACACAAAATATATATATAAAAATAGAATCGGGCTTCCCTCGTGGATCAGTCCGCTCTATATTCTTTTAATGTTATCCGTATTTTCCATTTCCCTCCATTATACAGCCTCATATTTTTGTTTTCATATCTTTGTCAATTTAAATACAGTATACTATAACATGCGGCTAACAGTCATCACACGAACAATTACATTGACGGAGGTAAATTGTTGTCATTGATGGAAATAAATTGTATGGTGTTGTATTGTGTTGATGTATTTGTTATTTTCCCCGTGTTGTGCTCAGGGGTGAAGTCACTCTCCACTGTACGGTATAGCCAGACTCGATAATGAATTCCTGTAACTCAAAGCAAAATTCACTATTACCGGAGGCTGTTATCGGTAAAAGGTTGCACACGCTGTCAAAGAATCAAATGTTTTCAGGTAAATGTACAGTACAGCGAGAGAGAGAGAGAGAGTCAGGTTGTGTGTGCTCAAGCGCCTTCTCTTCCCTTACTGTAAAACAAACCCTTGAGTGGAGAGTTGAGCCATGTATCTAAAACGCCCCCTTTAAACCGTTGAGGACGATGATTTAACCCTTTGAGGACGATGGTTTAAATCATCAAATTCAAGCGTCTGAATGATCGTACTCAAGAGTGTAAATGATCGTACTCAAGGGGCTAAATCATCGTACTCAAGGGGCTAAATCATCGTACTCAAGGGGCTAAATCATCGTACTCAAGGGGCTAAATCATCGTACTCAAGGGGCTAAATCATCGTACTCAAGGGGCTAAATCATCGTACGCAAGATGGTTAAATCATAGTCCTCAGGTTAACAATCCTATCTGTGGTAAGCCAGTAGCAGCAGCGTGTGTCGTGAGCCGTGTCCGACACAAACACAAACACATGCATAACGAATACATTGCTCATTTGCATACTGTCCAGGCGCGGTCACACACTGCTCAGGATATACCTTGCTACAACAACAACAACAACAACAACAGTGTAATAGCTAAGACCATGAATAATTCCAGACTCCCACAACACAAGACTCTCCCCACAACACAAGACTCTCCCCACAACACAAGACTCTCCTCACAACACAAGACTCTCCCCACAACACAAGACTCTCCCTACAACACAAGACTCTCCCCACAACACAAGACTCTCCCCACAACACAAGACTCTCCCTACAACACAAGACTCTCTCTACAACACAAGACTCTCCCTACAACCACAAGACTCACAACACAAGACTCTCCCTACAACACAAGACTCTCCCCACAACACAAGACTCTCCCACAACACAAGACTCTCCCTACAACAAGAATCTCCCACAACTAAGACTCTCCCCAACACAGACTCTCCCCATAACACAAAGCTCCCCACAACACAAGACTCCCCACAACACAAGACTCTCCCTACAACAAGAATCTCCCCACAAGACTCTCCCACAACACAAGACTCTCCCTACAACAGAAGAGACTCTCCCCACAACACAAGACTCTCCCCAACACAAGACTCTCCCCCCACACAAAGACTCTCCCACAACACAAGACTCCCCCCCAAACAACAACAAGACTCTCCCCACAAACAAGACTCCCTAACAAAAAGAATCTCCCCCACAACACAAGACTCTCCCCCACAACACAAGACTCTCCCCACAACCCACAAAGACTCTCCCACAACACAAGACTCTCCCCACAACACAAGACTCTCCCCATAACACAGACTCTCCCACCACAAACACAAGACTCTCCCCACAACACAAGACTCTCCCCACAACACAAGACTCTCCCCATAACACAAGACTCTCCCCACAACACAAGACTCTCCCCACAACACAAGACTCTCCCCACAACACAAGACTCTCCCCACAACACAAGACTCTCCCCATAACACAAGAATAACCTAACCTAAACATAACCTAACCTTATTAAACGAATAGGTATTGTAAGTATAATCACAACAAAAGCTATAGACAGTTTCCTATAACAACCACCATAGCAGTTGTTGTCGTTCTCCTATAATTTTTGTCTCATAACCATATCAGCCAGGTCAGTCAGTCAGTGTAAATTCTCATAAATTCTATTAAAAAAAAATCATAAATAATTGTTGTTGAGTTTATGTTCGTACAGTCACGGTATAAAGAAACTCGTGTCAGTCTTCCTCGCCCACATGATCCCTGAGACTCGGAAATCTGTCATCACTCCTCCATTCCTTCCCTTTTTCCCTCTTTCCTTTCCCCTCTCCTTCTTCCCTCTACCCCTCTTTCCCTTTCCCCCTTCCTATATTCCCCTCCTTCCATATCAAACAACAATCACCAAATCTATCCATACACTGTAGCGTTACTGAAACAACATTTGTCTTAAACTTATCAACTCATTTTAGTGTTTGTGACTTTAACTTCGACAGCTCATAAAACTCTATATGCTACAGGACATAAGACTCTCTCTAAACTCTATTATATAACTCTGGTCATTGAAGCTCCTGCAACAAAACACATTATATTAGTTACGGTGGGAATAACCTTACCTGTTGACAGCATCTAAAACACGAGCCGGAAATAAAACAGTAAGAGAGATTAAGGTTGGCGGATGAGGTTGAAGGCTGGTGGTAAGGTTGACGGGTGAGACTGAGGTTGGCGGATGAGGTTGAAGGGTGAAGATATGGTTGAGATTGAGGTAAGGTCGTGAGTAAAGTTGAGGGTGAGGTTGCAGGATGAGGGTGAGTTTGAAAGGCGAGGTCGAGAGTGAAGTTGAAGAGTGAGGCTGAGGATAAGGATTGAGGATTTAGGAGAGGTTTAAAGATGAGCCCAAGGGTGAGGTACGAGGTATACAAGGTTGGAGGATGAGGTTGAACCAGCCAGGTACTCACCAGGTAAGAGAACCGGTTCCTCCGTCTGATGAAGCACAGCACCAGCAGCCCCGTCACAATCAGCTGAAACACCGAGGAAGGTTATGTTAGTTTTACCTGTCGGGAACAAGTCACGCGGGTCACCTACTTCTAACACGCCCCGACAGTACACACCCATTAGAACTGACACCCATTAGGACTGACACCCATTAGAGCTGACACCCATTAGGACTGACACCCATTAGGACTGACACCCATTAGAACTGACACCCATTAGAACTGACACCCACTAGAGCTGACACCCATTAGAGCTGACACCCATTAGAACTGACACCCATTAGAACTGACACCCATTAGAACTGACACCCATTAGAACTGACACCCACTAGAGCTGACACCCATTAGGACTGACACCCACTAGAGCTGACACCCATTAGAACTGACACCCGTGGGACTGACACCCATTGACTGACACCCATTTGACAGACTGACACCCATTAGGACTGACACCCATTGACACCCATTAGAACTGACACCCATTAGGACTGACACCCATTAGGACTGACACCCATTAGAACTGACACCCATTAGAGCTGACACCCATTAGGACTGACACCCATTAGAACTGACACCCATTAGAACTGACACCCATTAGGACTGACACCCATTAGGACTGACACCCATTAGGACTGACACCCATTAGAAGTGTGATCCATTACGAATCGGGTTCCATTGTGAATGTTTAATTGTTTATATAAGCCTTAACTAATATCTAAATATTTATATAATTTTTACATCCACGTTAAAAAAAAATAAAATAAAATAAAGCAAAAGTGAAAAAAAAAATCCCGGGAAGGAGAAATGTAAATATAGTAATATCTTCGCCTGTGCGTTAGTCCGTCCGTTCATCCGTCCGTCCTCTCTGTCCGTCCGTCAGTCCAAAGACAAACACGATGACTCCCTAGTGATGGATGCTAACCCCAAACTTTCCTATGTTCTGTATACACTGTGCCACAACACCTGAGACACAGTTACATAATTAATGCTTTCTGTCACCCGGAGTTTCGCCTTCTGGGACCTGTGGGCGGGAGGAGGGACGTGTGGGCGGGAGAAGGAATTGTGGGCGGGAGGAGGGACCTGTGGGCGGGAGGAGGGACGTGTGGGCGGGAGGAGGACGTGTGGGCGGGAGGAGGGACCTGTAGGCGGAAGGAGGGACCTGTGGGCGGGAGAACTGTGGGTGGGAGGAGGGCTGGGGGTGGGGAGGGGCTGTGGGAAGAAAGAGGACTGTGGGTGGGAGGAGGGCTGTGGGCGGGAGGAAGGACGTGGGCGGGAGGAGGCACCTTACTCTCTCCTTGATCTTAATTCCGGTAATATATCTTCCCTCTTGTCTTTGTTTTAAGTGTTATGAAGATTTGGAACACCATTATTTCACCTGATGATTATACAGCCTAGTTGGGGGTAAGGTAGGGTACTTTAGGTTATAGGTGTGATTAGGTTAGGTTAAGTTAGGTTAAGTGCGATTGGGTTAAGTTAGGTTAGTTTTGATTGGATTTAGTTTAGTTAGATTAGGTTAAATAAGCTGGGGTGCCTAATCTTCACGAGGCCCCCTCCCCCAGTTGTGTATAACCTGTATCAACTATCATATACTGTATTTATCCAGAGATCAGTAAGCACCACTGGGATGAGAGGAGACCTGAGACTCTAATCCCTCACTGATTATATAAAACTACATGACTGAAATCCTACACACTAAATTAAAAACATTTTGTGACTCGGATCAACGGCCAGCTTCCTCTAACACACCATTAGCCTTAAATAACCTCGTCATTTATATTGACTTTATCTGTTAAACTGAACGATACATTGTGACAAATATATTTTAAACTAAGATATTTTTATAGACTTAGTGAGGGAATGTTTAGAGCACTGAGGCCCCTCACCATCAGTGTACATGTGTGTGGTGAAGGTATACAGCGAGGTACAAGTCAGGTGTGTTGTGGAGGTACAGGTCAGGTGTGTGATGGAGGTATACAGCGAGGTACAAGTCAGGTGTGTTGTGGAGGTACAGGTCAGGTGTGTGATGGAGGTATACAGCGAGATACAGGTCAGGTGTGTTGTGGAGGTATACAGCGAGGTACAGGTCAGGTGTGTTGTGGAGGTACAGGTCAGGTGTGTGATGGGGGTATACAGCGAGGTACAGGTAAACATGACACGGTGAATGTGAAACGGACATAAGCAACAAAGGCAAAATTAATGAGGGATTTAACCAAAACATTTAATAACAGTTTCATCTGATCACCTGCGACACTGACACGCAACACCTGCGTTATATTTTTTACTTATAAACAATATCGGATCAGAGTTCACTACACTATACACCAAAGGTCACTACTGATGAACCTGCACCAATAACGCCTCCACCTTTTAATTAGATTTACCCTTACGCTCTCACTGCTCTGCATACATTTGGAGTTAAAATGTTGTTTTCAGAATCGTTTAAATACAAATGCTCCATTGTAAGGTCTTTATGGCTGAGGTTTGGGATCAGGCGTTTGGCGATTACGAGCGGCAGTGAGTAACCTTCCGGGCCTCCAGCGTGTAGAGGATATTCTGAAGGGCTGTAACTGCCCCCACCCCCCCTCCGCCTGTGACGTGACTTTACGGCCCAGCCAAGTTTAATGTCGCCCTCACAGCAACAACTACACAGCGTTTTATTTCATATACCGTGTTTTATGTCTCGTATCACTTTGCCGGAATAGTGTAAATAGTTGTGGCAGTAGAGGAAGAAAAAGCAAAACCAACACAATACTGAAGATTCCGCCTCGTGTTTGGGGTAAGTTGTAGGTTGTCAGGTTGAACGAGACCATTCCAGCGACAACTACACCAGGTTTTATATGAGGAGAGTTTGTTTTATTTCTCGTGTGTCTTTCTATACTAAGGTGGACACTGGTCTGAGGAGCGTCTAACAGGAGAATTAAATTGTAGTGAGTTAAAAGGTATTTATAACAGTTTCAGCCACGTCTGACCGAGGTAAACGGAGACACAGGTCGCTTAAGAGATACTTTATTACTAAGAGAATTAATTAAACAAGACTCGTCGAGCTGAAAGAACTTTATACCAAACTATAAGAATGGGGTAGTGCGGTGGTAAAGTGGATAAAGCGACCATCTTCCACCCTAAGGCTCGCTGGTTAAAATTCCAAGGCGCCATAGTTCCATCCAGTTACAAATGGGGTACCTGACTTAACAGTTTAGGAAGAGATGGCGGTCGAGTGTAGTGCCGAACAAGCTACCTACCTGTGTATCGATGGTTTAACATACAGTGTAATGTATCAACACTCGTTATGGAACCCACTTTCACTTTTTTTTCCACAACAATGAATAACGTTAGTGAGCTGCAGAGATGTATCCTCACACAGGTAAGTACAGTGATAATATAAATATAAAATACCTGAGTCTCGAACTAAATTAAAACCAGGACACGAATTTTCACATTACAACCTCGGGTTCGGTTCGGTTGAGTTCAGTCAGTTTGCGAGCCCGACGAAATTTAGCGAGTTCCGAGCTGGTTCGAATGGAAGTGAATCCCCGAATCTGAATAGCTATTTGTAGTTACGTCACGCGGATTAACCGAAGTAATTAGATACTAGGAATAAACAACGTTAATGTGAACACGAGCAGTGGTAGATAATTGGGTGTTCAACAAAGGTCCATAAAACTAAGTTGAACAGACGGAAATAACAACCACGGAACGATACTTTTTTAATTTAAATTACGAGTTGATACTGTAAAATTAGGGGGTGTCAGCTTAATGGATGAAGTTCTACACACACACACACACACACACACACACACACACACACACACACACACACACACACAAAGTCTCATGGTCAGTTAGGGGCGGTGCGGATACCTACTTTACTGCTAGGTGAACAGGGACTAATTGTCATCGGCACAGTACTCAACCGCCGTCAATTCACCAACTATATAGGTACCCAATCACAGCTGGGTCAACTGGGGATGGCCTGGGCACGAACCAATGACCCATAGGATAGGAAGCGAGTGCTATATCCACTCAGCCACCTCACCTCGAATTAGCAAGTATAGTCATTGAAATCACTGAAATTCCAAGGAGCATTATTTATTTAATTGGTAACTTGAGTAATGAAAATGTAAAAGTCGAGATCTGAAGAGAGAGAGAGAGAGACACTGGCTGCTCAACTATTACCGTACACCAAAATTAACCCCATTCCCTTGTGTCATATTACGGTGGTGGAATTTAATCATTAGCCATTTATCACGCTAATTTATCACACACACTCACACAAAAGCTATACTCACGTAAATACAGAAATTATATGAAAACACATAAATTTTTTTCACGTTTTCTATGAAGCTGAATTTCATTTTTTTTCACCTGGATAACTTACTGATTAAGCTTACCAAATATAACTAAATTAAATCAGAGTCTATGTTATAAAAATTCAATCGTATCTTAATTTCTTTCCGGTAAATGCACTGTGAAGGTTAACGTGAAGGTCATAGTAGCGTGTTGGGGTGAAGAAGTTGGTGAGCGTGTTGACCCGGCAGTTGGCCAAGACCTTGTAGTGGGTGTTGCTGTGGGTCAGCTTTAAGCATTATGAGAGATGGAGCTGAGTACAGTAGTGGACATCTGGCGGGTTGAGGCGACAGGTGTTAACATCACGTATTACTTCCTTACACCTGCGACTGATTGATTGTCTTACCTGCCTGGACCTTCCTACTATTAACCCTCCCTCCCTCCCTCCAAGACCACTACCTTCCCCCCCCTCCCTCCAAGACCACTTCCTCCCTCCCTCCACCAAGACCACCTCCTCCAAAACCACTACCTTCCTCCTCCCTCCCTCCAAGACCCCTACCTTCCACCTCCAACAAGACCATATCCTCCCTCCACCAAGACCACCTCCTCCAAAACCACTACCTTCCTCCCTCCCTCCACCAAGACCACCTCCTCCAAAACCACTACCTTTCTCCCTCCTCCAAGACCACTACCTTCCTCCCTCCCTCCAAGACCACCTCTCCAAAACCACTACCTTCCTCCCTCCCTCCACCAAGACCACCTCCTCCAAAACCACTTCCTTTCTCCTCCAATATACCACCGACCAACATCTTTTAATTATTTCCTCAAAGCCAAAAAACATCAACACTTCCAATACATAAAAGAGTGACGAATGGTGAGCTATAACAGCCACGAGTGATATAGAATTATAACCATAACACGACAACAAAAGACAAACACAACAACAATTATCACTACCCCCACTACCACCACCACTACCCCACCACCACCACCACCACCACCACCACCACCACCACTCCCCCCATCCACCACCCCCACCACTACCACCCCACCCACCACCACCACCACCACCACCACCCACCACCCCACCACCCCACCACACCCCCACCACCCACCACCACCACTACCACCACCACCACCTCACACCACCACCACCACCACCACCCCCACCACTCCCCACCCCCACCACCCCACCACCACCACCACCACCACCCCACCACACCACCACCCCACCACCCACCCACCCACCACCACTCACCTACCACCACCACCACCACCACCACCACCACCCCCACTATCCCCACCACCACCACCACCACTACCACCCCACAACGGTCCCGGAGAAAATAACACCATCTTATATCCGAGAAAGTAAGTAATTGACGTATCTATAAAAGCGTTGTTGAGTCACGGCGACAAGGGTGCAAATAAAAGACGACAGAGCTGTAACGGAATCACGCTGACAGAGGGTGTAATAAAAACAGCCGGGTAAAGGAGACCTGGAAGTGGTTATCGACAAAAAGGGGGTGTCTTGAGGGGGTGTCTTGGGGGGTGGTGTCTTGAGGGGGTGTCTTGAGGGGGGTGTCTTGAGGGGTGTCTTGAGGGGGGGTGTCATGAGAGGGGGTGTCTTGAGAGGGGGGTGTCTTGAGGGGTGGGAGGGGGGGTGTCTTGAGGGGTGTTCCTGTCTTGAGGGGTGTCTTGAGAGGGGGGTGTCTTGGGTGTCTTGGGGGGTGTCTTGAGAGGGGGTGTCTTGGGGGTGTCTTGAGAGGGGGTGTCTTGAAGAGGGGGGTGTCTTGAGAGGGTGTCTTGGAGGGGGGGTGTCTTGGAGAGGGGGGTGTCTTGAGAGGAGGGGGTGTCTTTGAGGGGAAGGGTGTCTTGAGGGGGGTGTTTTTTTGAGGGGGGTGTTTGAGGGGGGTGTTTTGAGGGGGGGGTGTTTTGAGGGGGGGGTGTTTTGAGGGGGTGTTTTGAGGGGGGGGGTGTTTTGAGGGGGGGTGTTTTGAGGGGGGGTGTTTGTTTTGAGGGGGTGTCTTGAGTCACACAGCTTGTACACTGCCTCGAATTATTTGATGGACGCTTACCTTCCGCCTCCACCGTCTCCAACCCTCCATCTCCCACTTCCAACCCTCCATCTCCCATCTCCAACCTCCATCTCCCATCTCCAACCCTCCATCCCATCTCCAACCCTCCATCTCCCATCTCCAACCCCATCTCCACCCTCTCCATCCCCATCTCTCCCATCTCTCCATCTCCCCTCCATCTCCCATCTCCAACCCCTCCATCTCCCATCTCCAACCCTCCATCTCCCATTTCCAACCCTCCATCTCCCATCTCCAACCCTCCAACCATCTCCCATCTCCAACCCTCCATCTCCCATCCAACCCTCCATCTCCCATCTCTCCATCTCCCATCTCCAACCCTCCACCATCTCCAACCTCCATCTCCATCTCTCCCCCCCCTCCATCTCCCATCTCCAACCCTCCATCTCCATCTCCAACCCTCCATCTCCCATCTCCAACCCTCCATCTCCCATCTCCAACCATCTCCCCTCCATCTCCCATCTCTCCATCTCATCTCCAACCCTCCATCTCCAACCCTCCATCTCCAATCTCCCACCCTCCATCTCCCATCTCCCACCCTCCATCTCCCATCTCCCATCTCCCACCCTCCATCTCCCATCTCCCACCCTCCATCTCCCACCCCATCTCCCATCTCCCACCCTCCATCTCCCACCCTCCATCTCCCATCTCCAACCTCCATCTCCCATCTCTCCATCTCCATCTCCAACCCTCCATCTCTAGATACACTTTACCCTGAAGCAACACAATCCTTCAATCATTAGCCTCATAAACACCAAATTCTCCTTAGCTTTTAAAAGTCGATATTAATGTTACTTAGAGACTATGACTAATGAAACACCTGTAACTACCTGTAATCAGACAGTGTGTGTGTGTGTGTGTGTGTGTGTGTGTGTGTGTGTGTGTGTGTGTGTGTGTGTGTGTGTGTTATGTGTAGTGTACTGATCTGAACTTACATATTAACCTGTACATATGACCCAGGGAGTGACTAAACACAGCCCTCCTCCCCCGGACGTCTGTGTTGCGGGGTGTGCGTGGGGGTGACGCTCGACTGTGGATACTCGAGAAAGATTAAGGACTGATCTCATAACCTGTTCCCTGACCTTTAGAGTAACTTAAAAGAATATTATCAACTCCCGACTCTCTACGTTGATTTTTTTTATGAAAGGTGAGAAAAATAAATAAATAAAACACATCAATTACAGGTTTTAATTCTTGGACTGGCAGGTGTATTGTGTTAGTACAGGTAGAGGTTAATATATAATTACCATATAAGAAATAATAGATTTAAATTTATTCATATATAATAGTTATGTGTTTGGTATTATGGAGGGAATGGCTTAAGGTTTATGACTTCTTACTGTTGGTTAATGTTGCTTCTCAAGTAAACAAGGAACCAAATAAATGAAAAATAATGAACTGTGTTGATATTTCACGTGAGGGTAAACAATGTATTTCCAAAACATGAGTTACGATTAAAACATTTTCTTCTTTCAGTCCAATATTGGTATTATTGAATTAGAGTATTTATATTGACTTAATTTTGTGGACGATACATTGGTTTTATTTATTTTTTATTCGATTAATTTAAGTTTGGGGAAGGTACAGTCACGAACAAGATTCCCTTTACACGCCGGGGGACCGAAGTGGAGGAATGAGTCACTTTACTTTTTGACTACACACAGATGGCGCTGTTGTCTTCCCTAAGCTGTGTTGCTATAGGATGGTGGAACAAGAGACCAGACCAGACCACACCCTGACTAATATTAAAGCTAGACTGGCCTGGGCTGGTCTATGGCTGGTCCACCCTGGTATTTATACGAGTCAGGCGTCAGAGGCGTCACATATCACAGTCAGAGGTAGTGACAGAGGGCAGATCTCGCCCTAATGGTCTCAATATTTGTGTACGGGGCTGTTTTTTACGACGAGCGAACTGATGGTGATATGGACACACCCCGCTACTGGTAAACTAACCCTCTACTGTAGTGTTATTCTGCGTCAGGAATCCCTACACCTTTACAGTTATGTAGCAGTTCATTGATGTATAGCGGATGTTTTTATTAATAATTTCGAAGTTATTACCGGTATATATGCGACCTGTTGTGGGGGGGGAGTGGGATGGAGCATAACCTATAGTCATTTTTTTTCCATTTATTT
>NW_024751660.1:3335948-3345948 GCF_018991925.1 Homarus americanus | reverse complement strand
CCACACCCACCTGACACAGCTAAAATTCCCCACCTAATTCGAGACAGTATGCAAATGTTACGAGTTGCCGCGGTACCTATCTTACTTGTACGACCTCGTCTGACCTTTGTGACCTTTACAGCTGCACCAACACCACACCCTCCTGGCTTTATTTTCTCGATAACCCTGCTCTCACTTGCTGAGAGAGAGAGAGAGAGAGAGAGAGAGAGAGAGAGAGAGAGAGAGAGAGAGGAGAGAGAGAGAGAGAGAGAGAGAGAGAGAGAGAGAGAGAGAGAGAGAGAGAGAGAGAGAGAGAGAGAGAGAGAGAGAGAGAGAGAGAGAGAGAGAGAGAGAGAGAGAGAGAGAGAGAGAGAGAGAGAGAGAGAGAGAGAGAGAGAGAGAGAGAGAGAGAGAGAGAGAGAGAGAGAGAGAGAGAGAGAGAGAGAGAGAGAGAGAGAGAGAGAGAGAGAGA
The DNA here is from genome assembly GCF_018991925.1 of Homarus americanus. Taxonomy (NCBI): domain Eukaryota; kingdom Metazoa; phylum Arthropoda; class Malacostraca; order Decapoda; family Nephropidae; genus Homarus; species Homarus americanus. The sequence goes on along the minus strand of NW_024751660.1, from coordinate 3,345,497 downwards.
GAGAGAGAGAGAGAGAGAGAGAGAGAGAGAGAGAGAGAGAGAGAGAGAGAGAGAGAGAGAGAGAGAGAGAGAGAGAGAGAGAGAGAGAGAGAGAGAGAGAGAGAGAGAGAGAGAGAGAGAGAGAGAGAGAGAGAGAGAGAGAGAGAGAGAGAGAGAGAGAGAGAGAGAGAGAGAGAGAGAGAGAGAGAGAGAGAGAGAGAGAGAGAGAGAGAGAGAGAGAGAGAGAGAGAGAGAGAGAGAGAGAGAGAGAGAGAGAGAGAGAGAGAGAGAGAGAGAGAGAGAGAGAGAGAGAGAGAGAGAGAGAGAGAGAGAGAGAGAGAGAGAGAGAGAGAGAGAGAAGAGAGAGAGAGAGAGAGAGAGAGACACAATTCAGGCAAACAAAAATAATAAATAAAAAACACCAAAAATAATTCTTCAACAAAATGCCCCACCAAGCTGTCGATCCAGTTTATAACCTTGAAAGTAATTTATCGGTGACAATGATTGGTGCCGGAGAGGTCTTATGTTCAGAGGAGCATCTTAATTCCCGGGAACCCATAAGTCCACAGCTGTAAATTTAGTGAAGAAAGAAAAGCGCTCTTAAAGAGGATGGAGGAGGGAAGAGGGACAGCCCAGTAATGGGAGGGGCGAAGGAGGAAGGAGGGAAGGGAGGGAGGGAGGGAAGGAGGGCGGGAAGGGGCGAGGGCGGGAAGGAGGGAGGGAAGGAGGGAGGGTAGGTCGGTGAGGGAGTACCACTGTTGCTGTATCACTGGCACTCCTGACTAAGGGCTTAGGTGGCACTGCAGGTGTTTTCTAGATAAGAGGAAGGCGGAGCAGGAGGTCACAGGAGGTCAAATGTGTGTGGTAAAGAAAGGTAGGTGACATGAAAAAGACAGGTGAGAGGTGTAAGTGACAGGTGTAGGTGACAGGTGTAAGAGACAGATGTAGGTGACGGGTGTAAAAGACAGGTGTAGGTGTGGGTGTAGGTGACAGGTGTAGGTGACAAGTGTAAGTGATAGGTGTAAGTGACAGGTGTAGGTGACTACTGATGTAGGTGACAGGTGTAAGTGAAGGTGACTGGTGTAGGTGACAGGTGTAGGTGACAGGTGAGGAAAATGGTAGGAGGGATGAGGTGAGGGTATTATATTCACTCTGGGGGAACTAAGTGGGGAACAGGGACAGAGGCCACGGTCGTCCTTGATGGTACTATACTTACATCTGTCATCATCACCAAGGAGGACCCTCACCTCCAGGTAAGTTATCTTGTGTGTGTGTGTGTGTGTGTGTGTGTGTGTGTGTGTGTGTGTGTGTGTGTGTGTGTGGAGTGAGGGTCGCGTGTGAGGACGTCGTCTCAAGACCCTCCTCTCTGCCCGACCTAAACGCTCATCCCTGATGATTTTCCGATAAACACACACACACACACACACACACACCACACACACACACACACACACACACACACGGTCGATGTTATGACCGCAATGGCGCGTTTTCGGCATAAAATATTAGAGGTCTGTGTCGTCAAATATGAAGAAAAAAAAGTAAAAAAGAAGAAAAGAACCAAACCTAACCTAACCTAACCTAACCTAAAGTAACTTAACCTGACCAAACTTAACCTAACATGATTTAACATTATCTAACCTAATGTAACCTAAGTTTACTACAATAACCTAACCCTAACTTTAAACTAACCTAAACTCCCGTCAGGTAAGCATTAGGTTGAATAATCTTCAGGTGAAAAATTTAACATAAACAAGGGTGTCCAATCTTCAGGTGATCCATATTATCATCCCCTACCTCTCTCTGAATACATGTACGATATATACTTAAGAACTAAAATACGACGGTAGAGAATAGGTTAAAGTCACATATATACTACACATCCAATCATCACTAACTACCCAATTTCACTATCAATCAACCTCAACTGTATATATAAAACAAAATATAAACATTAAAATATGACTGTCAAAAATAAAAATAATAAATTGCCCCCAAACGCACCCCCGAAGCGCACCTACCAAAAATAACACGTCATATTTGGAATTGAGCGGCAGTGTGTGAATGATACTAATTGGCAGGTAATTAAGGTTTACAAATGTGACAAAAAAGTTTTACTGTTGCCAAATAATGTTTTAAGCTAGCGGCATCCCGGACTGTCAACAAATTGCAGCTAATCCCTAGAGTATTATAGTAATATGTTGACCAGTCGGTGTGTGTGTGTGGGAGTGGGAGGTGGAGTGTGTGTGTGTGTGTGTGTGTGTGTGTGTGTGTGTGTGTTAACTGTACTGGAAGATAAAACACACACGCACACACATATCATCATTGTTATCAAAATTTACCTCAAGATAAACCTGCAGGAATACAGAGCAACATTTTCAGCCTCGAAGAACACAACCCACACCACAACACCCCCTCTAAAATAAATGTAAAGTATAACCCAATACACTTAACACAACACTCGGCTTACACACCCACTACTCGCCCTAACTCGCCCTCTCCCATTACAATGTACAGATATTCCTGATCATCCCTAAAATGTCTTCCCAATATATATGTGAGCGGCTTATATTGCCTCCTGCACCTTCTACCTGCAGGTTTGTGTCACACTTAAACTCATAACCACCGTCAATATATCACTGATCACCTTTCCTGTCGTCCACTACTACTCGGCTAAGCAGTTACCTGACAACACGGACAAGGCAACACCGCCATGGCTTTATAATACTTCTGTGGGTAAATAAGGCTGGTAGATTAATGTATCAAACACCCATATCTCGGGGCCGGCCGCTGACTGGGGCGCCCCTAGTCGACCCAACTACAGAATGGAGAGTCGAGTAGGAAATGTTGACTCAGTGGGTGCAACCTTACATACAGACTAACCTTCTTACTGTCTCACTGATACAAACATAAATACATACATACATACATACATGCAGGCTTGTATAGATACTCATACATACACATAATACTGCCACAGATATACTCACCACAGCGGCGGGCACGTAGGTGGGTATAGTTTCGAAGTACTGAAGAGATGACGTGTAGGACCTGAGCACGAAGTAGATAATGAGGTAGAATGTGCCTAGCAGGACGGCCGAGGTGCCACACGTGCCACACAGCAACACGTACTTCCTGTTCCAGCTCCTCCACCACGGCCGGGAGCGATCTGTCGTAAGGAGGCTACTGTTAGCAGGGCACTGGTGTGGTTATTACGACTACAATACTATTACTACTCCTACTACAACTACTATTACCATTGTTATTGTCATTATTATTATTGTTTTTTATTATTATTACTATTACTACATTTGTATTATTCTTCTTCTTATTATTATACATTATTATTACTCATTATTGTTATTATTCTTATCATTATCATTCCTATTATCAGCTATTACCATAAAATCCAATTGGGAAATAGATCAAGAATTCATTAAGGTAAAAACACAAAAAATCAAATCGTCTCAGCCACTCACAGGAGACGACCGTTTATAACCTGCCTAAATCGATTATACGGGGTGTTTATAAAGTCCCTATCTATTTCAGTGAAATAACAGTTTTTATTGATTTTTATTGCCATGAAGAAGAATGTGCAAGAACGTGTGCTGGTGGTAACACTGCGTATTCAAGGAAAGAAATGCAAACAAATTAGAAATAACTTTCAAAGAAAATCTCATAAGCCAGGTCCTACAGACAAGACAATACGCGAATTGTTGAATAAATTCCAAAGAACGGGATCTGTTAATAATGAACCAGGATCTGGACGTCCACGTGTCTCAGATGCTGCTGTAAATGCAGTACAAAATGCTAGCGTTTTATAATTGAATTTAACACATTTACCCATTATTTCACTAAAATAGATAGGAACTGTATAAACACCCTGCACAGTATCAACAACAGAACCCAGAAGTAATACACTTTTTCCAGGGGCAACGCTTGTCATTGTTTCATCAAAAAGTCCAGGATACCCAAAGGTTCTCTAAAATATATCTTCCTTTTAAATGTTGTTAAGAACGTATATCAAACTGGATGACTAAAAGCCAGATATATATAAAGTAAAAAACAAACACAGAATGACTTTATTAGATACATCCAATTAACACCAATTCGCAAACAAACCCAACATCCAGATTGGTTTCAAAGGTGACATAGAGACTACATCACACTACCTTAACCTAATACCAGTTAATGGGACAATATCAACAGGGAGAACCATTACACAGTCCACTACTAAAGTCAGTTCGCCTCTCCTCCTGAACCACGAACCCACCAAGATTCAGACTCGTGAACCCGAAGCACAAGAATGATACATTATTCTGTACATCCGGGTCTCTGGTGATGAGGTAAGTGGCCCCTCAAGCTCCATATGTAAAACAAACAAAAATAAATCCGCAAATAAATAAATAAAATAAATAAATCACCCTTCCTCCTGTGTATACAATGAAGGGGAAGAATAGAAACAGATTCCTCACAACTCACAAAATCCCCCTCGAGGTTAAAAAATTTTCCCCCTTAATTGGCGATTTGAGAACCCATCTACCTACCTGGTCCCTATCACACACACACACACACACACACACACACACACACACACACACACACACACACACACACACACACACACGACCATACCTTGGCAATGGAAATACTAACATGGGGCTTCATATATATGAGTGTGAGAGCTTGAGGTAGGAGCGTGAGGTGTGAGGAAGCAGTGTAGGAGCGTGGGTGTGAGAGCGCGAGTGAGAGCATAATAGATAAATAACTTAAGGAGGTGTGAGCATGAGAGCGTGTGAGCATGAGTACAAGAGATAACTAGCTCAAGATCATCATGGTAACTAAGACAACAGTACCGTCTCCTCTCAACTCTACTGCTGAAAGTCTATTGAGATGATGACAGCCAGGTAAGTCTATTGAGATGATGACAGCCAGGTAAGTCTATTGAGATGATGACAGCCAGGTAAGAGTACATCACCTTCCACCGGTGAGTACTAATTGGACTCTAGCTCCTAATGGACCTCCTTATTATAACATATGCTAAGTTAACCTCTCCATTATAGCAATAGGGACCAGTCATAATGGATCCCAGATATAATAGGCACAGTTTTGATGGGTAGAGGGAATAGGGTATAGGGGAAGGGGGGAGAAAGGGTGGAGGAGGGAAGTGGGAGGGAGGGAAGGGGAAGAGATAGAGGAAGGTGCAGGGGATAGGGGGTAGGAGGAAGGGAGGTGGGGAAAGGGGGTGGAGGAAGGAGGAGGTGGGGAAAGGGGATAGGAGGGATGACGAAGGGGGTGGGGAGAAGGGGTGCAGAAGGGGAAGGGGGGGAAAGGGGGAAGAGGAAAGGGGTAGGAGGAAAAGGTGTAGGAGGGAAGGGGGGAGAAAGGGGATAGGAGGGAAGGGGGAGAAAGGGGATAGGAGGGAAAGGGTGTAGGAAGGAAAAGGGGGAAGAGGAAAGGGGTAGGAGGAAAAGAGGGTGTAGGAGGGAAGGGGGAAGAGGAAGGGGTAGGAGGGAAAGGGGTGTAGGAGAGGAAGGGGAAGAGGAAGGGGAAGAAAGGGTAGGAGGGAAAGGGTGTGGGAGGGAAGGGGGAAGAGGAAGGGGGTAGGAGGGAAAGGGTGTAGGAGAGGAAGGGGGAAGAGGAAAGGGGTAGGAAGAAAGGGGTAGGAGGGAAAGGGTGTAGGAGAGGAAGGGGGAAGAGGAAAGGGGTAGGAGGGAAAGGTGAAGGAAGGAAAAGGGGGAAGAGGAAAGGGGTAGGAGGGAAAGGGGGAAGGGGGAAGAGGAAAAGGGGGGTAGGAGGCCGCATTACACGCATGTCAGCTTTTGTTCACTGGGACGTTTGTCAGCTGGTACAAAATTGGTTCAAAAGTTATATATTTTGTGTACTGGTTATAAATGAATACGTCACTATGGCCCGGGGAGGGATACAAAACTTCTAAAAAACAATTATCCTTTGTCAATATCCCACTGTAGTGACTTATATACTATTACTTATAATCATTACTTAAGAGTCGACTATAAGTGTGCTAATATAAACTAATTCATTATTTATCATTGTCACTTACGCTCAACACTTTAATAGTCGAGTACAAAGAGTCGAAAATTACTGTAAAAACAGACATACATTCGACCTACTGTAGTTGAATCTTACTACAGTAGCCTCACTAACTACAGTATATTGCTATGGCTATATTCCGTCAGACATATCGAAGTAGTATTACTCATTGGGTCATCTCGCTCTACTAAGCCTAAACCAACACGCAACTGTCTTAGATAACTTCCACTGCCTGCACGGAAGATGGTGATGATGGGGGTGATAGTGGTGATGATGATGGTGGTGTTGTTGGTGGTGGTGTTGATGGTGGTGGTGGTGATAGCGGTGATGATGATGGTGGTGTTGATGATGGTGGTGTTGGTGGTGATGATGGTGGTGGTGGTGGTGATGATGATGATGATGATGATGATGATGATGATGATGATGATGATGATGATGATGATAGTGGCGACGCTCTTACTTCAACCACTTCCTGGTATTAAATGTTACACAGAACCTTGGAGAAAATTGACTCGTATACAAAGACCACAAATTACAGCCTTTACACACGACATCTGTTGAGACGTGATCCTATGAGAGAGAGAGAGAGAGAGAGAGAGAGAGAGAGAGAGAGAGAGAGAGAGAGAGAGAGAGAGAGAGAGAGAGAGAGAATATGAATTAATTTACCACATCGTTGAATAATAATATATTTTTGATGTAACCTAATTATTATAACTACAGAGCTGGCCACCATTCAACGGTCTTTCATATGTTTTTATACTATATATTTAGGAATTTATTATATATTTTTCATTAGAATTTGTTACTAATAAATTCTCTTAATTCACAAGAGCGTACAGTACAGCCGGACAGTGATGGAGGAATGAGGGAGTCACTGACTTCTGTGATGACTGAATTGGCATAACATTGTACCGGGAGGTGGAGGTAGACCGTGTGCCACAGTGTGCGGGGATTCCAAGACCTCGGGGTGTGACATTAATGGGGAGACTGTGGATTTGTGGTGGAGGAAGGAGGAAAGGCTGAGGAAGAAGGGGGGAGGGGAAGGGGGGAGGAGGAAGTGGGAGGGAAGGGGTGAGGAGGAACTGGGAGGGAAGGGGTGAGGAGGAACTGGGAGGGAAGGGATGGGGAGGAAGTGGGAGGGAGGGGTTGGGGAGGAAGTGGAAGGAAGGACTCTCCATAATTGTTAAAACTGTGCAACACGGATATGAAAATAACAAGACAGGCTAGTGGGAGCAGCCAGCCAGCCAGCCAGCCAGCCAGTGTAAAGGTAAAACGACACACAAAGTTACTGACACAAAAGTCATGCCACTAGAAAGGTTAAAGGCAAGATCTTGTAGACTTGAAGAGAGAAAAGACGAGGACGAGACGCAATTACTGACATACAAGTTATCAAAATAAAAGTGGTTCCTATACACATGACTTCTGGGTTTAGGAACAGTGTGGAGCCAAAGCACCGTATACTAAGCCTTCGTTACACACAAGGAAAGCATGAGCGTGATGGCAGACATCGCTTGAATCGACCGCCTTCACAGCAGAGTGGACCGAGAGCGCCTGGGGGGATCAAACCAACGACCCTTAAGACACGAGGTGAGCTCTGTATCCACTCGGCTGCCGCATCCCACAAGGTATAAAATGAGAGGTTTACAGATAAGCTCGATGGACCCGGAGACAGAAAAGGCGAAGAATGAAACACAAAACCCAAGACCCTAGGGAACAGGAAGCTAAGAATAACCTCAGTGGACCTTGACGACAGAGTGGTGACACAGGAGACTCTCAAGAACACATGTACTCGTGATATAGTTTACAGTCAAGAACGAGAAACTTAAATAAATAACATAAGTGGATCTTGTTATTTTTAAAGACCTATAATAGGATGTTAAAGTGGGGGGTAGAGTACTTTACCAGTATTTTCAAAGTTCACACTGTACCTTTAAGCATTCTACTTTCCTTCTATTATCCAAAAAGTAATCATAGGAGGATATAATGGCTCGTTTTACATCTTTCAGTAATTGTGTTATAATCGAAAGAGCCGAGCCAGGGTACAGAGGAAGAAAGGAACAGAGAGAAAACTTTTATTAAAATCCGGGAGAGAAATCTTGGTACACAGTCAACAATGGGAGCGGCGGGGAAATATGCGACTGAAGTGTTGTTGTTGTGGTGCGGTCAGGGATCCTGCCAGAGAAAAATGTGTGTGTATGTGTGTGTGTGTGTGTGTACTGACATAACTCAAATATTTGTCAGGCAGGGACATGACGTACAGTATATGCTCTTTCAAAAAAGCCAAAATTGTGTTAAAAATAACAAATAAATAAATATGTTACACAACAATCACAGCTTTGGTAGGATAAAAGAATTTCATATTTTTGATTAAGGAAAGGAATTCGAAAGCCGGTTTTCCAGTCAAAATATTCGTCTTACGAAAAAATAAAAAATACCCTCAGTCTCATCACTCACACATAAACATAAACGTATATATGCATAAGGACAAAGCCTATAGATACAAGAAAGAGAATCATAGCTGTAAGTGTTGACATACTACCTTGGTCATCCGTGGGTTCCTCATCCAGCATGTAAACCGTCTCCTCCCTATCCTCACCCAGAGAGTATAAGGGAGTTAAACGCCCTATGTTCATACTGGGATACCTTCTCTTCTCTCTTCTCGATGCTCACTTGTTACACTCGTCATCATAACTATAGTGTTTCTACCTAACTTTTATTTTTCATTTTCTCACTCATACTTTTCTAAGGCTACATCGTTAAGGAATTTAAACGCTCTATGTTCAAACGTTCTCTTCTGTTTCCTCGATGCTTACTTGTTACACTTGTCATAATAAGTAGATTGTACCCATTTTTTTTTCTTTCTCTTATACCTTTCTAAAGCTACATCATTAAGGGAGTCAAACACTCAATATTCATAACGGGATACCAGACCTCTTCTCTCTTGCCGTTGCTCACTTGTTATGTTTGTCATAATAAGTACTTTTTATCTAACCTTTTTCTTTCTCTTATACTTTTCTGAGGCTACATCGTTCATGGATGTGGATACAGAGCAGCATATTGACATTTAACACCCGGGGTTTGAGATTTAAGTGTAAAAATTCTCCATCTTTTTCGTTCAATATTCTCCTCTGAATTCCTAATATTCCCGCCACGTTGAAAATCTGTTTCCGATATCTCGTTATAGTTATATAAAGATTCGCGAGCACTATTTCCTGAACATCAGAATCAGAAATTGATGCAATAAAGTCTAAAGTCTTGGCATTCAAATAAGTTCCCTGAATAAATATATCCATTGTTGTGGACCAACACACGTACACCCTCACAGGAAAACGCATCCCTTCCACACACACACACACACACACACACACACACACACACACACACACATCAACAACACAGCTTCAATGCCACACGTGTATCCTCGGGGCTTGACAACACTGCTTACACACACACATCAGAGATCGGGGACTTACGAGTTATGTCACAGTGTACAGTATGTTCAATAATAGCCAAAAG
>NW_024751660.1:3268448-3330948 GCF_018991925.1 Homarus americanus | reverse complement strand
TAGTGGCAGGGTGGTTAATGTTTAGGTTAGGTTGGATACACGAGTCAGATCACCTCTACCTGTGTGTGTGTGTGTGTGTGTGTGTGTGTGTGTGTGTGTGTGTGTGTGTTTCCTCTCATTCAGGGAAGAAAAGGGGGCAGACTCTGGGCTTTACTTGGGAGACGGACCTCGCCTGAAATTCTTTAACACTGAGGAAGTACAAATATTTGTCCGGCGTTAAGCGAAAATATTCAACACACAAAAAAATGGAAACTGGAAACTTTAGTAACGAATCCAAAGAAGAAAATAAATAAAACACTGCATAGATATAAAACCACGTCCCAGGGATTCATTCAGTGATGTAGTGTCTCCTTGAGAAGACAAATTGGCGTATCCATAAAGGTGTGACGGGACAGAGACACAGTGTATAACCTGCCCCAAGAACCAACAGTTTTATGGAGTCAAGCTAAACATTCTGAAACCGGAGGCAGACAACCCTGAGAGAGGGGAGCAAACACTGAGTCTCGTTACAAACATTAAAGAAGAAGAATGTTTACACAACAGTCTTCCTTCTTAAAGCTGGCCTACACGTTACTCTCTCTCTCTCTCTCTCTCTCTCTCTCTCTCTATAATTAACCTGGATCTGTACCTACATCTATGCTATAATTACTATCATTCATTCTTTCATATAATTTTCACTGTTTTGTTCACGAGTATAACCAGCCAGCGACTCTATGAAACTATTAACGTTATGCAAACAATTAATTTCATACCGTAAAAACTAAAAAAAAAAAAAATAAATAAAATAAATGAAAAACTAAGAAATCATACGACTAAAAAATATATATCAAAAGGCTTAGAAAAAAATAGAAATAACAATGGAACTTAACATATACCCAACGAGTGTAATCCGTGAAACAAATGTCAAACAAAATGCCAATCTTATCCTTGGGTCATGATGAATTTGACCTTACACTAATCTCAAGACCAAGGAGTATATAACAGGACTATAACACGAATATACGTCAGGAGGAGGAACAGAAGGCAAAAGTTAAGAATGGCTGAGAAGTGCTTGTGCTGCCACCTGGACCTATACCATAAGATATAAACATCTGATAGCGTCTCTTGTGTAACTTTGGTCAAATTGCCTCACTGTATACCTACTCTCTCTAGGTACATTGGAAACTGCAGTACCGTATACCTGCATTATCTATACATCTATACACATGCTGAACTGTATATCTGCATTATCTATACATCTATACACATGCTGAACTGTATACCTGCATTGTCTATACACCTATACACATGCTGAACTGTATACCTGCATTGTCTATACACCTATACACATATACAACTGTATACCTGCATTATCTATACATCTATACACATGCTGAACTGTATACCTGCATTGTCTATACACCTATACACATGCTGAACTGTATACCTGCATCTATACATCTATACACATGCTGAACTGTATACCTGCATTATCTATACACCTATACACATGCTGAACTGTATACCTGCATTATCTATACATCTATACACATGCTGAACTGTATACCTGCATTGTCTAATTTGTCAATATACTGCACATGTCAAGAAGACCCTCAAGGATATGTAAGTTATTATTAAGGGCGTAAATATCTGGACGACTAGTTGTCTTGTTTATTGAACGATGATCAAGATGACGGAGTTAATTATGAAGAGAAACACTCAACACCGCTGCAACACTCGACACTACTGCAACACGCGACATTAATCCAACACTCAACACCGCTACAACAATACTGCAATATTCAACACTGCTTCAACAACACTGCAACATTCAACACTGCTTCAACAACACTGCAACATTCAACACTGCTGCAACACTCGACATTGATCCAACATTCATTGATACAACACTCAACACTACTTCAACAATACTGAAACATTCAACACTGCTTCAACAACACTAAAACATTCAACACTGCTGCAACACTCGACATTGAACCAATACTCAATATTAATGTAACACTCAACACTGCTGCAACATACAACACTACCTCAACAATATTGCAACCCACAGTAAATATTGCAAGAATGATATAGTTAAACTTTCAACATACAGTAAATATTGCAAGAATGATATAGTTAAACTTTCAAACTGTGGATGGGGGAAACATGTCATAAAATTGGGTGAACCATTGGAGATGAAAAACCCTCGTTATGTGAGGTTGTGAATCACCAATTAGTTTAATGTTATGCTATTGTGGGTAAATAATCCGACCTAACAATGTGGCTGATTTACTAATATAGCTGGTCTCTCTCTCTCTCTCTCTCTCTCTCTCTCTCTCTCTCTCTCTCTCTCTCCACCGTACAACACAATACACTTCCTCACCACCTTGCACACTCGTCCCAGGTGGTCCAACACTTCAACATAGAGGCGCTGGTCTTTCAGGAGCCTCAAATGTCTGCAACCACTCCCGAAGTATGACATTTAACCAGGTTCTCCCATCATCCTCTCCCCAACCCACCCTTCCCCACCCGACCCGACTCACCCGACCCACCATCCCCACCCCACCACGACGGTATTTTGTCGATCAAGCAACCTAACCTTTATACGCCTTCTGTAGGTATCCCAAGTCTGCTTGTCTAGACTCTGTTGGCGCGCGCACACACACACACACACACACACACACACACACACACACACACACACACACACACACACACACACACACACACACACACACACACACACACACACACACACACACACACACACACACAGAAACACGCACATACAGACACTTTTTCTTTTGAAGGGGATACACCTTCCACAGAATGAGAAGAGTCGACACAACCCCAGCGTATGTGGAGGGCCAGGGGTAGGATGGGAGGGCCACTGTGATGGGAGGACCAGAGGGTATGATGGAGGGCCAGAGGGTATGATGAGGCCACTGATGATGGGAGGACCAGAGGGTATGATGGGAGGCCAGAGGGTATGATGGGAGGGCCACTGTGTGATGGGAGGACCAGAGGTATGATGGGAGGCAGGGGGTGATGATGGGAGGGCCACAGGTGATGGGAGGGCCAGGGAGTATGATGGGAGGCCACTGTATGGGTGGGAGAGCTAGAGGGTATGATGGGAGGGCCAGGGGTATGATGGGAGGGCCACTGTATGATGGGAGGGCCAGGGAGTATGATGGGAGGGCCACTGTATGATGGGAGGCCACTGTATGATGGGAGGGCCAGGGTGGGATGGGAGGGCCACTGTATGATGGGAGGACCAGAGGGTATGATGAGAGGGCCAGGGGGTATGATGGGAGGCCACTGTATGATGGGAGGGCCAGGGAGTATGATGGAGGGCCACATAGGATGGAGGGCCATAATGATGGGAGGGCCAGGGTATGATGGAAGACCAGAGGGGCGATGGGAGGCCAGGGTATGATGGAGGCCACTGTATGATGGGAGGCCAGGGGGTATGATGGGAGGCCACTGTATGATGGGAGGACCAGAGGGTATGATGGGAGGCCACTGTATGATGGGAGGGCCAGGGGTATGATGGGAGGCCACTGTATGATGGGAGAGCTAGAGGGTATGATGGGGGCCACTGTATGATGGGAGAGCTAGAGGGTATGATGGGAGGCCACTGTATGATGGGAGGCCAGAGGGTATGATGGGAGGCCACTGTATGATGGGAGCTAGAGGCGATGGGGGGCCACTGTATGATGGGAGAGCTAGAGGGTATGAGAGAGGCCACTGTATGATGGGGAGGGCCAGGAGGGTATGATGGGAGGCCACTGTATGATGGGAGAGCTAGAGGGGTGATGGGAGGGCCAGGGGGTATGATGGAGGGGCCACTGTATGATGGGAGGCCACTATATGATGGGAGAGCTAGAGGGCATGATGGAGGCCAGAGGGTGATGGGAGGGCCACTGTATGATGGGAGAGCTAGAGGGTATGATGGGAGGGCCAGGTATGATGGAGGGCCACTATATGATGGGAGCTAGATATGATGGGAGGGCCAGAGGGTATGATGGGAGGGCCACTATGATGGGAGGCCAGAGGGTATGATGGGGGGCCACTGTATGATGGGAGAGCTAGAGGGTATGATGGGAGGGCCAGAGGGTATGATGGGAGGGCCAGGGGGTATGTGAGGAGAGACCAGAGGGTATGATGGGAGGGCCAGGGGGTATGATGGGAGGGCCACTGTATGATGGGAGGCCACTAGGTGATGGAGGGGCCAGAGGGTAAGGATGGGAGGCCACTGTATGATGGGGAGAGCTAGAGGTATGATGGGGCCAGAGGGTATGATGGGAGGGCCAGAGGGTATGATGAGAGGGCCAGAAATGATGGGAGGGCCAGAGGGTATGATGGGAGTGCCAAGATAAGCTAAGTGGCGCCAAGATAAGCTATGGAATGCCAGAAGTTAAAGGGTGGCAAGAGCAAGAGATGCCCGTTAAAAAATATATATAGACCCGATAATGCCATGGAGACTAAGTGACACTGTGCCCCACCCCCGTCCTCCCAGACCTCCAGTGCCGACCTTTAAATTAATTTGTGACTCGGGCTGACCTTTTCCCCGCTGCTGCCTGGCTGCCACAACACCCGACCAGGTAACAAGTGTAGCGGGGCGGCCTTAGTGCTTTGTTAGTGGGCGGCCTGGGTGGGTTGGGAGGGACGGCCAAGAAGGATTGGGTGGGGAAGGGGGCAGGAATGAATGGACGGGGCGGCCTGGGTGGGCTGGGATGGGCGGCCTAAAAAGGCGTGGTTTGGGTGAGCGAACCTGGGCGGGTTAGGATGGGCAGCCTGGGCGTGGTTAGGATGGGCAGCACAAGGCGGAGTTGGGAAGAACTGACCCTTTGTGGCACTGTTGAGTGGATGGACAGGAACAATGTGGGAGAGGCAGTCTTACCTTTGTTTGTGAGCACACACACACACACACACACACACACACACACACACACACACACACACACACACACACACACACACAGTACCTGCTAACATCAAGTACACATAGGGGGGTGAAGCAGAGGGGAGGAGTGGGGTAGGTAACCTCAAGCATCATCCAAATGAATGGGCAGAGGGGAGAGGAGAGAGGGAGGAGTAATGGAGAGGGAAGCTGGGAGAAAGAAAGGAAATGGAAAAGGGGAAGAAAATGAGGGGAGGATGAGGGAAGGAGAGAAAGGCCGGAGGGCGTGGAGGAGGGGAGAGAATGAGCGGTGTGTGTGTGTCTGTGTGTGTGGAGAGAGCAGAGGTCAGTGTCCGAGGCTACTGTAGGAGAGAGAGGATGCTGCCAGTATACATAGTTGCGTTCAGGTACATTTGCGCCAGTTCTCACCATAATTGATTTAAAATATGACCTGTTACCGCGTGTCTGGAGGTGGCATCTGAATGACCTTTGACCCCCCTCCCCCACACACACACTCTGACCCATCCTAAAATACTTAACAATTTAAAAACAAAATATACAAAAAAAAAATCAAATAAAAAGAATCTAATCCCTAAATTCCTTAAAAACGAACAAAAACAACAAAGAGAAGAACAAAAACAAACAACAACAACATCACCTGGTCGAAACTCAGTAAAGCAACAATTTCACTTCAACAAACACACCACAGTCAAGGGCCCGTATAGTAAGGGAAACCATAGGGCGTATCACATCAGGGTGTAGAGAGAGGAGCTAGGGTACAGGGCGGCGGCGAGTGAGTCATAGGGACAGACTCACTCCTTTACCAATTATTATATCAGGTATTTTGCACAAAGGCGATCATGGTGCAGTACCTATAACATGAACGCTTCTGGCTGTTGGAATTATCATCACTAGAGGCGGCCGGATAGATGCAGTGGCGGCCGGATAGATACAGTGATGGCCTTTAGTGCTGTATTATCACTAGAGGAGGCCGGATAGATACAGCGGTGGCCGGATAGATACAGTGATGGCCTTTAGTGCTGTATTATCACTAGAGGCGGCCGGACAGATACAGCGGTGGCCGGATAGATACAGTAATGGCCTTTAGTGCTGTATTATCACTAGAGGCGGCCGGACAGATACAGCGGTGGCCGGATAAATACAGTGATGGCCTTTAGTGCTGTATTATCACTAGAGGCGGCCGGACAGATACAGCGGGCCGGATAGATGCATTAAACATTCCTGAGCTTCGTGTCGCCTCTGGCAGTACACAACTCAACAGTCCAGGAACTCAACAGGATTTACCGACGCCTGTCTCACATGATATAATTATGTGTTATGTATACTAGGAGGTTATGTATACTGTGAGGTATGCCTACTACCAGATATTTATACTATATGGTATGTATACTATGAGGTACTGTATATATACTATGTGGTATGTATACTATGAGTTAAGTATACTGTGGTATGTATACTATGAGTTAAGTAAACTATGTGGAATGTATACTATGTGGTATGTATACTGTGTTATGTATACTATGAGGTAATATGGCGCAAAATTAATACACAAAAACATACAAAAATTACACTATTTTTTTCCGGTAATCATTAACACTACACGGAACAAACTCATTATGGGGAGAATAAAGTTCCAAACATATTTAGCACAATAAAAGTTTCTTCTGGCCGGAGTTTCAAGGTCTCAAATAATCATGCCAAAACCTCTTGCTAAAGGCTATCCTGTCAGCCATCAGTTCATTTTTGTTATTATTATTATTATTATTAGTGTTATTATTATTATTATTATTTTATATTTCAGTGAACTTTTATTTTTATTTTGCAACAGTTTTGATATTTGAGTTCGGTGGAATGAATAATGTATGAATTTAACTTTTAGTCCGGATAAAGTTTAACCATTTTCAACAGTTTATTTAGCTAACTAGAATAACAAATCACGGAATATACTGTACTGCATATCACCTCTCGAGTGTCGCACACTAGTGAGATTTTATGATGTGAAAAAAAATAAAAATGCTTTATCTTCTTCACTCAATAATTATCAAATGTATCTTAATTTAACATCCCAAAACTCATCTCTATTTAAGGTCAGTGTGTAAGGCTACCGTCACTCGCCAAGTAAAATGACATAACAATATTTAAGCCTTTTTTTTTCATACAGCCACTAATTCATCGTCACAATGTCTTAATTCTACGAGACGAATCACTGTGAACAAGCATCAATCTATCACAGAGACGTACACATACACACGCAAATATACACACGCAAATATACACACACACACACACACACACACATATATATATCCGCGTGAGTGAGTGAAACGTCCCCGGGAACACGTTAAGAGGGCGCACACCACCCACCCACACACACGCACGCACACACTAGCTGGGCGAGGGAGGCGGCAGCAGTAGCAGGTATGTGGTGGTGGTGGTTGCTGTAAAGACGCGCGCCCGACACTGCCAAGTCCCGCTGGTTGGTGGTGGTGGTCGCTCGCTCGCTCCCTCCCTCCCACCGAGCACGCGCCGATAATGCCATTCAGCTGGACACCTCCCACACCACTCTCCGATCATCAAGTATAATATCCCTCCCTTTGTCGGTGTGTCTGTCCCATGCTCCCCTGAAATATGGCTTGTATACACCATAGACTTTGATCTATATTCTGCTACAGAGTATAAACAGGGCCTATCTTTCCGCTGCTAGCTGGCTGCGTTTACCCCCCTCCTCCACGCTGGGATACACTCACTCTCCCTCACACTCAAGTAAAGACAGATATTACACGACAATTACGAATTTGCATAAATGATTACATTGTGGGTTTCATAAACAAGTGGCGGAAATAAGCATAAATAAAAACGGGGTAAATTGTGTATTCAACATGGACCAGCATTACAAATCGTTATCCACATTGAAGCCTGCTTTTGCCGGATATATACATCAGGTGGTGTGGTAGATATATTCAGTTTATTGGTTCGAAAGAATATATGATGTGCAGCCGGATGGAAAGTATTACCACTATTTTATTACTAAAGTATACTGTTCAGTGCATAAAAATAATATGCGAGCTCAACGCCACAATTCAGGCATTATAAATATTGGAGAAATTCGAATACGCAAATAACTTCCCAATTAATACTAAAATGAAATCTTTTTAGGAGTGTGGTCAAGTGGATACAGTGCTCGCTTCCCATCCTTAAGGTCACTGGTTTGCGCATGGGATACTTCCGAGTGATAGTGGAGGTATGCAGTGCCCGGCCACGTTGTCTCTGTGTACCAGACGTTTATTATACAGTGAACATATAGGACCCACTTTTACAATAGTGTCACGAGTCTACGGCCCCCTGCCTTCAGGAGTCAAGAAAGACAATATTTAATTTCTGGAAGCTGTCTGTTATAACGCACACCAGACCAACATATGAAGCACACCAGACCAACACAAGACGCACACCAGACCAACACAAGACACACACCAGACCAACACAAGACGCACACCAGACCAACACATGAAGCACACCAGACCAACATATGAAGCACACCAGACCAACACAAGACGCACACCAGACCAACACAAGACGCACACCAGACCAACACAAGACGCACACCAGACCAACATATGAAGCACACCAGACCCAACACAAGACGCACACCAGACCAACACATGAAGCACACCAGACCAACACAAGACGCACACCAGACCAACATATGAAGCACCAGACCAACACAAGACGCACACCAGACCAACACACACCCAGCAGACCAGCACAAGACGCACACCAGACCAACATATGAAGCACCAGACCAACACAAAGACGCACACCAAGACCAACACAAGACGCACACCAGACCAGCAAGACGCACACCAGACCAACATATGAAGCACACCAGACCAGCACAGACGCACACCAGACCAGCACACCCAGACCAACACAAGACGCACACCAGACCAACATATGAAGCACACCAGACCAACACAAGACGCACACAGACCAACATATGAAGCACCAGACCAACACAAGAAGCACACCAGACCAACACATGAAGCACACCAGACCAACACAAGGCACACCAGACCAACACACTCCCAGACCAACACAAGGTACACCAGACCAACATAAACCACACACCAGACCAACACAAGACGCACACCAGACCAACACATGAAGCACCAGACCAATATATGGAAGCACTGAATAACACAAGACGCACCAGACAACACAAGACCGCACACCAGACCAATAACCAACATATGAAGCACCAGACCAACACAAGACGCACACCAGACCAACACAAGACGCACACCAGACCAACACAAGACGCACACCAGACCAACACAAGACGCACAGCAGACCAACACAAGACGCACACCAGACCAACACAAGACGCACACCAGACCAACACAAGACGCACACCAGACCAACACAAGACGCACACCAGACCAACCCAAGACGCACACCAGACCAGATACAACATACAGGGAGAGAAAACTAAGGTGTGTTAACTTTACACATCACAGTATAATATGATCGTCATGAAGAGACAAGACTTAGAACATATTTGTACCACATCTGACGACACACCTACGCTGGCTGCCGACCACTTGATTCAAATACGAAGACAAATATAAGTAATAACCCGAGCGTTTAAAGACCATAAAACTACAACACCATTAACAACACCATCACCACAACACCACCACTAACAACACCATCACCACAACACCACCACTAACAACCGCCTTCAACTGGTTACAAAACAGTAGTGACGATACGCAATGAAGCATCCAAAACGACATTTCATTAATAAATTCTATTCAACTCAAAAAAAAATACAAAATAAAGGTACTGTATCCTCCACATCCCTCGCCCCCCACTACAATATCTCCTCTCGGTAATTTATAAAATACACAGAGTTAAGGTACACGATATCCACAAATTTCGGCCGTGTTTGTTGGTAGTCATAAAGAGTGGTGATAGCGCGCGTGCTGGCCCACCCCGCACACGCCTGCTACAAGCCATTATTCAAGCGAGGCAACGCAAATCCAATAGCCTCAATAATGCCAGTCGCTTAATGCAATTAGGTCTATTATTACTGCGACAAAAAAGCCACTCAAACTTTATATGTTATTTTCGTGAATTTAACAAACACGCAATAGAATTCCCTAGATTTAATGAGCAGCTTTAATACAGACGTCATTAATAGCCTATTCTGACTTGGGGGGGGGGGGTAAATGTTCTATAGCAACAATGGACTTACCGCAGTGACTCTATTTCTTTTCCAGGATTCCTTCAAACAGGGTCTCTACTGGAAAGCTTATACATAAATAAACTCTTATTCAGCCTTCCATGATGCGCTTATCCGGCCTCTGCTGTATGGCGTCAGGTGCTGGATATTGTGGGACGTGCCATTAAGCTGACCCCCGGGACCTGGCACCGTGTCAACCCGTGTAAGTGTCATTTCGCCCAACACCCCGCGATTATTAACCCAATTATGGTACCTCATATATGGTGTGTAGTGTAACTGCTTGTTGATGACCTCAGTTAAATTACACAACATTCAGCCCGAGTCTCTCTGTGTTGTGGGTAATAGAGAGATTACTAACTTTAGGCTGGAATCCAACATTTAGAAATAAAGAAATAATTAAAACAAACTACAGTGAAAATAAGGTTCTTACTACCATTATATATTGTATGGTGTAACGTTGTATTTCCCAGTAGTGTCTGTTAGAAGTCGTGATGTTTAGTTTGGTTAGGTTTAGATTGAACTGATCATGCCCAGAACATTCTCAACACGTGACAGACTTCCTCAGTTGTCACCAGCATCCTCAGTCTCAGTCGCTGTTATTTACAAAGATATGTAAAATATTAAACAAAAGTGCATTACTGTACAAAACTCTAAAGGTAAAATTTATACACCTATCAAAGTAACCTGTTTCAAATACCATTAATTAATTAATTACGGAAGTGCTGGAACTATCACCGTGGAAACAATAATAATTCACTTGACTAAACACAAGTTGACAACACTTTTGATATCAAATTTATGGTGTTATATGTAAACCAATATATTATAAATGTTGCCAAGTGTGTTATGGTCGCCAGTGTTGCCAAGTGTGTTATGGTCGCCAGTGTTGCCAAGTGTGTTATGGTCGCCAGTGTGAAGTAAAGTTTATTTCTGTTCGTGATTATTTTACCTGTCGTTAAGGTCGGTGGTCCGTGCCTGTCCAGGACACACTCAGTTCACCTTGGTGTGAACTGGCACTTAACTTTACTGTTGGGGAAAGAGAAGGAGGTCGAGTGCAGTGCCAAGTTTTTTGTGAGAGTATCCACACACACACACACACACACACACACACACACCACTTTCCCTCCCACCTCTATCGTAATGCTATCAACTGCCCCCCATCCCCTCTCCACTCAGCCACGGCTCTCTTTCTCCACCCCTCCTCCTCTCCACCTCCCCCTCCTCTCCACCCTCCCCCTCCTCTCCACCCTCCCCTCTTCTCCTGCCCTCCCCTCCCTCTCCCCCCTCCTCCCCTCCCTCTCCACCTCCTCCCCTCTTCTCCCACCCCTCCTCCCCCTCTTCTCCACCCCTCCCCTCCTCTCCCCCCTCCCCTCTTCTCCACCCCTCCCCTCCTCTCCCTCCTCTTCTCCACCCCTCCTCCTGATTACTTCATTGATCTCTGGCAATCTTTGGATCCAATTGTGTTACATATATCAATCGGAGCGTGTTAAAGGATCGCCCACCTCGCTCGCTCCGCAGGCACGATATAAAGGGATTTGATCAGCCGTTCACTCTGCAATTATATTCGCACCGTAACTTTTCACTGAGATGATTACATTTGTACTGTGGCTCTTCTCTTAACGATTACAATTGTGCCGAGGATCTTCCCTTAAACGATTACATTTATACCGTGGCTCTTGAACGATTACATTTGTGCCCTGACGATTTACTTGAATTATACCCATATATTTATGTACTACCACCACTTTATAATCTGATTACATTATAACCGCGACGTTTCAATAATTACATTTCAATTACATTAATTTGAAGACATAACTCGACAACCACATCTGTTTCCCGTAGCTGATTATATATTGATGTACTAATACCTCAATTAATTACCTTTCTCTCAACTGTCCGATTATATTTCCTTTATCCTTTTTTACGGAGGAGAGAGAGAGAGAGAGAGAGAGAGAGAGAGAGAGAGAGAGAGAGAGAGTCATCCATCTACTTGACAACATGGGCGTTCTATACCCAACCAAGGAACCAATTAGAATGAAATAATAAGAACGGCTCCGTCAGTGATCCCGAAAAGATCCAACGCCACAAAGTTCCTCCTCGACCTCCAGAAATCCCCCACCCTCCTCCACAAGCCATTATTGCCTCCAGCTTCCTCTTCCCACTCCGTCTATTGCCGCCGCTTCGAGACGTTGGATCCAGCTGCGGTGTTTTTCAAATCCATTGCGTGTGTGTGTGTGTGTGTGTGTATGTATGTATGTATGTGTGTGTATGTATGTGTGTGTGTGGGTGTGTGTGTGTTGTGTCGAGACTCTTAGTGGGTTTTTTCTCGTTTGTAAGTCTGTTTTTGTTGTTTATTTCGTCTATTAATATGTCTGTATAGATGTCTCGTCTTAAAAGTGTATGAAAATGTGGGTTTTTTAATATATTGGTATAGTTTTCATTTACTTTTTTCCACTCATCTTATATTGGTATAGTTTTCATTTACTTTTTTCCACTCATCTTATGCATTTCTTGTCACTGAATCTCAACAGAAAACGAGAAGAATGAATAAAGTTCATTAATCCTGTATATATACCTAACGCTGCGTATATTCTCACTACCATGGGTCACCTCCCTACCATGGGTCACCTCCCTACCATGGGTCACCTCCCCAGACGACGATAATATTTCAACCCTCAACTCCCACCGCCTTTCGAGACCTGCAGCCATCAAAGTGCAGTACAGCGATACATTCTCTTCCTTCCATTTACCGCCTCTTGTGATCCGTCGTGATTGCATTTTGTCCTCTCTCTCTCTCTCTCTCTCTCTCTCTCTCTCCTTCTTTCTGTTTCTCCTTTTCATTTTCATTTTTTTTATAATGGTATGGTCTTTCTTCAATTTTATTTGTTATCGATTTGAGTGAGTCGTGTGGTTGCCTTTTCTCTTCCATTCGGTCTAGTTTTCCTCTTCTTCCTCCTCAAATCTCACTTTCCATTCGGTCTAGTTTTCCTCTTCCTCCTCCTATTCTTCCTCAAAATCAATCTTCCATTCAATCTATAGTTCTCCTTCTCCTCCTCTTCTTCTCCATCTTTATCCTCCTCTGCCCTCTTCCTCCACCCCAGTTATACCCTAACAAGATGGTCCGTGATGATGGCAGCGTCTTTGTCTCTACTCCACACTTTCATTTTCCATTTGCTACTTCCATTATCCTTTATCATCCTGAGTGGCTCCTTCATTATCCTTCGTCGACCAGTTTTTTTTTACTCATTTATTCATTCATAAGTGGCTGAGTGTATTATGAGCACATCCACTCGTTCTACTGTATGAGTGGCTGAGTGTATTATGAGCACGTCCACTCGTTCTACTGTATGAGTGGCCGAGTGTATTGAGCACATCCACTCGTTCTACTGTATGAGTGGCTGAGTGTATTATGAGCACGTCCACTCGTTCTACTGTATGAGTGGCTGAGTGTATTATGAGCACATCCACTCGTTCTACTGTATGAGTGGCCGAGTGTATTATGAGCACATCCACTCGTTCTACTGTATGAGTGGCCGAGTGTATTATGAGCACATCCACTCGTTCTACTGTATGAGTGACTGAGTGTATTATGAGCACATCCACTCGTTCTACTGTATGCGGCCGAGTGTATTATGAGCACATCCACTCGTTCTACTGTATGAGTGGCCGAGTGTATTATGAGCACATCCACTCGTTCTACTGTATGAGTGGCTGAGTGTATTATGAGCACATCCACTCGTTCTACTGTATGAGTGGCCGAGTGTATTATGAGCACATCCACTCGTTCTACTGTATGAGTGCATTATGAGCACATCCACTCGTTCTACTGTATGAGTGCATTATGAGCACATCCACTCGTTCTACTGTATGAGTGACTGAGTGTATTATGAGCACATCCACTCGTTCTACTGTATGAGTGGCTGAGTGCATCTTGAGCACATCCCATATTCTTTATAAACTCCCCATAAAAATATAAAAATAAAGTGATCGTAAACATTTTCCTAATTTCATAACCAATCTCATTCAAATAACAAAAACACAACTTGAGAAAACAAAAACAAAAAAAAAACACAAAAAAGACGAGGAAAAAAAAGTGGTAACCGATGTTCCAAACAGCTGACTCGAGCCAGCTAAGTGATCAATTAATTTCCCGCCTCACCGACCAATGACGATCAAAGCGGCAAAGTTGGTCTCCGGGCCTACAACTTTTACCACTCCAGGGGCGCCTTCACCTCTCCCTCCACCTAGTGAAAACTTTATAGACTTTCTTCTCCATATTTTGTCTTATATTAGAATGATGTTTTGTCTCAAGGGAAAATAATAAGCTAATAATAACCAGGTAGATTTATTTCACCTGGAGTATATCGAGCCTGATTCATTTGGCTTAACAGGTGATTCGTGTTGCTCCTCCGCCTGCAGGTATTTAATGCTACTGAGAAAATGGAGAGAGAGAGAGAGAGAGAGAGAGAGAGAGAGAGAGAGAGAGAGAGAGAGAGAGAGAGAGAGAGAGAGAGAGAGAGAGAGAGAGAGAGAGAGAGAATTGAATTGAATTGTAACAGTTTATTTAGCCAGAAAAACAGATACAGAGTGGATAATAATAACAATATTAACATGGCTGAGCCAGTTGAGAACCTGAGCTCTCTTTGAGGCACCTGATATATTCTATACATTTATCTCAAGGAAGTATTATGTAACATTTAGTATCATCTGGATTAGTACAATAGCATGGTAGTAATAAGTACATCTCATAGTGTTACCACGGTTATCACTTCAATATTTATTTATTTTATTATTTATTTATTTTTTATTTATCTTTTATTATTATTTTGTTTATTTATTTATTTATACATACATATACACATACATATATATACACACACAGACACAGACACACACATATATATATATATATATATATATATATATATATATATATATATATATATATATATATATATATATATATATATATATATATATATATATACTGTATATTAGAGTGGAATTTAAAAAACATAAGTATAATGGGGGAGCAGTATAATCTGGGTTGTACAGTAATAAGGTTGAACAAGAGGACAGAGCTTTCAGTATTATGTCAGTTGGCAATTATGTTTATTGCAATGGTAATTACTTATTTATTTACATGATAATGTCCGATAAAACGGTTTTGATGGTACAATAAAAGCTGGTACTGTAAATATAGTAAGAGTTACAAGAAGTATTAATACTTCGACAATAGATATTTTTTTAGAGATGCTTTAAAGGAAGAGAGGGAGGGAGAGAGAGAGAAATAATATGCAGGTAACAATAGCGGACGTAAACCTGAAAAGATCCAAAGGCGCTTTCGTGATTATTCATATCTTCAAGGATTACCCCCCTCCCCGCCCCCCCACACGCACACATGACCCACAAGAAAAGAAAGCGGCGACCACATGACTCACACTAAAAGAAAATGGTGGCCGCATGACTCACACGAAAAGAATATGGTGGCCACATGACTCACACGAAAAAAGAAAACGTGGCCACATGACTCACACGAAAAAAGAAAACGTGGCCACATGTGAGAGGGGGATACTGAACTAGTGTGAGATAGAGGCGGTAGGGGAATGGATGGGAAGGGGGGTAAGAGAGGCTGTATAAGGACACTGGGTTAGCTGCAGTTTCTCAGGGCTGCAGGAACTCAGCTTGTCCCAGGGAATGGCAGCTGGCACTCTTCCTGATTGTCTCGCCCCTGGGTTATGTATGAAGGCAGCAACACTAACAAGGTGCCACCAAGGAAGAGGGCCTTTTTTATAGAGGGTCTCTCTTTCCTGTAGGAGTAAGTGGGTGGAACTTGTCAACGCTCTCACTTGATATTAAGAAAAAGTGGGTAAATTTAATATGATATTCGACGCTTTGTAGTATAATTATTATTTGGGATTGTTGGTATTACTGTTTTAAGGTGTTCGTCCGTTCTAGTGTGTGTGTGTGTGTGTGTGTGTGTGTGTAAAAGTACCCCAAGTTTACATTATTCTACACAAATTATTACGATAGAAAGAACACGTATAATACCCTTAACCTATTAACTCTATAATAATTATTCTCAACATACTTTCATTTTCAGCAACACACACACACACACACACACACACACACACACACACACACACCAAAACAACACAAAACAAAAAAAAGTACTGTATTCATCCGCCGAGGGAAGTCGAGGCTGTAACGCTACAACTTTAATAATTAAACGTAAACATTTTTAAAGTAGTCACCGCGCGTTATGAGAATGGCGGCGTGATGCAAGTTTTACCAGAGTGGCGTAAGATACAGTACAACAGGGTGTCTCAGATAAATGTATACACCACTACCTTATACAGATTTTCATGGTAGAAAGTGTGACTGGTTTATTATAACAACATTGTCCTGACTGTTGGTGTGTGAGAACTGCCACAAGTGAGGACAATGTTATAATACCACCAACATTCACACCAACTCTCATGAAAATCTGTTAATGTAAGTGTTGTATACATTCTTTCTGAGACACAATCCTCATGACATGTATCTGAATGTTGAAGGCTATATTAATCACCTCATTGCATTACGATAGTGAACTGTTTTTACCCATTTGTTCCCCACGACATCGTCAGCACCTCAGTGGGGAGCTTAAGATACACGACCCAGGTGTCAGTCGAGTCCATTTTGGTCTATAAAGTTTGGCACTTGTTCGTAAAATATGTAGGAGGGAGGAGAGAGAGAGAGGCGGTGGTGATGGTGGAGAAGGAGAGATGGTGGGGGGAAAGGGGAGGAGGGGATGGTGGGGAAAGGGAGGGGAGATAGTGGGGAGAGAAGAGATGGTGGTGATAGGGGAGAAAGGAGGATAAGAGGGGAGATCAAAGAAGGCCGTTATGGGGTCCCTAGGCGCGCGCACACACACACACACACACACACACACACACACACACACACACACACACACACACACACACACACACACACACACACACACACACACACACACACACACACACACACACACACACACACACACAGTTCTATATATTAAAAAAACCTTAGTTACAGTCCGTGTCCGCTTATGTATGATGCGTCCCTAAAAAATGAACACATGACATAATATGAAACACCGAGCGAAATATATAACATAATCCACTGAGACTCGAATACCGCACTTTACTGATTATGTTCTGGGTAAAGGTACACGAGTTTATTCAGCTGAGGGAATACCCGTACAGGCCCCGATAGGATATGTTGATACCTTTATATCCATCCTCCGTACTTGAACATCCAACACAGTAATTATCCAAAACACACTTTGATAATCACAAAAATATCAATTTAAGACATACAAATCAATAATTATCAGAAACATTTACTAATAGCAAACAAAAATAAGCACTAAATATAACCAAAATATATAATATCAATTAAAACAACCAAAACAAACCGTAATTATCACAAAACTATAACAAAGTTTGGAACGTGTAAGACTTTAGAAGACTGTGGATCTACAGGAGGTGCTGGGGGAGGCGTCGTCAATCCAGGCAAGAGTTAAGTCACGCCCTCGAGGCTATACAGGACTAGTGAAGCTCCCTCCTTCCTCACTCCCTTCACCCCCCGGAAATTTATTCATGGGAAAAAGATGGGCGCGGCTTTACTATAAATACTTTATTGGCATCGTCGTTATAGTCTTCAATGGCTCTTGTTTAGAGTTCATAGTGTGTGTGTGTGTGTGTGTGTGTGTGTGTGGATAATATCAGAGTATTGTAGTTCACGAGAAGATGAGAAGTAATTAATGTATTCAAATCATTAGTGGATAACTCAGCCTCCTTCTCTGAGTCTTAGTTGTTGAGTTCCTGTTTACTATTGTTTGAGTACCCGCATTGTTTATATACTGTATACCTGCACTGTCACTATATACCTGTTAATGCTGCAACAATGAATACTTGTATATACAGATTTTCCCTCCTACATGAGGCTCTTATTTATAACCCTCACCCGGACCACCTTAAATATCTCCATCCCTGGGAGCTTAGAAAGGTCACTCATGAAAAAACAAACATTGCTGGCCGTAAAGGTGAGCAAGACCCACGACACCATCAACACGACACCATCAACACCACACCGTCACAACACACACCACACCATCACCACCAAGCAATAACTCTTCCCTACCCACGACAGACTGCGCGAGTGTTAGGTTGGTCTCAGGGTTGGCTGGTCGGGGTGTGTTAAAAGTCGCTGTTATTGTGTTTCATAACTGTTGATGGGTGTACTGATGCGCACACACACACACACACGCACGCAAATACAGACTATCAGACATGCACGCAAATACAGAATATCAGACACACGGAAGCATATACAGACTATCAGACACGCACGCAAATACAGACTATCAGACATGCACGCAAATACAGAATATCAGACACACGGAAACATATACAGACTATCAGACACGCACGCAAATACAGACTATCAGACATGCACGCAAATACAAAATATCAGACACACGGAAGCATATACAGACTATCAGACACGCACGCAAATACAGACTATCAGACACACGGAAACATATACAGACTATCAGACACGCACGTAAATACAGACTATCAGACACGCACGCAAATACAGACTATCAGACACACGCAAATACAGAATATCAGACACACGGAAACATATACAGACTATCAGACACGCACGCAAATACAGACTATCAGACTATCAGACACGCAAATACATAATATCAGACACATAAATACAGACATCATACAAGACATATACAGACTATCAGACACGCACGCAAATACAGACTATCAGACACACGGAAACATATACAGACTATCAGACACGCACGTAAATACAGACTATCAGACACGCACGCAAATACAGACTATCAGACACACGGACGCAAAAAACAGACTTTTCAAACACACACACACGTACAAACACACACACACGTACAGACTAGTAATTCTCGACCTTGTCCGAGTTCTTAACTGGATTCTATTCATGCATCAAGTAACATCTCAATCCACACTTACACAGACAAATATTATGGTCACTGTCTCTCCACCGGTGCCAAGTTGACGTCCCACAGGCGCCAAATATTTAAGCCCAGTAGGCACCTGAGGCACATGTAAAGTGAGCTGCTAACACGACGCCTGACCTTCTCTTGGGAAATCTGTGGTGAACTTGGGAGAAACTGTGACGCCTCCTTCATAATGTGGGGTGGGAGGGGTGGGGTAGAGGGAGTTGGGGAGTGGGAGGGGGAGGGGTAGGGGAAGGGGGAAGGGGAGGAGGGGACAAGGGTTATATCAATGTCACACTCGCAAACACTATTCTTATTTCCCAGGGGCTGTTTACCTACAATGTTACCAGTACTTGCCGGAGAGCTGGACCAGGGGGGGAAGGGGGGAGGGCAAGGTTTATATAACGTCCCGAGTTATTATAGTTCACAGGGTCGGTAAAGCACTGGTCTTTATCCGCTTGTGTGTGTGTGTGTGTGTGTTGAACCAGAAGGACTATAGTACGAGCACATTAAGCTTGAGTATTCTCCTCACAGGTGCCACGGTGAATTACCAATATGAACATCACTGACATTCAACAATTTCAACATTATCCTATAGACAGCCGCCGCCCTCGATGCTTCTGCGCGGGAGATGAGTCTTCGTAAGGACGCGATAACCCTCTTGCCTACAGGTAACGGAGCCCAGCACGCATTCTGTGGTCTCTGACGGGTCTATATACGTGAACCAACAGGATTACCGCCCACATAATACACCTTTGTTTAGAGTCTCAAAATAGAATGGCTGTAAAGTTGTAAAGGAACCATACAAATTTACATATATATCACCTCACTCCCTGTACCCAAGGATATTTCCATAGTTAAGCATAGCGACAATAATGGCTCTTTGTTGATACAGGACTATATCAAAAATAGCCATCCTAACACTAACCTATCCTTCATCCTCCAAAAAATAGTGCTAGGATGGGTAATCTTTAGGTGAAATACGCTGATGGGGGGAAGGGACATTCTTCAGGTGATCCTTAATTATTATTTGCCAACTGGGATGTTCTGAACTCAAATCCCTCAGTAGCTGTGAACCCAGGTGAAGACAATAGGCACCGTCCTGAGCTCTTCCTGCCTCAGAGCTCACCACCACAACAAAGAGGCCGTCGCGCGGGGCAGAAATAGCGAGCAAGCGATCCTGTATAAACAATGCAGCCTCCCCAAGACCACTGCTTAGGAATTGAAGGTTAGAGTTGATAATGGGTCATGTTTGGTGAGAAGGACCTCATTAGTTGAATGACCAAATATAACCATCAACAACAGTAAGAGTGTAGGTGGTACAGAGACAACGCCTGCCTGCCTGCCAACCTTGCGTCTCGAGTTAGATTCCCCCATGAGACAATGTGAGAAGGGGTGTTTTCCAGTGTGACATTACCAAACACGGTTAGGTTTTCTCTGAGTAATGTGGCTTCCTCCTAACACTGGACCCCACGAGGATAACCATCACTGGACCTCTAATGAGACTAGTTATTAAAAAAAACTCCTTACAATTTCCAGAGATGAATAATTAATGAATCAAGCAAAGTTAATAATATATTCCAAAAATCAATAAATAGAATAATAACATCAACACATCCAAAACCACAATAACATCAATTACCTCCCAGAAAAACCTTAACATCACATCGTCAGCAAAAATGGAATATATATTTTTTTGTCTGATCGAGTGTCTGGGGAAATCAAGAAACGGCGTGCGACCAGTAAGCAGAAAATGGATCCCTGAAGGCGGTAACTGAAACAATTATTCTGGTCCACTCGCCCATACCACTACCCGGTGGCTCTTTACACGGTAATGTGTGTACCTAACAGGGTGACATTGGTTTCTATGTACACGTTAATACAGGCATCGGTGTACAGGAGTTTAGTACAGTATTTCGAGTTTCCATGGATAGGGAAATAACTAAAAGAATTTTGGGGTGAATTTCTTGCTTAGAATTTCCTCAAAATCCTGTAAAAATAATGACAAATATTCTGCCCACCCCAATGCTGTATATATATATTCATTCAAAGTTAAAAATTACAAAAACCAGGTATAATTCATGTTCTTTTAGTCAACGTTGTAATATTAGTAATCTTTCTAAGTTTAAGTGAGCATCTCTGTTTAAGTTTTCCTTTTTGTTTCGTTGTCCTGAACTTATTGTCTTGTCTTCCTGAATTATCTCAAAAATACTCCCCCACGCATCTGGCCCGATCACTCCACGGAATCTTCAATGCACCCCCACCCTTCCCTCCCCCCTCGTCTAACACACGAAACTCTCCCCCACACACCACAGCTTATGACCAATTCTTAGTCACCCCCTTGTTAACGTCCAGGTAGTTTCAAATTATTATCGGTCCTGCAGAATATTCTCGGACTCGCTCATCCGGTGTTTGCTCTGTCCACCACTGGCTATGAGGAAGAGCACGATAAGGGCCTCTGGTGGTGCAGTTACAGACCTCCCTCGTTATTTCACATGGAGGGAGAGTACAGTATATAGTTATGCTCACTGAAGACAACATATCATAAGGTTTAGCTGCAGGTTAAGTAGGCTTTATCCCAAGACTCCGATCCTAATACACCCCCCTCCAATTAACCTTACTGGAACCCTTACGACTAGGAAACCTTTATGAAATAGGAACCCATTAGAAAGTAACTTCAATCCTAATGGTTGGTTATAATAGGGGAGGTCATATCAGAACGACCTCAACTTACCCACTCACGTCACAATGATTCATCTTACATGGAATAATACTCTAGTCTATAACGTTATGTGGTGATGATGACAAGATGATGATTGTGATGATGATGATGATGGTGATGATGGTTATAGTGTTGATGATGAAAGTGATGATGATACCGATAATGATAATACCCAAGTAAACCTTAAGTCAATTACCTGGAGAAATATATAAACGACACCATCGCCGCCAACACACAACCATTAATTAGGCAAATGGTTATTGGAATGCCTCCGGTTACACCATTTTACTACATCACATTCTGGTAACAAGCCGCGTCACTCAGCGTAAAAGAGCAATAAATGTATAAAAAAAAGTTCCCACTATAACAACACAATGGCTGTTATATTTCCAGCTGGCGGACTTTTATAACCCGGCTTTTACACGAGGTCGTTAAGTTATCCTTGTGGGAGACGATTACCTGGTTCACAGTAACTCCCACAATCCCTTAGTACTGACATCTCTCTTACAGCCCATAATCCCTAACTAATAATAACTCTTACACACCACAATCCCTGTAGGCGGGTCGGGGAAAAGTGTCTCTCAGTCAGTCAAGTCAGTCAGTCAAGACCGTTCATTAAGCTGACTAATGCGGCGAACCATGACGAACCATTAGAGCCAGATCATATCCACACGTCTTTTAAATATTTCTAAGATTATAATATCCTCGTGACAGGGGGTGCACCTGAGGCCAGTTCTGGTGTCATTATTTTAAACTTCCAACTTTGTGTCGTAGCTTCAGTACACCAGTTAGAAGCGTTTTCAACATCCCGAATTCAAGGGCAACATATTGTATAAACCTCTGAGAATACATCTTTGTGTTGTAGTTGGTGTCAAGTACGTTCTCCTATCCCTAAAATAATGGACAAATTAGAATAAGGACTTGTGAATACGGGTTCTGATCGATACAATAATAATAATAATAATAACAATAATAATAATAATAATAATAATAATAATAATAATAATAATAATAATAATAATAATAATAATAATAATAATAATAATAATAATAATAATAATAACAATAATAATAATAATAATAATAATAATAATAATAATAATAATAATAATAATAATAATAATAATAATAATGACTTCTTACCTCCGCCGTTGGGGTCATTATTGTTGCCATTAGAGTTGATAGGTCGACCATGAATGCAAGTGTTGAGTCGCGGGGGCGGGGGCGGGGGAGGTCTGGAGGGAACCGCCGGTGGGTTAGTCTCCTCATCGCGCACACCCCCTCCGTCTGTGTTCCCCGCCGGCCCGATGGGCATTCCGTGTTTATTATCTATGTTCGTTACCCATTGTTTTTCACGCCTGTTTTCTATTTACAACCTGAAAAGGAGAAATATGTTTATTATCATCACAATCTATCTGTTTAATAATAACATAATCACTGTAGATCGAAAATATAGGTGAAGTTTTAAAACATATATACTGTACGTCAGTGATTCATATTAGTATTTAACGAGGCGACAACCCAAACACCGAGGATAATATGATATATTGTTATCTTGACACTTCTCATTCATTGAGGATCCCTAGTGAGGTCATACACTAGGAGATAACGTGCACCCAGGGTCGGTAATATAACCCTGGGTGGGGCGCGCACCCGGCTGTATTTGACAAAGAAAAAATATATAAACAAGAAACTATTTTTAAAGTAACAAGATATCAAATGGACTGAAACATATTAATGATTTCTACTGTTGATCTGATCATGATATACATCACTACTAAACTCTGGCTCACAGCTGTACCGTATATATATATATATGCATCCCGGGGAGTGACACAACCTCGAGGAGAGAAAATGTGTTCTAGAATAAATGACAAGTAACCGTCCAGGACTCACACAGGGACCAGAACGGCGAGCTTGGAAAAGGAGTCACGCGCGCCTCCCTCCTTCCACGTCAGGCCGGTAACCCACTATCACCTCCAGTCCTGAGTCTAAACTGTTCGTAGCATAAATATCACTCGTAACTAAAGGTCTAATAATGCACCTAACTGGCAAACTTAAGCTAAAACACAAACGCCTATAAATACAGCCACAAATTATAAATAAAACTCTGCCTTAACTGGACAAGTTCACTTCGAACCTTAAATATTGAGTTGTAACTAATACTAAGTGAACATAACGCACCCAAAGTAACATGTTAATTATGGGCATTATTTGTTATCATATTTTAAATCAGCCAATAACTAGTACTAATCATCCTATGAACCTATTATTTTTTGTAATCTGGTGTCGTATCTGAAGGTCTGAATATTACCGGTATCATCAACGTAAGCGGTGTCAAGTTCCTCGGTATCAAACTCTTACTTCCTTATCACTAGATGGTGATGATGATCTGGTAACGTACAGGGGTTAAAAAGAATTATTATATCTGTGTTTCTGCACTGTCCGTAATTCCAGAAATGTATAGGAGAAAACATGTAAAAAAAAAAATCCCTCACGCAGAACAAAACTATCGGTCTATCAGTCTGTCAGAAACGGTGGACAATATACCCGCCTTGACACCCATACATCATAGTAGGTAGGACAACTACCCCCCATTGCCCGACCTGACCTGACTTAATGCGTTTATTTTAACCTACCAGTTTAGGGATTATCCTTACCTGACCTGACGTACTTTGGTAAAACCTGCCAGTTTGGGGAGTAGCAATGACCAGTCTGAGTTCAGTGCTTGAGCTGTTCACAGTGCACCTATAATTCTCCAGGTATATTATTACTTTTCGCATCACCTTATCACGGAGTTCATCCAAAGTGAACGTGATAAAACGAAGCTTATTTATGATGGCTACATCTATGTGAAGCAGAAAGTACTGGCAAATGGTGTTATATCTTATGAATTTGAGAAACGTCGGCATAGCAACTGTAAAGCCAAAGTTAAAAATTGTGGAAATGAAGTAGTTGGCCATGTAAATGACCACAGAAGTACTGTCTGTCAGGCAGGAAATCAAGAAGAAAGCTATAACACCCAAGAAACCGCGCAGCAAATTATTACCAAAACAGTTTAGACCCTCAGAAGGTGCCTGAACACAACCACCACCTGTAAGACATATTCGACGTGCAATAAGACGCTACAAACAAGCTGTCGATGCCCCTCATCCCATTCCATCAAACCTCGCTGACTTGGTCATTCCATCTGAGTATATAAGATGACAGCTGATGGTGAAGATTATCTGTTGTATGATAGTGGACCGAGTGATCATTCTATGCTCGTGTTTTCCACAGCTAAAAACCTGAGGCTACTGGAGAATTGAACTGATTGGTTTGTTGATGGAACATTTAAAGTTGTACCTCAACTGTTTTACCGACTGGACACTATTCATTCTCTGGCTTCAAAAAGAGTTAGTCCTTGTGTTTATGATCTGCTACCAAACAAACACCAAGCAACATATCAAGACCTTCTCCATCAACTCCTCACCATCAACCCTATGCTCAATCCAAAGACCTTTCTCATCGACTATGAACAAGCTGCCAGGAGTGCCATTGAAGAGGTCTTCGCCAACGCAACAGTCAAGGGATGTTTCTACCACGTATTGCAAAACACATATCGCAAGGTGCAATGTGAGGGATTACAAGGAAAATATCAAACTGATGCTGACTTTGCCCTGAAAATTCGAATGCTACCAGCTCTGGCATTCATCCCACAAGGTGAAGTGGCTGACACATTTGAGACACTGCAAGAGACTATGCCACCTGAAGCTGATCCTGCCATAGACTACTTCGAATATATTGTACATACACTGGCAGACAACGTCGACATAATAGGCGAGCTCCACGTTTCCCTGTCAGCATGTGGAATATTTACGATCGTGTAGCCGAAGATTTACCTCGCACCAACAACTCCTTGAAGGATGGCATAACTATATGCTAGCTAACATTACTTCATTCCATCCAAATATCTGGAAATTTCTTGGTGTTGAAGAGGGAACAGGCAGTAGCCAACATCACCATCAACCAGATTATTGCATGTGATCCGGCACCACCTAAGAGGAAACGTTATCAAGATTCAACAGTCACAATAGCAACCATCGTACATGACTTCGAGAACCGCCATGTGTTGAACTTTTTGAGAGGGGTAGCTCACAACTTGCAATTTTACTATTTTAGTGTGATTTATGTCAGTCAATTTTTAAATATTAAATATGACTGATCCACCATTTTTCACCCAACCACAATTTTTTAACAATGTTTTTTCTAGTTACAGAATTGTAGTTACCAAAAAAAATTGTTTAAGTTGTTGCATTTTGTGTATATAATTATTAGTTATTACTACAAATAAAACATGAAAATAAAGCATTAATTCATTGTGTTACTTTCTCCTCTCTATTCAGAAAGTTCCATGCTTTGTGCTAATTATTCACTGCCAATGGGGGGCAATTGTTCTATGGGGGTAGTTGTCCTAGAACCATCATAGTAAAGTTTCCTTGAGTTACCGCTGCCATGCCATACCATACAGCCCCGTTTTCTTTGAAGCTTTGGTACCGAGAGAGATGCAAATAACCTACAGTAATACTCTATATTCGATTCACCATCAACTTATAATATACTTAGGTTCAATGTATCTAAAATCACACGCTGTTTGTTGCGCTTAAATGTTCTGGTTTATATATCTTGTCAACCAAAGAGCTTCAGACAGTTTAAATGTCTTTTATATTTGTATGTGAAAATTTGCAAGTGTTTATGGTCAGTCAACTTATGTATCTTTTTTTCAATCTAAATGTTATTTATTCTGGCATTATGGAATTAACTATAACATAAGGTAAAAGTTGAGTAATATAATACTAGTGAGTGTGACCCTACCAAACATCACAAGTTTCCCGGATCCTTGTTTCCTCCTGCACTAACACTGGACAGACCAACCACCTGAACGACTAGGGAGCTTATAAGTGGCGAAATGATTAAAAAAAATATGACCTGGGTAGATCTTCACTACAGGAGAATGAAGACTAACTCGCCGAATCGACTTCACACCTGGAGGAGCTGAGGTCATGTTCCTCTTTAGGGGAAGGAAATCAATACATCTGTGGCGAAGTCAGTGAACCAGCCTGGCTATATGCTACAGAATTACATCAATTATACGTAACTGGTTAATTAATAAACTTACAGGGATAATAGGACCGAGGGAATTATTCTATCGGTTTGATGATACACTCTCGGTACAGTAAATAGTTGTCTGTGTGTGTGTTTGGGTAGAGTATCCAGGGTGTAATTTACCAATGTGTAGTTGGGTGATGGAATTCCATGGCATGTGTTGCAGTGGAGTGGATATTGTTATTGTAAGAGATGATTGATTGGATAAATTCATTGTATGTCAAAAAATATTGTTGTGTTTATTTAGAAGCCATCACAAGAATCAAGTTATTTATTTACATTCACTAAGTCAGTCTCTACTGATGAACAACTATAAGTAATTAAGAAACTACACAGAAACAAAGTGAAAAACAACTGACCCTTGTTATTTTTTTTGGGCATATAACTACACAATAAATATCTCACATACACAGACACAAAAACGTTCCCCCCAAAAAGATAAAAATAAAATAATTCTATAATCTAGTGTGAACTTTGAACCCCCAGTGAACCTTCCTCTCACCCACCCCTCTGCCAGCTTCATTATTGACTGGTTCAAACTGCACTTCGCCGAGGTTCGGGTATAAATTGGTTGACAGGTTGAATAAAAATAATAAATGAATAAATAAAACACGATTTACATCCCCGGAGACTATAAGAACAAAAGGTGATCGTTCAGTCCTGGTTCATATATAATGGACCAGTACCAACAATTATGAAATATTTCTATTATGTTAGGAAATATAATTAACGCTCTTGGCATTCATCATCATCGTTACTCTGATAGTTGTTGATTCGTGTTTATCATTTCTTCCTTCTTCACGTGTTTTAATTAATACTCAGCATTGATATAGGTCTCTAACGGACCAATCATGTCTGTGGGATCCTCATTCCTTATCAAATTAAAGATGGACTTATAAAAACACAATTATTATCAGCAGGGGAAAAAACATTATAACACGAAACCATTTTCCTAAATATAAATACATAATATATAAACCATTTTATTTTCTCACGCCAAGTTGTATTATAATCCCTTAAAACAATAATATTTTCACGGTATTCATATAAAAATATTTAAAACTCACTATAGTGTTGAATTTAGCACCACCGATATATTAGAAATTCACAGAAACAGAAGATATTTATTATGAATTCTAAAAAGTATTCTACTATCGATACGTAAACACCCAGTAGGCAACAGCTGACGCACCAACATAAACAATACGTCATCAGACACTATTTCCAAACTTTGTATAATCGTTAACTTTGACCAACGAATTACAGTTGTATAAGTCATAATAATAAAAAATCAAGACGCTATTGTTCAGGACGCCATATGAATATTTCCACGCAGTATTTCCTCTCTCTGGTATTTCTAAAGCTGCACTGTGCTGGAAGGCATCACCCGACAAATTTATAATCCGCGAGAAACTACATTCACAGCGGGATATTTCAACGCATTGCTATAAATTAATATCACCATTTTATACGAATTCTCTTGAACACAAAAAAAGGATATATCTTCATTATTCTTGTATATACGAATATTATCAACATGAAGGTGTGACATGGGTAATACCAGTAAATGTTTGTGTGTTTAAATGGTGACACACACACACACACACACACACACACACACACCAAACGTAAACACACACATTTACCAGCGTCAGGACTGCATACATTACATTACCAGCTACGGTATTATCAACAGCTTGCACTAAACACACGATAACAAACACTCGCATAACCACACGGACACAAGCCAAACAAACATTCATAGGCACATACACATTTCCAGGTCAGACCAATTACCTACATCAGCTATACTGCAAGGAACACACACACACACACACACACACACACACACACACACACACACACACACACACACATTTAACATTATTTCAAATAGAGAAAAATAAGGAATAAATATGCTGAGAGGTGACTGGTGATGCAGAGAGATGACTACTGATGGTGGAGGTGACTGGTGACAGTAGGAGGTGACTGGTGATGGTGGGAGGTGACTGGTGATGGTGGAGGACTGGATGGTGGGAGGTGACTGTGATGGTGATGGTGGGAGGTGACTGGTGATGCAGAGAGATGACCAGTGATGGTGGGAGGTGATGGGATGGGAGGTGACTGGTGATGGTGGGAGGTGACTGGTGATGCAGAGAGATGACCAGTGATGGTGGGATGGTGGAGGTGACTGGTGATGGGAGATGACTGGTGATGGTGGAGGTGACTGGTGATGCAGAGATGACTAGGTGTGGTGATGGTGGGAGATGACTGGGAGGTGACTGGTGAGAGAGGTGATGGTGGGAGGTGGTGATGACTGATGGTGGGAGGTGACTGGTGATGGTGGGAGGTGACTGGTGATGCAGAGAGATGACTAGTGATGGTGAGGTGACTGGTGATGGTGGGAGATGACTGGTGATGGTGGGAGGTGACAGATGGTGGAGGTGACTGGTGGGAGGTGACTGGTGATGCAGAGAGATGACTAGCGATGGTGGGAGGTGACTGGTGATGGGGAGGTGACTAATGATGGTGGAGGTGACGTGATGCAGAGAGATGATGGTGGGAGGTGACTGGTGATGGTGGAGGTGACTGGGATGCAGAGAGATGACTAGTGATGGTTGGAGGTGACTGGTGATGGAGGTGACTGGTGATGCAGAGAGATGACTGGTGATGGTGGGAGGTGACTGGTGGGAGGTGACTGGTGATGCAGAGAGATGACTAGTGATGGTGGGAGGTGACTGGTGATGCAGAGAGATGACTAGTGATGGTGGAGGTGACTGGTGATGCAGAGGTGACTGGTGATGGGGAGGACTGGTGATGGTGGTAGGTGATGAGTGATGGTGGGAGGTGACTGGTGATGCAGAGATGACTAGTGATGGTGGAGGTGACTGGTGATGGTGGGAGGTGACTGATGATACAGAGAT
Source organism: Homarus americanus (assembly GCF_018991925.1). Classification (NCBI taxonomy): domain Eukaryota; kingdom Metazoa; phylum Arthropoda; class Malacostraca; order Decapoda; family Nephropidae; genus Homarus; species Homarus americanus. The sequence continues at coordinate 3,300,975 of NW_024751660.1, read as the reverse complement.
GACTAGTGATGGTGGGAGATGACTGTAATATTGAGAGATGACTGGTGATGGTGGGAGGTGACTGGTAATGCAGAGGTGACTGGTGATGGTGGGAGGTGACTGGTGATGCACAGAGATGACTGGTGATGCTGAGAGATGACTAGTGATGCTGAGAGATGGCTCGTGATGCTGAGAGATGACTGGTGATGCTGGGAGATGACTGGTGATGCTGGGAGATGACTGGTGATGGTGGGAGATGACTGGTAATGTTAAGAGATGACTGGTAATTTTGAGATATGACTGGTGATGCTGAGAGATGACTGGTGATGCTGAGAGATGACTGGTGATGCTGAGATGACTGGTGATGCTGAGAGATGACTGGTGATGCTGAGAGATGACTGGTGATGCTGGGAGGTGAGCAGAGCGGCCGTGTTACCGTATAACTCAAGGTCTCATCTCCACCGCTGGTCAGTAAACCCCGGGTACACGCGCCCCATAACCCCTCATTAATTTCCTTGGCTAAGAGCTGACGAACCAGGTATTGTCAACACTGCTCCCGGCCAGCCACACCATGTACAGGGGGCTGGGTAGGGCAGGGCTGGGAAGAGCTGGGCTGGGAAGGGAAGGACTGAACTGAGTAGAGCAGGGCTGGGAAGGGCTGGACTAGGCTGAGTATGGGGTGGGGTAGGGCTGGGCTGATTAAGTCGGGGTTGGGAAGGGCTGGCCTGGGTATGTTAGGCAGGAATGATTGCGGCTAGGCGAGTATGAGTAGGATTGTGCTAGGATGGGCTGAGTAGGTTTGAGCTAGGCTGGGCTGAGTAAGGTTGGGTTGAGTAGGATTGGCTGAGCTTGGCTTGGTAGTGCACCGCATGGCAAGGTTGTACAAAGTGGGTGTTGAACCAAGCAGGATTCATCTAGTTAAGACTAAGCTGAGCAGGAGTGCAATAAAAAAATAAAGATTAAAAAAAAAGACAAAAAGACGAAGCCCTTATACTTTTACTGTTATTATACACACACACACACACACACACACACACACACGGCACCTCGTAGAGTATATCGTCAAATAACACAGACTCTTGACAGTATAAGATTCATTGCTACAATGATACAACAGGAAATAATTTACACTATAGTAGCCCCAAAAAAGTTATCTCAGCGGATCAGTCAAGCAGTTAAAAAAAAAAGTCGCTCTATGAGACAAAACACGTTACTTAAAATGACTATAACTATGAATGATTAATAAGTAAAATGATTGATTGATTGATTGTCTCCTGGCGTCACAACAACTATGGTCACTGACGCCGAGTGATTAATAGACGATTGGAATTACAATGGGTGACGAATGTTGAAGTTCTGAAGCGGGAATATTATCATCTCTACAATCGCTTTTAACTGTATGGTGTCTGTATGTCGATGCTTCTTTTTATGAGATGCTGAGAGAAAATAAATAGTTTGGGTATAACATTAAATTTTAGGGGGCATGTTTTTTTTTATGACACACACACACACACACACACACACACACACACACACACACACACACACACACACACACACTTTTTTCCAATTCATGCTATATAATACGTTTGTTAATACATTTTTAACACGCATAGAACACACCAGAAGCTTGTCCTCGGTAAAAAAAAAATGTGTCTGCATGTGTGTGTGTGTGTGTGTCAGGCTGGAACACAAACACGGTCTGTAATTACGGCCAGGAAGACAAACATATTATCGTGAATATTTACGTTACAAAGTGTCATTAAATCCCCAGGAAGCATATTATCGACGCGGTCTGGATTAAGGTCAAGTAAATCGAATTCTAAAAGAAAATAAATTCCAAGTGTAATTATCAACTGAGATAATATAGTAAGATCATGTAATAAACGAAAACTTTTCCACAAATAATATACCTGGTACTTATATTAATCCACGTGAGTTGTTTAAGTTCGTGAGGCGCCAATGACGTCACCGGCCTGATGACACAAAATGCATTGATTAAATTATACAGTGTCAGAAAAGGCGTTCGTAGATATGAGTGTCACAGCTAAAGATCGGATAGTAAGTAGCTATTATAATTTTGTTGTTATTGTGTTGCAAATGCCAGAGTTATCAAGCGTGAAAGTAAAAATAACTAAAGGTATAATGAGTGGTGGCTGATAAGACATTCCTCCTACGTGCTACAGTTAAACTCGAGGTCATAAAACGGATAAAAACCTTCATAGCACAAACACAATGACTCAGCGCGCCACCATGTATCGCTCTCAGACAAAAACACTAGTATGTCTGGGCTCCTGACCGTCACAAGAAACTCCCTCACGAGTCTCCAGTTTCTTATATACACACACCAGTTGTATACATTGTTTATTGGTGCTTCAACTGCTGGGCTCTTTAAATATCCTTCACAAACTCTTCTTATTTACTACGGTAGAGAATAAAAAAAAATAAGATCGGTATTTTCCATAGAAATGAGATTTTGTATCGGCCCCTACCTAACCTTACAGCTGACCCGTATGTAATGTAATTCTGTGCTTAAAAAACTGGGACCTATGTACATATACACACACACACATTGTATCAGTTCATAAGCTAGACAACAATGGCTATCAGAGGTGGAGGCACAGTACAATACACTCCTCACCCAGTTCCAACGTTTAGATGTCTGTTAAGTCTACCTTCGTGGAACTTCCTGCGAGGGAGTTTTACCTCGCTATTACTCCCATTTGGCTACATTAATAGTGTTGGAGCTGGTAAATTGATTCTCTCTGTCTCAGTGTATCATTACTCATGGCGCGGCGCTCGGTGGCGTGAGGACGGTCTGCAGCCATGTCGTCTGTGTGTTAGTATTTCCGCAGTGTGGTCGTCTGCAGCTCGACTCGAGAAAATAAGAGCTAGCTGGTGTTAATACATGGGGGTATATATTCAACATGACAACCCAAAGACCACCGTTCACGAATGGCTAGTTCTTTTTTCAGCTGACATTAAAAGAAACTGACACGGATATTAAAATACGGACGATCATGAAAAAATATAGATCAAAAGACTGTCTACATATGTATAGTTCAATGACATTTTCTTATAGCAATAATCAACAAAACGTCTGCCTGAATTAAAATTCCTTGGCCTGCTGGATTTAGCCGTTCGCGTCATTACTGCGTGACGTCACAAACGTCACCTGTCTCAGCTCATCCTTCTGAAGACAGCGAAACATTACCGGTCGCTCTTTAAGTTTTTTGTTTGTCATTTCTGTGTTGTACAGATAACAGTAAACAATATGGCTGACAGGAATTAAAATATACAGAATTGTTACAGACAGCATATCCTGTAGTATCGTATGGCGGTGATATCTGGAGTATTAGAGTAATAAATTAATAGAACTGATCTGAAGTAGTATACTGAACGATGGCGTCAGTCCGTGTGTCTATCCTGTAGTGTTTACCTTCATTTATCTCCATGAGCAAAGTGTTAAGTCGAAAACTGCCGCTGAAAATAGAGTCAATGGTAACCAAAATGGATAATGAACAACTTTACATCGGGACAAACGTGTCAACACATAATAAGCATGAAGCTCTTATTAACTAAGCTTATGGCCAAAAAGGAGAAGCAAAAATACCTAATACAAATCATTAAAAATCAAGATTAATTATACCATTGATGTGTTCTATTGTATTTCACTTATTAATTCTATAAAATAAGTCTTGAAGGAGATGTGTTCGTACTGCAATTTTAATTTCATTATTACATTAGAATAAATTTGTTTCTAATGTTTTGGGTGAAAGAAAATTATAATGTACAGTATATAAGAAAAATTCAAGAATTTATATACTGTTCAGGTTGGTTCATACAACTTCTGATAAAGCCTGAGAAGCTACGGTACTTATACGTAAAATTATATTGTATATACCATTAATACCAGTACATTTCCGTAATCCAATTAATTCTGTATTGTAAAGTATTTTCTATAATTTAAGAACAAACATGAAATCTGAATACTGAGATTTATTACTCTACAACTAACGAAGATAAAAAGAGTTCAGCGTCGATGGATAACCAGATTACAGATTTTCGTGGGGGTCGTATGATTGCCCATGTACTTGTTGATGTTACAATACAGACATTCACGCGATCTACATAAAAATCCGTTGGGCAATGTGTATATATTTTCTTTCAGACAGCCTGCATACTCATTCCACATGTACCACATTTACATTACATACAACAAAATCATTTAACAATATCAATTTTGTGTATAGGTTAAGAAGAACCCAAAGCAAGCAAGTGGTTTGTAAAAATAAGTTTATAAAATAACTAATATGATGAACCAAAAATCAAAGTTCTGTTTTCCATCACGGACACACTTATGTTCGCACTAAATACCATTAATATTACCTAAGATAAATCATATATGCGAAATGTATTAGATAAGACAGAAAATGGGGATATCGAAAATCACTGACGCCCACTTTTAAAAAAACTTCACCTCAGGGATTGAAAGGTGACATGATGGTCCTATTTTGTGCATGATGAGTGTGCCAGGCTAGAGTAGACCTCAGTGACATGATCATAATAAGTTTTGCTTGTTAAGAGACGCTGTCGTGAAGAATGGTACCGGCTATACAGCACCGTAACTGTGTACAGAATTCAGGTTTTCCGCGTTAAGAGGGAGGTTTTGCGTTACGAGAAATAAACGGTAAGAAAGGCGTATGTTACATGGAACATTAAGCGAGTTAAGGAGACGGTAATTTCCTGGCAAAATTAAGTGTCAGGAGCCGTATTAACTGTTTCAGGGGTGAAATTAATGTTTTCCCAGATCCCAAGAAACAGAAATTCTTAACTCTGCAACACAAGCACACATTAAGGTGTACATGTGTGTACAGAACACTCATTTGATCACACGTGTTATAATATACAGTATGCACTAGTGATACAGTGTCGTCAAGAATCAATAGGAATGCATGACGGAAATATCATTTACCTCAGGTGTTGAGAACTAATGCGCTGTATATAAAGACCCATAAGTTATCACGTCTGGTGTATCACCTAAGAGGAGGAATGTTGGGTGTATACATTATGAGTGTTCCATACAGCACTGTTTACGGAGGCGGGACCTAAGTGCCAGTCACAGTTGCCTGTTTGTAACAATACTCGCCACATGTTATGGGGGCAGCCTTCTATTTACATGAAAGAAAATAATTTAAAAGTCATATCACTAATGTTTGCGGTTGGACAGATAATGTGGTTGTTTGCAAATGCATACGTAAGTGAAGACTACAGTTAACAATCAGTTTTGAGTTTCATATGTATAAAATCTTAACTGACCTTTACACGGTTTGTGGTTGTAACAGTGTGTGGGTCTTAAGTTCTCTCCTCCATGGCACTAATGTCATCTAAGGCACTTGAGTCATCCAGTTTTTGGTCCACACACCTGTAATTCCTCCGTGTTTCATGATTCTGTGAGACATCCCGAACACATCACCTGTCGTACGCTGACACACACACTATATCAACTCATCAGCCGCTATAAATCACATCACCACCTGCTCTGAGAACACACGAGACGACTGTCACATTATAATTCACCAGGGGACACTTAATTGAGGTACATCAGGCACTGGATATTAATGTGGAAACGAGTTGGACTCCAGTCCGGGGGAGTTAGCGTACCTGCTCCTGCACGACTTCTACATTGCAGTCAAAGTGTGTGCGGCTGGCGGGCGTACGAACAACAATCAAACCAAAATCCTTTTATTGTGTCGTGGTTCCTTTATTATATAGTGAATGCTAATAAGCTGATCATTAATGATCATAAAGACTTGTGCAACAGTTTTATTCATGATGTTTTTTGTAAGAGCTAAAATAATAAAAGGTATTCAAATGGTCCTCATCCAATCTTGAGACGTGACTGGACTAGCCCAACTTGTGCCACGCGCCCTGTATGATGTTTCACTTTCTTTCCATAAAAAAGGTTTATACGAAAAAATTAATTCAGTTCAGAAGTGAATTGTATAAATTCTAAAACTCATTTCTAAAGCTGTCTGTCTCAAATTTAATCGCCGACACAAGAGTATAAACTCGTTTTAAGATAAATAGCAGGTGAACCGCCGGACCTTGGGAACTCTGGATCTTCCCTCGGGGTCTAACTTGCCAGTGGACGTAGCGAGTGTGACCATTTGGTGAGTTTTTATTTTGGTTATACTCTGATTTACGACGCCCTCACTTTCAACACTGAAATATATTAAACACAGATACTTCACGACTTTATTTCACCCTATAATTGAAGGGTCGTGTTTGAGGCCGTCCTGGCAGGATTAACGTAGTAGCATCATGGTGGTAAGTCAAGTACCTTTAGCGGCAACCACCAATTTGTTCACGTTGCCTTTGGAACCAAGGCTAGTGAAGATTACTGACTTTATAGACTCTTGATCGATAAAACAGATACTATCAACACTATGGCATATCACAAAATGGTCAAAAGAAGCAAAATAAAAATAAAAAATGAAAATAAGCGTATCTGAACCCCCTTTGAGGTATTTCTGAACACTTAAGTTAGAATCAATTTAGCATAGATCATGAGCAGCCGGAGCAAGAGGCAGTGGGGAAGAAAGTGAACGAACTGTTAAAAAAATGTTTTTTTGATGCGGGGCAGAACGTTTCTCATGGCAATGTGGGAATATAAACAAATGTGTTCCGCGCAGCATGATATAAAACTACAACCGGATGATGGTCTGCTACACGGTGCTAAAAGTCCGGTTTCTCCCCAAAAAATTCTGACGTTTATGATTTACTGGCAAATGGGGATAAGAAAAAAACGCATCTAATTACAGGAGTTTCTGGTCAGTTTGGATCCTTTAACTCCGAACTTTGTCTGGAAGCTTAAGTGGGCCTATTAGATCATGTTCTCGCATACCTAACTGGGAGAGAATTTCAGCGTATGAATGTCTGAGATTTTGTACCTATACTTATACAATAGATAACACCAAAAACACGTGGAACACCGGAAGAATCTCCACCCTAGCTTATTTCACCTCAAGATTAACCACCCTAACGCTAAACTAACCTAACCTAACCACCCTAATGCTAAACTAACCTAACCTAACCACCCTAACGCTAAACTAACCTAACCACCCTAACGCTAAACTAATCTAACCTAGCCACCCTAACGCTAAACTAACCTAACCTAACCACCCTAATGCTAAACTAACCTAACCTAACCACCCTAACGCTAAACTAACCTAACCACCCTAACGCTAAACTAACCTAACCTAACCACCCTAATGCTAAACTAACCTAACCTAACCACCCTAACGCTAAACTAACCTAACCACCCTAACGCTAAACTAATCTAACCTAGCCACCCTAACGCTAAACTAACCTAACCTAACCACCCTAATGCTAAACTAACCTAACGCTAAACTAACCTAACGCTAAACTAACCTAACCTAACCCCCTAGAAACCCCCCCCCCCATAAATGGTGTTAGGGGGGTTAATCTTTAGGTGAAATAAACATGGGGATGGAGATTCTTCAGGTAATCCAAGTACGTCATCAATTTATGCCCGTAAAATAAAAACAAAAAACAAAAATTCTGTAAATACTTAAGCAGACTATCTCCACTAACACCTTCACTACGGGAAAGCCAATGTAAGATATTTTCTTTGGCTAAGAAGGGACCCCCCCCCCCTCCCCCCATATACCAGGAGTTAAACAAAAATCCCCAACTCTTTTCTTACGGTATTTAATGATCTTTTAGTGAAGAAGAAAGCCATTAACTCCTCTACAGATGGTTCAACCTTCCACGAATGACCCTCTGACCCTCACCAGTCTCATGGGATGAAATTTTGAATGCCAGACGACAGACATCCTCCCTCATCTCTGCAAGAAGACCTCGCAAAGCATAGCTAAGTGGGCCTCACCTAACTAGGATTCCTCCGTTGCTGCTAAAAAGTATAATAATAATATTTTGTAACGTTCAAGATACCCCAAATTTTAACATAATTTCTACATCATCATCCTACTAACATGTATGATATCAATTTAACATTACTTTTAACAAGAGCATCATCCCGTTATCACACAGCGTTGAGATTTTAAGCACTGCCTTTACTTCAAGTCTTTTCACAACAAACTGCGCCATAAATTAAGCCAATGACGCTCAAGAGTCATGTTCAGAGCCAGGCTAGGGGCTGAGTATGGTGTTGGGGTACTGTAGGGTGGTGTATGGTGTTGGAGTACTGTAGGGTGGTGTATGGTGTTGGGATACTGTAGGGTGGTGTATGGTGTTGGGTACTGTAGGGTGGTGTATGGTGTTGGGGTACTGTAGGGTGGTGTATGGTGTTGGGGTACTGTGCCATTTACACTCGGGGTCTAGCAATCATTGGAACACTGCCTCGGAGCGTCTTCCCCTGCCGTGTACTGTATATCAAATCATCCCGCTTCATATATCCTCACTCTTTGGCGCCTATAGGAACGGTATATCCTCTACTCCATTACAACATTTTAGTATATAAGAAATAACCTAAGACAGCCATCAGTGAGGGAGACTATATGACCTACAAGACCTTTCAGAATCCATTACTCTTATCATCAAATTAGGGGGGAAAATGACCTATATATTAGTTATTCCTGGAACCAATTAGATGTCTTCTCATATCACCATTTACGAGAAAAATTCAACATGCGAATCTGTGAGAATCCAACCAGCGAGAAATTGGCGAGGAAATTGGCTGGTCGGTGCGTGAATCCTTGAAATTAATTTGGTGGCGCGACGCGATATCAGATTTTGTCAGGAATACTTATAATGAACTCACGTCGTAGGCCCCGAGTCTCAACCATTCCTATGTTAAAACTTTCACCCTCCCTCCCCCCCTAACTAGTGATATGAGACGTATCTAACTGCCTACCTTAATTACCGTATAATTATAGTTCGGATCGTTTTTGATTGGTCCATGGTCAAGAATGTTTTTAAATTAGTTTATGAATTATCTGAATTTATTTATGCACATATTTAAGGATCAGTTCAAAAGGCTTATACGAGACGGTGACCCTGATGGTTAAGTCTACATAATATAAATCTCTTCTTTACACACACACACACACACACACACACACACACACACACACACACACACACACTCGACAACAGATCATAAATGACCTAACCAAATCACAACCTTCCTTCCTAACCTAACCAAACTAAACCTAACCTCACTTAACTAAAAATATCGTGTAAGACAATCTATAGGTTGGGTTACTGTAAAACCCTACTATTGATCTTTTACCTTCTGCAATCAACACCATTTGATCTAATATTGTCAACTTCAAAATACAGAATGACTATACTTGACTTACCTCTCAGTACTCTCACCTACGCCACTCCCTTCCCCTCCCCTTCCCTTCCTTCCCCTGCCCTTCCCTTCTTTCCCCTCCCCTTCTCTCCTTTCCCCTTCCCTTCCTTTCTTTCCCCTCCCCTTCCTTCCCTTCTTTCCCCGCCCCTTCCCTCCCATTTTTCCCTCGACCTCCCCTTCCCTACCATCTCCACTCTTCACCTACACCTTCCCTTCACTCCCCTTCCCTGTTCTCCCCTTCCCTATCCTATCCTTCCCTTCCTCTCCACTTTCGTTCTCTTCCCACCCTTACCATCCCCTACCCTTCCCACCCGTACTCTCCCCTTCCCTTCACTCTATATACCTGAGGTTGGAGTCTCCTTATCGCCAAGTTAAAAATGGGACTCTCATTACCCACCGCCTATATACCTTACCACGTTATACGATCAGCCATGTTGACATAACCAGCTGATGCAAGGCCAACACGCCACATAACCTAACATAACCTAACCTTACCACGTTATACGATCCACCATGTTGACATAACCAGCTGATGCAAGACTAACCTAACCTAACCTCACCTAACCTTACGACGTTATACGATCCACCATGTTGACATAACCAGCTGATGCAAGACTAACCTCACCTAACCTCACCTAACCTTACGACGTTATACGATCCACTATGTTGACATAACCAGCTGATGCAAGACTAACCTCACCTAACCTCACCTAACCTTACCACGTTATACGATCAGCCATGTTGACATAACCAGCTGATGCAAGGCTAACACGCCACATAACCTAACATAACCTAACCTTACCACGTTATACGATCCACCATGACGTTATACGATCCACCATGTTGACATAACCAGCTGATGCAAGCCCAACATGCCACCTAACCTAACCCAGGGAAACCATTTATATCGGTACGCCATTAAAAGCAGAATAAAATAGAATATAAATAATAACCAACTTTGAAAATATCCCAGTAATTTTCTTTTAGAGAGAGAGAGAGAGAGAGAGAGAGAGAGAGAGAATGATGCCGAGTAAACGGATAACACAACGAGGATCAAGAGGCACAGGAACCGAGGGAGAATGCAGAAGTAAGACGTGAGAGGATTACCTGACAGAGGACTATAAGGGGGGTCTGGCCAGGTGGTGTGAACAGACGAGCAGAACAGGTAAGGGAAGAAAGGTAAACAAGTGATTAATTAAGTGACAAGTGGAAGGATGGGGAGAGTTGGGAAGTCAAGGACAAAGAGGAAGGAAGAAGGGGGGAAGCACTAGATGGGAGGAGGAGGAAGGAAGGGGAGGGTATTAGATAGGGGGAGGAGGAAGAAAGAGGAAGGGAAATACTAGATAGGAGGAGGAGGAGGAGGAAGAATATGCAGGCACTAGCAGCGGCGTGTGTGTGTGTGTGTGTGTATGCGTGTGCGTGTATGTGTATGTGTGTGTGTGTGTGTGTGTGTGTATGTGTATGTGTGTATGTATGTATGTATGTGTGTGTGTGTATGCATGTATGTATGTGTGTGTATGTGTGTGTTCATGTTAGTGTCCTGTGGTTTTGTGGAGACGGACGTGTTATTGATGCAGTGTGATGTTGGCAGTACTGAATGAAAACACAATATATAAACAACACCTGATAAAAAGAGACCTCGAGACACCCTTACTGTATAAGACAACAGCATAATATAATCCACAGGTGAAGGGTGACAGCCGATGAATGAAGGTGAATCTATGTATGGCAATGACAGTGTCCCTTTGTTAACGTCAGAGCGGTGTCAGCGGGTTAAAGAGGATGGTGGAATTCAACATCATGGCTAGGAACAAACATTTCTTCATAAACCAATATCTCATTCTGTACCCTTGTGAATCTCGTCCAGTGATATATATATATATATATAAACTGTTCCTCTACGATACTCACACAAGCTATAGGGTGAGAAGATGGTGGTATTGACGTCTCACTCACTAGTCGCTACCGTATACCGTGTGGATGTTTGGAGCAGCAGAGACAAGAGCAAGTAAGAGAAAGTATACAGTCACTGAGAACTGAGTGTGAGTGTGTGTGTATATCAAGCGCCACTAACTCTCGCCCGACTGAATACCGATTAGAATCACATGACCAACTGAACAGACGGCGGCGGCCCTCAACCCTTCGTCTGTAACATATATAAGTAAGGCAACAGACGTAAGTAACACAACAGACATAAGTAACGCAACAGACATAAGTAACGTAACAGAAATAGATACCACAACAGACAAGTAACGTAACACAAATAAGATTTATCACATTGAGTCACCTTAACAATGTGTAAAATAACCTGAACATCAATAAAGTTACATTCACTTTATATATCTTACTTGGTGAAACGCAGTACAAGTCTATTATAATAACGATCGTAATAATATGCTGTCATTACCATTTTCAATAACGATAATAATCATTGTGGAAAGTGTACTGCATATCACCACAAAAACAAGACAATAATATTTCTTTCACTCGCGTCACACCTCATCCTGTGTTGACAAGACTGGTGGTGGAGGAGATAACCCTGTCCATGTAATAATAATAATAATAATAATAATAATAATAATAATAATAATAATAATAATAATAATAATAACAATAATAATAATAATAATAATAATAATAATAATAATAATAATAATAATAATAATAATAATAATAATAATAATAATACAGTAATGGGTTTGTGCATATTATTATTATTATTTGATAGTATTAGCAGTATCATTGTCATCAGTATTAATAGCATAACTAAAAAAAAAAAAACTGACCAAAACATCAAACAGACAGCGGGTAAGAGAATTGGTGACTTTTAGGGAAAATATACGACGTTTTCCCCGCCCCTCGGACACCCCTGTAGTTGACTGGATCAGATTTATGGGGAAATTTTCTGGGTTTCGAGCCAGGGGGGAGTTATGGTGAGCCTGGGGATGACTTTCGTTTAAATCTGAGCAGAAAGAGGCTGGCTAGCACTAACGGCGATCACATACTGCCCAAAGTCTTCTTGTTTTTCTTTTTTTTGTCCCCAGTGGAGACAGCGCGTATCTCCCGACAATAAGTTTCGAACGGGATTACAACCTCCATATAACGGACTTTTCTCTCCATATAATCCGTTAGATGGGGGTTTCACATCTAACGGACCCTCGATATAACGTACTTTTCTCTACGCAAAATCCGTTAGATGGGGGTTTCACATCTAACGGACCCTCGATATAACGTACTTTTCTCTACGCAAAATCCGTTAGATGGGGGTTTCACTTCTAACGGACCCTCGATATAACGTACTTTTCTCTACGCAAAATCCGTTAGATGGGGGTTTCACATCTAACGGTCCTTCAATATTACGGACTTTTTCTCCATATCGTCCGTTATATAGAGGTTTCACTGTACACTCGTCCCAAAAATTTTCTTTACGGAAGTCTGATAAATTTCAACATGAGCACCGCGACTCATGTCTCGGTGAGGTTATGTCAAAATCCTTAGTCTGTACGCTAACATTATATTCTGTGATAGACTTTAACTGTAACAATTACGTTTATAAATTATAACCAAAACAGCCATCTGCATTAGTCACAATTCTTTATGGTAACAAAAAATAAATTAATAGAAAAAAGTAGATATTTCTTTTGTTTAGTGTATAGAAACTGACCTGCTCTGTGTTAAAGGATATTATTTACTGAACTCAGCCCAATGGAGTACTTCGGTAACCCAAGCAGATGAACCACTAACCCCCCTAAAATGAATACCGGTAAACAAAAGAATAAACAAATAAATAAAATACCCAACACAGAAAAGTCATTATTCTATATTTACAAAAAACTTGTATGTTGGCAAAAGTAAATAAATAAAACCCAGTGAACGTAACTTAATTGAAACCCGGCCAGTTGAACCGCCAATAACGAACAAGAAATATATTAAAATTGTGTTTCATAGGTTAGGTTAGATCAGATATTGTTATGTTAGGTTAGGTCAGCTATTGTTAGGTTAGGTCATACTAGGTCACAGTAATACTATAAACTCGAACAATGAGAATCACAGCCGTGGAATCTGGCCAAGGAGGAGGCAGCGTTATCTAGGAGGAGGAAAACGGAAGGCCGTTATGGTGGTACTAAACGAGCGCTTGCACACACACACACACACACACACACACACACACACACACACCTTTTATGGAGGTAATTTCCGACCAGGTGGTAATCCGTCGCCAAAGGGAAGAGTGAGAGTAAGAGGGAGAAAGGAGAGAAAGCGGTGAGAGAAATACAACTGGAATGTGACTTCATCAATAAAACCAAATTTGTATCGTGTTTTGTTTATCAAGTAAAATTATAAAACAGCTTTAATGTGTATTTTATTAATTTTCTTACCATTTATCCAACATTTCCTTCGATCTCTAGGCCAGACGGATGATATATACAGACACCATTCACAACATACTAAAAACTATACCATTCCTTTGTTATATTAATACGACAATTATACACCTCAACTGTATTACAAAAGACGACGATTACATAAAAAAAATACAAGTCTTTTTTTTTTTAGTTTTTATACATCAACAAAACACAATAAGTCTTTTTCAGTGGTACAGTCTCCTCCTATGACGAAAATTAATGACGTCACACCTAACCTAACCCTCACCTAAGCGGATTATAAGTAAGTAGCGTATAAAGTTTTCACGAGAGTTTTAGAGTGGGGGGAGGCATTCCGTATTTACATAAGTGGGTCTTTAGGCCTGGATGAGGAGGTTTGTACTTACCTTATGCGGGTCTTAAAGTAGGTTCACGGACTTGACAATTACGTTTAGAGGGTTATACCAGCAGCTCCACCTATTGGGAGAGTTATGCTAATTTTATTCTATAGGTACCGCCATATTGTATACCTCACATGCATATGGAAGAGGCTGTTACTATAGGCGCCATTTTGTAAACCTAGCACTCAAACCGAATTGGCGTAAATCCCCATAGAAGGCTTTGGATTATAAAAGCAAACCAGTCAACGCTTGGGTCGCGAGGCAGTACGACTAATATAGTATTGGAAAAAAAATATCAAAACAAAGACCCCCATAGAGAGGAATAAGAGGACTGGGGTCGCGTGGGCGTCATGCCAGGGACAAAAGATATTGGAAACTGTCTCACTCCGCGCCAGAACTAGAGTAGCCACGTCCCTGACAACCTTCCGATACGAGATGATTTTCCTTATACGACAAGAGGGTACAACAATCTCTCAACTTTTCAATTCAAACCTTCACGAACATTTTTCTCCCTCGGACATGATTAAGGTAACATTTAATCTATCCTCATAATTGACGAGCGTGTGGACAGAGGCACGGAGCTCTTGTATGTATTTAGCATTGTAACGTAAATACCTACAATGTTGTGATCAATGTTAATAAAGTTACCACGAACACGTTTTCGAGTCTATTTCCATCTGTTTTTTAGGCAACTTGAACCAACTAGACGTCTCCAGGCCAAACTAAAAATCACCCTGAGATTCTGTCGTTAAGTACGGGTCGTCTACTTGAAAAAAACATATACAATATACCCCCAGTATATTTATAGTGGTATATATAAAAGGGTCGGCTTGAGAAAATAGAAAAATGAATATACTGGTATTCTGTTGGTTGTGAATTTTACAAACCACTTCATCACATATTATACCACCACCCCCTCTCCCCCTCCTTCTCTCCCCCTCTCCCTCCACCTCCTTCCCACTCCTCTCTCCTCCCTCTCACGAACCACAACCAGGAAATAAGCGAGGCTGATCCCTTCATGAAAAATGACTCCCATTAATATTAATTTGGTGTAGGTGTGTCCTCGTGGGTCACAATAGCCGCGGCCTCACCTTCTATGATAATCTGCTTCATCTCATTAATACTGAGAAGCTGCGGCCAATGTGTCACCTATAATACTGTATACCTCACCCCACCTCTCCGCGCCGCCCCTCCCACACCCCCATGACACACACACAGTAATTAGTCTGTACTCCACACCACCTTCTGAGACACAGCCTTTTATTGTTTACGTTCTGTTTCTTTCTCTTTCTTATTTTCTAGCCCCCCTCTCTCTCTCTCTCTCTCTCTCTCTATCCACCCATTCTAGTTCCTCTTTCTATTCGTCTTCCCCACTCCCTCTCTCTCTCTCTCTCTCTCTCTCTATTCTCTTCTCTCTCTCTCATTCTGTTCCTCTTTCTATTCGTCTTCCCCCACTCTCTCTCTCTCTATCACCATTCTAATTCCTCTTTCTATTCGTCTTCCCCCACTCTCTCACTCTCTCTCTCTTCTCTCTCTCTCATTCTAATTCTAATTCGTCTTCCACTCATCTCTCTCTGTTCCTCTCTATTCACGTCTTCCCCCATTCTCTCTCTCTATCTTCTAATTCCTCTTTCTATCTGTCTCTCTCTCACCATTCTAATTCTCTTTCTCTCTTCCACTCTCTCTCTCTCTCTCTCTCTCTCTCTCTCTCTCTCTCTCTCTATTCTAATTCCTCTTTCTCGTCTTCCCTCTCTCTCCTCTATCTCGTTCTCTTTCTATTCGTCTTCCCCCCACTCTCTCTCTCTCTCTCTCTCTCTCTATCTCCACCATTCTAGTTCCTCTTTCTTCGTCTTCCCCCTCTCTCTCTCTCTCTCTCTCTCTATCTCTCCTCTCTCTCTCTCTCTCTATCACCATTCTAATTCCTCTTTCTATTCGTCTTCCCCACTCTCTCTCTCTCTCTCTCTCTCTCTCTCTCTCTCTCTCTCTCTCTCTCTCTCTCTCTCTCTCTCTCGCCA
Source organism: Homarus americanus (assembly GCF_018991925.1). Lineage (NCBI taxonomy): Eukaryota > Metazoa > Arthropoda > Malacostraca > Decapoda > Nephropidae > Homarus > Homarus americanus. The sequence continues at coordinate 3,284,873 of NW_024751660.1, read as the reverse complement.
TTCTAGTTCCTCTTTCTATTCGTCTTCCCCCACTCTCTCTCTCTCTCTCTCTCTCTCTCTCTCTCTCACCATTCTAATTCCTCTTTCTATTCGTCTTCTCTCTCTCTCTCTCTCTCTCTCTCTCTCTCTCTCTCTCTCTCTCACATTCTAATTCCTCTTTCTATTCTGTCTCTCCTCTCTCTCTCTCACCATTCTAATTCCTCTTTCTATTCGTCTTCCCCCTCTCTCTCTCTCTCTCTCTCTCTCTCTCTCTCTCTCTTCTCACCATTCTAATTCCTCTTTCTATCGTCTTCCCCTCTCTCTCTCTCTCTCTCTCTCTCTCTCTCTCTCTCTCATTCTAGTTCATCTTTCTATTCGTCTTCCCCCACTCTCTCTCTATCACCATTCTAGCTCTTTCTATTCGTCTCTCCCCCTCTCTCTCTCTCTCTCTCTTTCCATCACCTTTCTCTGTTGATCTCTTTACACTTAATCTTCCTCTCTGTATACCTCTAACACCCCCCCTTCTCTCTACATTAACGTGGTATACCCTGTAACTGGTTGGCTGCACCTCATGTTTAAAATATACAGACTTGAAATGGCAAGACATCTCTACGAGTACCCAACTAGACACACGTTCATTTAACACCAACTACGGGACGCACATGAACCTACAGGAGAAACAAGCAGAAACAGACAGACAGACAGACAGACAGACAGACAGACAGACAGATAGAGAGTCATTTAACCACTATGTCCCGAGATGACTCTGGGTTTGGGGTTTTTAAGCCAGGTTGGGTTTGGTTTGATTGGGTTCGGTTTTGGTTTATTAAGTTAGGTTAGGTTAGGTCAGGTCAGGACAATAACAAAACCCATCACCACCACCACCCACAACAGAACCCACCACCACCCACCCACAACAGAACCCATCACCACCCACCCACAACAGACCCACCACCACCCACACACACCCACCACCACCACCCACAACAGAACCCACCACCACCCACCCACAACCCCACCACCATAGAACCCATCACCACCCACCCACAACAGAACCCACCACCACCCACAACAAACCCATCACCACCACCCACACCACCAACCCACCCACAACAGAACCCATCACCACCCACCCACAGGAACCCACCACCACCCACCCAACAAAACCCATCACCACCACCCACACAGAACCCACACACCCACAACAAAGCCCACCACCACCACCACAACAGAACCCACCACCACCCACCCACATCAGAACCCACCACCACCACCCACATCAGAACTCACTACCACCCACCCACATCAGAACCCACACCACCACCCACAACATAACCCCCACCACCACCCACAACAGAACCCACCACCACCCACCTCAGACCACCACCACCCACATCAGAACTCACTACCACCCACCCACATCAGAACCCACCACACACATCAGAACCCACCCACCTCAGAACCCACCACCACCACCCACAACATAACCCACCCACCACACAACAGAACCCACCACCACACCACATCAGAACCCACCACCACCACCCACATCAGAACCCACCACCACCACCATCAGAACCCACCACCACCACCCACAACAGAACCCACCACCACCACCCCCCACCACCACCCACCCACAACAGAACCCACCACCACCACCCACCCACAACAAAGCACCCACCACCACCACCCACATCAGAACCCACCACCACCACCTCAGAACCCACCACCACCACCACCACATCAGGCCACCACCACCACTGGCCAACTCAGAACCCACCACCACCACCATCCAGAACCCACCACCACCCACCCACAAGATAAAACACTGCAGCCATCCTTCCCACACCCACACTGTATTCTCTCTGAAAATAAATATTCATCTTGACAGAGCCAGGCAGGCGAGGGTATCGATCCCACAGCACAGGCCGCCACGTCTCACCCCCATACCCCCACCACGTCTTACCCCCACCACGTCTCCCCCACCGCTATCAAACTCTCCCAAGACACCGGGGATTCTGAGGTCATTCTAACAGAGCCTAAAATGACTTACATAATTAACCAGATCCTAAATAATTAGCCAGGTCCTATATAATTAACCAGGTCCTATATAATTAACCAGGTCCTAAATAATTAACCAGGTCCTATATAATTAACCAGGTCCTATATAATTAACCAGGTCCTAAATAATTAACCAGGTCCCATATAATTAACCAGGTGCTATGCTTTACAGATTTTCGTGGAGGTCGCGTGAGTGTTCGTAATACAACAGCAACATTGTCCTCCTTGCTTGTTGATGAGCGAGGTCTCCCCCACAAGTGAGGACAATGTTGTTGTAATACGAACATTCACGCGATCTACATGAAAATATGTAAAGCGATTTGTATACATTTTTTTTAGACAGTCCGTACATACTGAGAGGGGACGCGTGTATATGACGGGTAGGTCGGTGACTCACATAAATACCGGTGATAGTACAGTCACGGAAATGTGTTTTTACCCCCCCCTGTGGTTACCCGTGTCTCCAAACGGCACCGTCGCAGTAGTAGTATCACTGTTTATGAATGAATGGGTATTGGACGTGCAGCGACGAACGTGATTGGTGGATAGGTTTGCTATAGGTCATATAGATTGGTCGTTTGGAGACATGGGTTACCACAGGAGGGATAGGAGCACATTTCCGCAACTGTTACGACCTATTATCTACAAGACTTTACAAAGAAGACAAGGAACAGAGGTACAAATAAACCTCACTTAATGGATCTGATACTAATTACTGAGGAAGGAACATTATCAACAGTAGGACCACCCCCCAAGGAACAATAAGGAGTAATGATCGCTTCAACCCTCTTCCCAGTTCTGTTGATACAAGGAAAGACAAAACCGTTAAGTTCCACGGCTCAATCGGGAATGAACTTTATACAGTTTGGAGAGAACACCTGCGAGGACATCACGTAATTAGTGTCCGACAGTGGATCATTATTTTCTACTCTAACACATACATACCTGCCGAGGAACTGAATAGGGAAATAATACTCCAAGAGGTGCTGGCAGAGGTAAACAAAACAAAAGAAATATCATCTTTTTGTATAACCGATTGTCCTCCACTTTTAAATTATTCTTTTTCTCAATAATTTCCTCGTCCATGTCCTGGAAGTACATCTGCACCAACTATATAAATCTATTCACTAATGACGCCAGACACTGGAGTACTCCCTTCCCTCCTGGCACTCCTCGACCCGCCCCTGGCCCTGCTGGTCCAAGTGATGCCTCCTCACACCCCAAGACCAGCTAGAACAAGGTTGCCACTAAAGGTGAGCAAGCCAACTCGCCGCGCCTCACCCAGGCCAAGACATTACTCTGGACAGTGAGAACAGAAAACGCTGCTTATATATTTATTGATGTTTAGCTAAAATCAATCAGTTTTTTCCCTCTACAGTAGTTGCCGCGTGCCGCACACAATACACGGACGGATGGACGCACGGAGAGAAAGCCTGCATTCCTGTCCACCCTTCTGGAACGGCGGGGAACAATTCCTGATTACTCGTGAGAATTCTGCCAGGATAAATTACGAAACTCCCTCTGCGGGATCAGTCATACCATAAGTAACTTTATATATTTAAAATATTTTCTAAAGTATGTTGCAGTTAATGAAGGTCTGATCATAGTAGAAATAACCCTATTCGCCTCGTATATTTTTCCATTGTTATTTTTTGTTTTTTTATTACGTTATTGTGACAGAAGCCAATAAGTGACCATCGGAGTATTGTAATGTAACACAACTAAAGGAAGAACACAGCTTGTCTACCCCCTACGGTGCCTGAAGCAAGGGCGGTGTTTGCCATTCTCCATATTATCCAACTTTACCCCTCATCTGAAGTATGGTTTTCCCTCGTCAGCCATACTTTTCTTTTATGGGCAAAAACTACATATTCTCAGAAGACACCACCTCATCAGCAGCCCAGTCCAGCACACTCTAGGACACTCGGTGGCTCACAAACAAGCCATGATTCCTTCAGGAGATACTCGACATATACACAATAAACTTTCACCTCCGTAACAAATATTCCGAAGAAATATAACCAAATCTGACTATGGCATATAACTTTATGCAAACTGACACTCAGAGAAAAAAAAAGTAACTCCACTAAAAGTTTAAGGAAGTTCTTGAGGCGAAGTTGGTTGGAATTACACAACTTTATGACTTAAGTAGATGAGACTAAACTGATCGAGCACGTTACGTATAAGTGAACAAACATGAACAAGACCTAGTCACTGGCTACACTATAAACAAGTTCCATCGGGCATGAAAACCAATTCCTCGTTTACAACAGGGAAGACGACGGGTAGTGGGATGATTTACGCGGCTCCATTCCCCGAAAAAAAATGTGAATATTGGGGATCCTGAGAGTTATGTGAAGTTTGAACGGGGCGAGGAGATGAGAGGACTATGAGCAAGACTTATTAAACTGAATGAATAACTTTTCAAAATTAGAAAATCAAGAACGTTTACCACACTTTAAATCTAACCATTACACTTAAGTCTAATCAATACACTTGAGTCTAATCATTACACTGGAGTCTAATCATTACACTGAAGTCTAATCAATACACTTGAGTCTAATCATTACATTTAAGTCTAATCGTTCACCACATTCAAGTCTAATCACAGCAGGAAAGCTGTAGAAATCTCTTATAGACCCAACACGAATAAGTTACACCTGTATTAGTACGTGAGTGGTCGTATGTCTGCAGGTAGCGTAGATAATGAAACAACAATAAAACTACCTCAACTTAAAATAAACTGTCAGTCAGTCGGAAAAAGGCGGGGCCAGCTGACTAACGTACTGTATTCTTAATAATCACAAAACAATGACCTACAGTGTTTAAACATATGATAATCTGTTGTATTAAAAATGAGTATAATTAAAATAAACCTCTTGATGTTCAAATACAAGCAACGAATGTAGAGAAAAGTTAGCATAGTTTACCCAAAGATCAATAGTGAAGGAAAACGTTGATTTTGATATATATATATATATATATATATATATATATATATATATATATATATATATATATATATATATATATATATATATATATATATATATATATATATATATATATATATATATATATATATAAAAAACAGGCTCCATGAGAAAGGATTTGATATACGATACAAATGGAACACTGACGGAGACCATAATAAAAAAATACTTTACATGATATCTGATAAAGTAAATTTCATAAACAAAATCATAATAACTCGCCACCACTTCCTAGACACTCTGTTCTGGCAACAACACTACGCTTCCCCGAGCCGTCAATGCGATGTTCACGACAGGCGAAAAGAGGGAAGATGAGGGGAGTGATGTTGGAGTATGAGGGGAGGGATGGTGGTGATGGTGAGGGGAACAAGCTCTCCAGGGAACACTGTTGGCTGATTGAAGGGAGGGGAGCCTACGATGGCGTCAAGAATCTTATACTGTACTAGCTATTTGCCTATGGCACTTCTGACTAGGCTATTTAGCTTGTTTGTGACGAAGATGTGGGTGTGTGTGTGTGGGTGTGTCTTTCTCCCACAGTACACGAATTACAAAACACAGGTTAACCTTTCCCTATCATGCCCATTCTCCATGACTACATTCCTTTTCTCCTCTATCCCCTCCCACATATTCTCTTCGTTTCTCTCTTTCTCACCCCCCTCCCATTCTTCAATCGCTCTCTCTCTTTTTTTCATGGAAGTTTCGCCTTCGTTCATCGTATCCGATCCTATTCAGTAGCAGGGAGGCGAACGTTTACCACTAACCTTGCGATCCTCTCTTGTTTTCGTTTCATTTGGCGCTTTTTCCAACAGTGTCACCCATTTCCCGCCAGATCTTCCAGTCATCTGGGGCATTTTCCGCAGTAAGAAATAATACACACACCGCCCTAAACTGCAGTAAATTCCCCTTCTCCCCAAAAGAAATGAGAAAGAAGAAAAGGTGAAGACGTAAAACGTTAAGAAAGAGAATATGAAAAAAGAAGAAAGAAATGGGGAGAGATGGTTGCACTGCGCGCCATAACTTGTAGCCAGATGGAACAAAATTCCCGACATTTCTCTACTTGTTTAGTTATTGTCGCATTTCTTCTTGTTAGGTCACGTGGTTCCTCTTCCGTCTTCACTCCTCTTTTCAATGTTACTGACACAAGAATCTCGGACATCTCAAGGCACTTATTTTAGCGCTCTCAGGCCACATATCTTAGCGCTCTCAGACTACATATCTTAGCACTCTCAGGCCACATATCTTAGCGCTCTCAGGCCACATATCTTAGCGCTCTCAGGCCACATATCTTAGCGCTCTCAGGCCACATATCTTAGCGCTCTCAGGCCACATATCTTAGCGCTCTCAGGCCACATATCTTAGCGCCTTCTGCCCCCTTTCCCGTTGCATATCACCCCGCTCACCCTCCATATCAATACTAAGAATCTCTCTCTCTCTCCTCCTTGCTCTCTCCCTCTGCTTCTCTCTTTCTTCACACCTTCCTCCTCCTCTTCCTTCCCCATACCCCTCCTCTTCTTTGCGCTCTGCCCCCTCTCCTTTCCTCTTCCCTCCTCCTCCCCCCCTTCTATGTCTTCCGACCCTCGCCTTGGTAATTTTCCATCAGAATATCATTATCTTCTTTCTTGCGCTTCTTCTCTTTCTTTAGTTTTGTCTATTTTTATGTATGTATGTATGTATGTATGTATGTATGTATAAGCTGCTCATCTCTCTCAAAGCGTCTGACTCTGTACGCCTGTAATCATAACACCAACTAATTAACCACCTCGAGTACGATGACTTTGTACTCAAGAGGATTAATTAAGTCCTGCGCTATGACTCGAATAGAAGTATATTTTTTTGTATCATTACTTTTGGAAATAATTCTTAACATCACTATTATTAATCGGATTTCTGTTGTTATTATGACTACATTATTATTATTATTATTATTATTATTATTATTATTATTATTATTACTATTAAATACACATTTTTCTTACATTGCGTTTGCTGTAGTCTGTGCCAACTCTCTCCCCCTTTTCTACCCACCCCAACTCTCTCCCCTTTCTACCCACCCCAACTATCTACCCCCTTTTCTACCCACCCCAACTCTCTCCCCTTTCTACCCACCCCAACTCTCTTCCCCCTTCTACCCTCCACACCTCTACCTCCCCTTTCTACCCCCACCTCCCCCCTCTTTCTACCCACCCCACCCTGCTGGACCCCTTCCCCTCCCTCCTCCCCTGCTGGACTTCCCCCCCCTTTGGCCCAGTACCAAGGGATCATTGGCGCACCATAAAGACCACAACACATCGCGACAACCTCACTCTAGTCGACCAGGACTTAACCATGGCAGGGAAGGACCATACCAGTGTTCTCTCCTGTTCCTTGTCCCTCGGCTTCCATCCCCTCCTCTTCCTTCTGTATCCTTAAATCCTCTCTCTCTCTCTCTCTTCCATTCCATTCCTTCCCCCCATTCGCTCTCTTTCGTTCCTTTTTTTCCCTTTCTGAGTCTCTTATTTCCTTCTCCTGTTTTCTCTCTTCTTTTCCATTCCCATATTTCTCTCTCTCTCTCTCTCTCTCTCTCTGTCTTCCAATTCCTTAATTCTCCCTCCCTCCCTCTCTGTCTCTTCTCTCTCACAATCTTTTCATCCTTTCTTCTTTTCCTCTCTCCCCTGTCTTTTTTTCTCTCCATTTTAAGTCTATCTCTTTCTCTCCTTCTACCCGCTCCCTCCATCTTTCGTTCTGCCTTCTCCCTTCTCTCCTCCCCTCTTCCTCGCCCTCCCTCTTGTAATGCGTCGCCCCACACACACACACACACATAACGTTGTGTGTACGAGATAACATACCTATTTAGGAGTGTAACAGAACAGAGCACAACAATTTCCCTATTTTATACAGCAGAAAATGGACTCTCAGGTTTAACTGGTAAATAAATACACAATAAACCATGTTAATTTTTTGTGACTGAGTGGATCCTAAATGATAAGTGAGAGTACTGTACCAAAGGGGGATGGAGAATTGACATTAAGTCACTGTGTGTGCTCGGGATTGTCTGGGTTTGAAGTTAGACAGATAGATAGTAAGATTGATAAACAGATATATATATATATATATATATATATATATATATATATATATATATATATATATATATATATATATATATATATATATATATATATACATACACACACTTAAGATAGCTAAATATATAGATAGATATTAAGTAAAATCGTCATACATATTAGTTGTCGTATATAGAGAAAAATGATAACCTAACTTAACCTGACCTGACCCCTCCCAGGTAACGTTATGGTGTTCCATCAGGGGGATGGACGTGTGTGTGTGTGTGTGTGTGTGTGTGTGTGTGTGTGTGTGTGTGTGTGTGTGTGTTCCAGGTCTCTGCAGCTTTTTTCTGGTGGATACACAGCATAGGTAACTGTATACCTCCACGGTCTATGTACACCCCTTACCAATACAGTCTATACACGTGCTGAACTACATGCTTGCAAAGTATATACAAGCCAAACCAACTGTAAACCTGTATGGTGATTTTACTCAATTATTATTATACGATTGTAAAGTGAAGTACCCGAGTTAATAACCAAGGAAATAATTTAGTAATTGTTAATATTTCATCTCTTCACGAGCTTTATTCGGCCTTGCTTGTATTTAAGTGATCATGCATTAATGCGTCTCGATACAAATGTCTTCTGTGAGTTTATATGAAGTATTTACTTTGTGTTACTGGAAACTTCCCTATTTCAGTCAGTTATCTTCTTTAACAATGAACAGGACGGACACCTTACCTCGCAACTCGACAGTATCAAACTATTCGACGAATCACAAATTTATGATTCCATGTGATCTACCAAGGTTCACCCAAGATAGAAGTGAATTTTTTTTGTATTATTGGAAAATTTCTATTATTTGAATGATGAAATTTTGTACTAAAACTATCCAGACTGTGACCTGGTATTAAATAACACTACGCTTAAAATATTTATTTTTGCTTGTTATACAAATAAGTATATACAACACTACTGCACTGTATTGCTGTTCAGAGCTGATGTACCTACTGTATAGTGCCCAACTTTATCGTTTGTTCCTCCCTCCCAGTGGCATCTCTGACCCGAGGCCTGGAGGTGCACGAGCCAACATCCTAACCTTATACTCCAATGCTCTCATTTGTTTATATTCCGCACCAAGTCAACACAAGCACCTACTACTCCACATTTCCCACCGAGTGTGGACAAATTCCAAAATATCTTCACCCGTACTTACCTTACACTGATGAATAATTACATCCCAGGAGAGGTATAAAATTTCGACACTGTTTATGTTATAGTAATTGAGAAAAACACCATGTTATCACTAGGACCTGACTCGCTACTGCACTTGTCACAACTGGACTGATACACGAGGAGATGCGCATAAGTTGGTTTTCGTTCGCCGTGCGCAAGTGGCGAGTAAGGTAAGATAACTTCACTTGTTTATCTTTGGAATTGTGCTCAGAGCCATAGGTAGTCAAAATATTACACAAATAATGTCCATGAATGCTTAGAATCCGTTTATTTCTCCACCGATATTTTCATAAATATCAAGAGCCTATGGTGAAGGCATTATCTGCTGAGTGACTATAGCTGGAACGAAAGACGAGGTGCCATATTGATTGAACTTGGGAAAATTTTGGCGCCAATTCCAAGTGGCGGGCGTACGATGCTTTAGTAATTAATTTAGAGAGATTCTTGCGCAGCAGTATAAAACATTATAGATCAAAGCAAACAAAAAATATAACGTTGTATTAAACTGGTGAATCAAATCATTTGAAAGATGATTAAAAATCTAGATTTCCCTTTTAGAGATTCGTTTACTTACAGTATACCAAAAAAGTCTTACGAGTCCACAATAATCCTTTTTTGCCAGTCCACTGATCTTCGAGATGCTTCATCACTGAATATTATCTTATTTCAAACATGTAAACCGGTCTTAACTAGGATACCAATACAACGACATTTTTATGCTGAGTATAACAACAATTCCTAGAGGCAGGGTGTCGTGTGCTGGCAACACTGTCAGACTGACTTGGGTGGCTAGAAAGTCAGTCGTCGACATTGATCAATGACGGAGTAACGGAGTGAGGGGAGAGACAATTACACTCCCCTCGTTAACAAAACTCGGTTGAATGAGGGATCGAGGGAGCTGGAGCACAGTTAATTACTGAAGAAGAGGACAACGAGTACATACTGTACAGTGGTGTACCTGCAGCAGGAAAGCATCAGTACTGTACTGTAGTAACTGTACCTCGGGGGATACTGATCCACTATAGGTACCACTATAAGGTTCTCAGACGCTCGACACATGTAATATATATATATATATATATATATATATATATATATATATATATATATATATATATATATATATATATATATATATGCTGATAACCACAAGGGAAAAGAAAACACGAAGTTCCCAAGCGCTTTCGTGTAATTCACATCTTCAGGGGTGAATACAGTCTGCACTCACCCCTGAAGATGTGAATTGCACGAAAGCGCTTGGGAACTTCGTGTTTTCTTTTCCCTTGTGGTTATCAGCATATACCTGGATCACGCGCACCTACAGTGATATATATATATATATATATATATATATATATATATATATATATATATATATATATATATATATATATATATATATATATATATATATATATATGTGTGTGTGTGTGTGTGTGTGTGTGTGTGTGTGTGTGTGTGTGTGTGTGTGTGTGTGTGTGTGTAATGGTCAGCATTCTCGCCTCGCAAGCGAGCGGACCCGAGTTCGATCCTCGGGCAGGGTGAATCTATGGTTAAGTTTCTGAACACCATTTGCCTCTGTCTACCCAGCAGTATTGGGAACGTGGATGTTAATCGATTTGCGGATCGTGTTCCGGGGTAATGGTTAGCCAGTGCAGTTGGTGAGTTGTCCGGTCTTCTCGGACTATTCCTTGACACTTGGTCATGCAGCTCGTTAACTTGGTGGTGTAGTTGTTGTGTTGGCGACAGCTTCTGCAACTTAAGCAAATTCACGCCGAGGTGGCCTTTGGGCCGGCCATCCTCTTTTTTTTTTTTTTTACGGGAATTAGCCAACCCGGGCACAGGTCAAACGACCCACAACGGAACCTGGGGGGCGAAAAAAAAGAACGGAAAGAAATTGAAAATATAGAAAAAAGTTACACGAGGGGCAACCATATAAAGTACAGGTAGTTAAGAATAATAATCATTTAGAATATACATCGAAACAAAATTCCTGTTGTGTTGTCAGGTGGTGTCACTACAGTACAGTGTGATAAGGCAATCACCTATGATACTCCTCAACGGGATTTTTTTTACCTGGTCAGAATAGTTGTGTGTGCCAGTGAGGGGCTGAGAAGTCTTATCTATCTAGCAGAATAACTCCTTGGGGGAACCGTATATACACAGGATGAATACCGTTTAAGCACATTTCGGCCTCCTTTGGTAAGCTGAGAAAACGAGTCTGCCACACGCAGAGATTCTTAAAAGAACAGGATGTAGCAGCACAGAAACAAGTTCAAACAACTGCTATCCAGCACCAACTTCGCTGGTTCGGACACGTCATACGAATGCCTGAAGAGCGCGTGTCACGAAAGATCCTCCACAGCTAACTGCACGAGGGTCAACGTTTAACTGGTGGTCCAAAGAAACACTACAAGGACCAGATGAAGAAAGCCATGAAGAAATGCATCATCAATCCACCTAACTTGGAAAACCTTTCTGTTGATCGTACCTGTGGAGGATCCGCTGTCATGAAGGAGTACAGCACTTCGGAACTCCACAACACGTCTACTGTGTGAACCAAGTCAAAGGAGGCAACGAGTGTGGCTGTCTCGCCCCCAACACCAGACTATACAAGTGCGTCAAGGATTGGACTCTACGGTACAGCCATCGTATGACTCACCAATAAACCAGAAGACATAACCCCCAGCACCAACAACGTATGGATAAACAAATCATTTATCTGGCAACGTATCGATAACATAATTATCTTGTCATTATGTGACTGAAATATAAAATGAAATAAAACAGCATCAATATTAAAATCTCACTATGACAAATAAGGTTAATTACAGTTTTGTGTACATTATTGTGCCTTGCGAAAATAAATGTTAAATTTAACATCCAACACTTAAACTGAGTTAATAATTGCTAAAAATTCATACATTTAACAGAGCAAAATCACAAGTAACAGAAACTCCGAACCTAATACCAAATATTAATATACAAAGATAAACTTAGAGTATGCTACACACCAGCAAGAGAGTAAGGCAGCAGAGTACCTTCGAATACAAATAACTGTATAGGAAAATGCTCCTTCAACTGTACAGTCAACAAAAATAATTTCTGCACCTTTATGGTGTGATACAATATGACACAACGGACCAAGAATTTTGAACAACACTCATTTACGCGATGATTCCTGTTAATTTCTCTGTATTAACTAGATGATATAAAAAATACATCATACTGGTTATACAATGCACCACGCAACCAGAAATACTAACCTTACCAAATTAACATGGCCTCAGTCAGTGATCGCTGCAGAGGCCATCAGACCAAGGAGTAGATTATTATTTATTATTTTTTATTTACAAATTGTACGTTCCAGTCTGTATTACTGTAAACTCGCATGGAAACACTACCTCTAGAAAAATCTAACATCCCAGGAAAAGGTGCAACTCAGAGCGAATAAGATTATTCCGGAATTATGTCATCTCGGTTATCCAAGTAGACTGAGGGCCTTAGGGCTAAAAACCCTTCAAACAAGGCACAATAGAGCAGATCTCATGGAAACATTAAAAACCTTGAAAAGGATGGAAAACGTGAACTTGGAACATTTCTTTGTGATGTCATGCACCAGCACAAGAGGACATACTACAAGCTCACCAAGTTATCATGCAGAATGAATACAAGAAAATTATTTCACACAGAGGGTAGTAGACCTATGGAACGGTCTATCAGACCAAGCTGAGGAATCAAGAACAGTACTGGGCTTCAAAATAGCCCTTGACAACATTATCAAGAATGATGGAGGGATTGCACACAGGCCGTACGTATTGTGTTGAACTAATGTGAGACATTTAGGACAGGGAAGGAGAGAGCCTTTGGGGGCAGATTATGAATGACAGATAATCGCTCTGCTTTATCTCCTGTAAAAGGAGAGATTAACTGCATTAAAAGTTCGTGATTTTAGAGAATAGACAAGTTACCCATGAAAATTGATTTACCAGTTATAGAAAACGTATTAGTATTTAAATCAGTAACATATTTAATTTGTGAAAATTCTAAAATGATATTTCTTTACTATTCTTTGGTAGATGGTGTGATAATACATATTGAAGCAAAACTCAGGTTTGCGAACTGCCGTCTCATAAATTGCCTGTGATAACCGATTTGTGTTACTGGTCGCCAGCTGGTCATCACTGAGGAAGTCAACTTCTTGACGATCACGGGGTCTTCCGCAGGATTTCCTTTACCCTTTTCATGTTGGAATAGGATAGTGTTTCTCAGATATCAGAATGTCTACGAAACGAGTGGCTGGGTTATTATTATCATCCGGTTTATTTTCAGTGCACCACTCGATGTCACCATAATTGAAGTGCACCATGACAAAGGAGGTGGCTAGACTCGAGTGCGTGGTTTTATTAAGAAACTTAAATTTCTGGGATTTAATAAATTATAATTTGGGGATCTGTACTTCAGATACGCTACCGCTATCCACACTTTCTTGTGTACAGGGTGATGTTTGCTCATTGTCGCCCTCAAGGTTGCTAACCTTTGGGGAAAATTTCTACTTGTTAACTATATAATATACGAGCAGAAACGCCGCCCTTCGGGCGGCTCATTCGCTAAGCCACGGTAGGACGCCACCCTCCGGGAGGCTCCACATTGTCTCACTGTTCAGTCCCCAAAACTTCTTCTTCCACCAATAGTTCATTAACGGTGTATGTAAGTTCCACCATGTTTTTCACTACAACGGTACAACAAAGTATATTTTTTTAGCATTAAACTGTTATTATTTTATTGACTAATCATCACTACATATAACACCACCCATCATCACTACATATAACATCATCCATCGTCACAACATATAACACCATCCATCGTCACTACATATAACACCATCCATCATCACTACATATAACACCATCCATCATCACTACAAGATTATTCTCTCCCCTTCCTACTCCACATATCAAGAAGCGCTCAACACACTGACCCTTTCGACTCTCACTGACCATCACCACGACCTCATCTGCAAATTTGGTAAGAAGCTTCTACACCATCCCCGACACCGGCTCCTACTACCACCTGAGATCCCTAGTCCGAGAATTGCTGTTCGACACCACAACCGCATCCAGCCCATACGTGCACGAACTGATCGCTATAAGAACAGCCCAGTCCCAACCATTGTAAAAATTATCAATAACTTGTAATAAATCAGTGTATTCACTCCCAGTAAACACTACTCCTTGCACTGTCACTATGTTGAAATGAACTGTAGTTTGAGCTTTTCCCCATCTAGTTATTATATGTCTTATTTGTGTCACTCATGTTACTTGTATATTATTTGTAATTCGTAACCCATTCCCCAAATATGTAACTGTATATTTTCAGCCTTCTGGCTGCCAAGCTCTTTCAATAAACCGTGATCGAGTATAACAAAGTCCCCTGATCGAGTATAACAAAGTCCCATTATCGAGTATAACAAAGGCCCCTGATCGAGTATAACAAAGTCCCTGATCGAGTATACTAAAGTCCCTTGTACAGGGCCCTGTCTCATCAACAGAACGTATTATATAAATGGGTCAATACATCTGATATTATATTCAGATTCACCACCCTGTAACTTTCCACGTCTATGAGTAAGACATGAGATTGACACGAGCGGGCAACTTACCCAAGAGGGCGAGACCCATAGCTCAGCATTCCTGTAAGCACGCACTGCGATGCCCCTAGCTTCAGTAGCTCACCTCAACTCATATCGAAAGGACGTGACCAAACGTTTATCATAAACGCCGTCCTTTCTCACTCACTCAGACAGTGAGACTTACGTATGATATACACTCAGGAATTATATATACAACCTTTTATAATAAAACAAAGGAACTACCGTTTGGGTTTCGTTACTTAAAACCCAAATATAAATATGGGAACGGACTGGTTAATTGGACAAGCAGCCGATTCATATAGGTGGCAGCGTGTGTACGGATTCTTCAAACTGGTAGTCGTATCATCCGTCTGTGTCTTTGTGAAAACAAGAAACCACACAGCAGTGACGCGTTACATAATCCTAGTGTTTAAACTATATCCCGTATTGAGACGATATGTAGTGAGCTCCCATTCTGTCACATACAATGATTGCAGAATTCGTAATATACAAATATTACAGCCTGTTGGTATATATCCAGATTGCCGGTGAGACTCCACTCAGCATTCCCTAGACATTACAGTGTTGCAGTGTTGAACAACAGTTTGTAACCTGGAATTCAATTGGTATTTCACTAGCAGCTGAGCAGTATTGTCGTGTCGTCAGCGCGAATTACGAATTCCGTGTCATCATACAGATCATATATACGTGGAACTGTGAAAGAATTAGCACACGGCAGTTTTCGCCAGCGAACGACGAGTGTGATAACCAATCATCTGTTTTCGATCGGCGGAGGAGGAACTCACCTAAATCAAGTGGACTCGTCTCTCACCAAAGCAGAAGCGTCATCTCGTTGCCAAGGAAACCAGCAGCAGCGCCGCATCCTAGGGAGAGGCAAGCCCAAACCCCACCCAACTACCCACCTTCAGAACTTTTGAAGGATTCACATTTTCTATACAGACGTACTACCCTGTATAAATAGGTATTAAATTACATAGTTTTACACACATGAACACGTTCGAGATATCTTCACACCCATAGGTTCGTCGGATAGGATTATTTCAATGATAAAGTGTCGAATGTAAGATTAATGTTAAATCTATAATTTACAGTAGTTAAGGTCTGTCTTCTTATTGATAGTTTAAATTAACTACAATTAATATTCATTGTCTTGTAAATGAGGCAAGTGATCTACACTGTTAAGTATTCATTGCCCAAGGGGCTAATAGATAATTTCTAAGTTTCCCATGTCTAATGTAGATGAAATCGAACGCCTAGCGCAACTATTTGCTGATAACCAACTCATCGATGATCAAGCCCAGACTGACATAGATTTTGAGTATGGAACACAGTTAAATGAGTCGGTAGGAAGTGATGAAAGTTATAGACGAATCATTTGACGACTTAAACCGTCGTACCCTACGGTCTGGTAATCACTATAGTACCTCGTTGTTGTTGTTGTTGTATAGATTGT